>NC_090725.1:68305059-68467559 GCF_036898095.1 Palaemon carinicauda
GTAAAGTGAGAAAGAGAAAAAATGTATTATATAAATAAATATCTATCTATAGGTGGAAACATTTCTAAAGATCAAGGAAAACATAAAAAACACAAAAAATCGAATAAAAAAAATTAGAAATTATGATAAAATCCGAGAGATTAAATAGAATCAGCAGAATTATCCAAAACAATCAACAAACTAAAAACAAAAGAAATTCATAAACAAAATCATACCAATATTGAGATAACACTAATGAACAGAAGCATCAAATTGATGAAAAGACGACTTGGAACAAGGTGCTAACGTATATTGGCTTTAAAGGATGAAAATTGAAATATGAACAAAAGAAATGGAGCAATAAAAATTGCAGAGGATTTCTTTACAATGCTATATAATAGGGATTTAAGAAATAACTTTGTAAATAGAAAGAATGAAACACCCCAGCCAGTATCAAACATGAAAATAGAAGCAAAGAAAGCAATAAATGGCATGAAAAGAGCCAAAACAGCAGAAGATAGCCTAACAGTTGATTTGATAATAGATGGAGAGATTTCAGTGATAAAACTTGCTGAACTTTACAAAATAAAAGGCTTCAAGAATGCTTTACACCTAAGGCTTGGAAAAACTTTATCATAATACTAATTCACAAAAAGGGAAACAAAAGATCTGAAAAAAATTGCCATCCAATACGTCTACTCTCAGTAATGTATAAAATATTTACAAAGACCATATTAGGCCGCATAGAAAGACATGTAAACTTTAATAAACAAAGAGAGCAGGCAGGCTTTAGAAAAGGGTATCCAAGTGACTATATACATGTAATTAACCCACTAATGGAAAAATCAATGGAGTATGACAAACCACTATGCTTGATATTTATGGACAATGAGAAAATTTTTGATTCTGTCAAATCTTCACCAGTAATGAAAGCCCTTTAAGGAAAAGGAATAGATGAATCTTATGTTAGAACACTTGAAGATAGCTATACGGGAAGTACAGCAATCCTTAAACTGGAATCCGTATATCTCAGAACAAAAATACTATTTTACAACAGGATTTCATCAATTAACAATATTATCTATCAATACTTTAACAAGAGTTTTACCAACACCTTAACTATAAAGAAATATTTTCATAAAATAAATTTTTGAACATACTTACCCGCTGGTTATATAACAAAAGCTTTATTCTTCTGTCCGGCAGAAATTCAAAAACTCGCAGCAATCGCATAGATATGCCAGGTGTAAACTAGCGCCACCACGGTAGCTAGGCCGAACTATTCCTCCCAGCACTAGATTTTCCATGGCCATAGGTCTCTAGAGGGGAGGAGGGTGGGATTTTAAGTTATATAACCAGTGGGTAAATATGTTCAAAAATTTATTTTGTTATAAAAATATCATTTTTTAACATTTAAACTTACCCGCTGGTTATATAACAATAGCTGATTGACACCCTTGGTGGAGGGTCAGAGACAGCAACATTGCTGGAATTTCACTTAAGTGTTAAATAAAAACAAGCTTAAGGGTTCGTACCTGTTAAGGAAGCTGACTTCAATGATTCTCTGCCTCATTATCTCTGCTATCCTTATAAGATCCAGCAGTCCACTCAGGGGGCTGAAGATCTTTAGGAGCTGTCAAATGGGTAATAACCTCTATGTTGACAGGACCTCAACTAATAATCTTGTTCTGGGCGCTCTCAAGGAACAAAATGACCACCTGACTAAATCAAAGATTGCGGAGGATTGTCGACCAATCTTTACGAACAATCACAAAAATATATAAAAGTTCCAAGAGAAGAACAAGGGTACTAGGGATTAGGGGAAACATAGTGGTAGATGCTTCACCTACTACTGCACTCATTGCTACGAATGTTCCCAAAGTGTAGCAGTCCTCATAAAGAGTCTGGATACGTTATAAGTAATGCGAGGCGAATACAGGCTTACTCCTCCAAAAGGTTGTATCCATGATGCTTTGCAGAGAACGGTTTTGTTTAAAAGCTACAGAAGTTGCCCCAGCTCTAACTTCATGAGTCTTTACTATAGGCTGTTTAAGGTCTGCCTCACCACAGTGTGAGTGAGCCCCTCTAATTAAAAGTCTTATAAAAAATGATAGGGTGTTTTTAGACATAGGTAACGCAGGCTTATTGACTGTGCACCAAAGAGCTGCTGAATTACCTCTTAAAATCTTTAATCCTGTTCAGATAAAACTTCAGTGCTCTAACATGACAAATAACTTTCTTCCACTCTTCTCTCACCATATCAGAGAGAATAGTAATCTCGAAAGATTTAGGCCATGGATGAGAAGGACGTTCGTTTTTGGCCAGGAATCCAAGTTGCAAGGAGCAAATGGCTTTTCTGTTTCTAAAGCCAATATGCTAAAAGCGTGAACTGCACCGACTCTTAGCTGTTGCCAGACCTACTAAGAAAAGTGTCTTCAAGGTCAGACCTTTAAAAGAAGCAGAGTGTAAAGGCTCGAATCTGTCACTCGTGAGGAATTTTAAAAACAATATCTAAATTCCAGGCTGGTGAATCTTATCGACGCTTCTTAGAAGTCTCAAAAGATCTGAGAAGATCTTGAAGGTCTTTATTATTTGAGAGATCTAAATTCCTGTGTCCGAAGACAGCTGCCAGCATACTCCTGTACCCCTTGATGGTCGAGGAGGAAAAAATGTGCTTTCTTCTAAGGTTTAAGAAGAAATCGACAATTTGTGTTACAGAGGTACTGAATGAAGAAACTGATTTAGCTCTACACCACTCTCTAAAACCTCCCACTTAGACTGTAAAACCTTGATGGTAAAAGTCCTTCTTGTACTAACGATAGCCTTAGCTGCCTCCTTCGAAAACCCTCCAGATCTAGAGAGTTCTTCGATAGATTGAAGGTAGTCAGACGTAGAGCTTGGAGGTTTAGATGGTTTCTTGCCAAGTGGGGTTGTTTGAGAAAATCTATTCTCAATGGCAAGCTTCTTGGAATGTCCACCATCCATTCCAGAACCTCTGTGAACCAACCTCTTAATGGCCAGAAGAGAGCTACTAAAGTCAACTTGGTTCTCTCGTGAGACACGAACTTTTGTAACATCTTGTAAAGCACTTTGAATGGTGGGAACGTGTACAAGACCATGTCACAAGCTGCTTGACGCTCGGGGTCGCATTGTGCTTGATGATTCATGTAGCGTCTCGATAGACGCTCGACGTCAAGTCTTACAGGACGTCTTGTTCCGCTGGAAGCTCGACATCCTGTTAGGTGGGCGTACAACGTCACGTCTATTTGATTGACTCCTTGCTAGGGAGTTGTAAAGACGTTCGTCATCAAGAACATCTCAACTAGTAGGCTCACTACGCTTAGTGTCCAGGCGTGAAGTTACCTGACACTCAAGATCCAGGACTGCTACTCTCGTTGTATGCAGGCCGACAAACTAGCATGAGCGAAGAGAGCTTCTGTTGCAAATCTAGTAGTGTAATAAAAATAGGGTCAAACTGTTGTGCTACAGGAGACGTCATGTCTACCACAAGCTGTCTTTCTACACCGTTTAAAAAACACGAAGAGCGTCCAGAAGACGATAACCAGTTTGATGGTGGAGAAGGAGCATGAACTGATGCCATGCTAGGCTCAGACAACTGTCCTGCAACTGAGAGAGTTGGACGTTATTTGACAGTTGCTGACAGGGGTGGTAGGAGTTTTTTCTTCGGTAGAAAGAAAAAACGCTCAGAACTGTTCGAAAGACTACAACCAGAAGCTTGCGGTGTCAAGAAAAGACGGTGATTGACCGTGTGCATCTTCCTCTTTATAAGTCTGGAAGTTGATGCCAGCCTCGTCTGGGTGCTGAGTCATCTGAAGACGACGAAAAAACTTTCACCTCACCTTTCCTATGATGAAGGTGAGAGACCTGTGAGGCATTAAAAGGTATGCTCGAGTAGGCAACTCCTCAGGAGCTGAAGCATCTCGTTTCCTTTATCGTTCGATATTATTCTCTCCGGGAAAAGGGAGCTGGAAGAAGTTTCAAATCGACATTCCTTGAAAGAGGTCTAAGGATAAGAAATAACGATATGTCCTCACAGACGCACCCTCTATTTGAGGGGTGGTGCTTAGTCCGAAACAAAGAACTCAAAACTGGACAACTTCCTCCTATACACGAACCTTCCGGTAGCTTGAAGTTCGGATGGATGGGGAAGTAGAAGTAAGCATCCTGGATATCTAAAGAGATCATCCAGTGGACCTTCTTTACTGCGGCAAGCATAGTCTTCGGAGTCTCCATAGAAAACTTTTGTCCTCTGGACGTAGCTTGAACAGTATGTGACTGACGTTGGACGTCACGGTTTGTTTGACGTTCGACGTCACGAGCTTGTTGCTCGATGTCACGTTCAGCTTGACGCCCAACGTCACGTTCAGCTTGACACCCAATGTCACGCTTAGCTGCCTGGCGATCGTCGCCGCGCTTGGAAGGTAAACGCTCGATGACACGCTTGGCCGTTTGATGTCTGGTATCAAGAGAAGCACACTCAATGGGATATAGAAGCCTTATCAAGCTGTTCAACATTTAGCTTGCTGGTAGGCTGCCAGTACGACAACGCGTCCTGATAAGAATCATGACGAACCATCGCTTTGCTAACAGCAGGCTGATAAGACTGCATAAAAGATGAGAGCCACTGCTTCATGCTAGCAGCATAGTCCAATTAGGATCAACATTAGGTAACACCGGTGTAGAAAACTTTAATCGCAAACACGCCTTCCTCATCGGTTACATAACGCTCCGCATTTCAGCAGACGGAAAACAGTCTGGCGGAAGCGGTGGTGCCTGTACCGTAACACCAGACTCAGGAACAAGATCCGTATCAGCCTGAACTAAAGCTTTGCCAACTTCTGACATCCTGACAGGATGTACACAGCAAAAAAGGGACACTGCCTTCTCTCACAAAAGCCCTAATGCACTTCCTGCTGTTGCAGCTGAATGTACTACTGCACCAACATCTGCAGTTAGGTTCTTTATGCTGCATTGAGGACGCACTATTGCACTGCCCTATCAGCACTGTCTTTTTGACGTTGTTACTTTTCTCAGAATGATTTATTGTTAATTTATTCTCATCATTTATTTATTTCCTTATTTCCTTTCCTCACTGAGCTATCTTTCCCTATTGGAGCCCTTGGGCTTATAGCATCTTGCTTTTCCAACTAGGGTTGTAGCTTGGCTAGTAATAATAATAAAAAATAATAAATAAGAGACTCCTTCGACGTCTTCCTTAACGAAAAACTCTGAAGGCGGGACGAGGAGCAGCAGGTGCAAAATAAATGGAAACTCTTCAGAAAAATCTCTGAGTTTCTGAAAGTCACTCCCTTCCCCCTACAAGTCTCTAACCTAGGTAGAGATGTCTTGTTTCCTAGGAGTCAACTCCTTAAGGTCCTGAATTCTGACCTCAATACTTTAGAGGTTTAATTCTCGCTCTCCCCAGACACCAAGAATTAGTTCAAGCAGGCCTTGGTCTGAGAACATAATATCTTTCTAGTTAATACAGTGATACCTCGGTACTCGACCATAATCCGTTCGAGATCCGTGTTCGACCTCCGATTTGTTCGAGTACCGAATTTTTTTTCCCCATAAGAAATAATGGTATATATTCTATTCCGTTCCCAAGCACTCGAACAGGCCCAAAATATTAATAAAACGTGTACCTAAACAACAATAATTATCTAAATGTGTATGAAATTGGTCAGAAAATCCTATAAAACAATTTTAAACCATTTACTGTACTAAAATAAAACAATTTTAAACCATTTTCTGTACTGTAGTGAACATACCTTTGAGCAGCGGTTCGATGGCATACAGGGATAGATGTGGAGAGGATGGAAGGGGGAGGTTACTGCTTGGAAGGAGAGTCCCCTTCCATGATGTGGCGGGGTAGTTCTCCTTCAGGAGTTGTTTCTCTCTCCAATGAAAGGGTGGGCAGATCTATTTCAGGGGTTTCTTCTCTTCTTTGTCTCTTCTTTGGAGGAGAAACAGGCTTTGATGTAGCAGCTTTCTTTTCTTTTGTGAAAAACTGGTCTATTGTTAATTGTTTCTTCCTCCTCTGCAGTATTCTTCGAAAATGATACATGACACTATCATTAAACATATGCACTGCCCGGTTTGCTACTGCAATTTCTGGGTGGTATTTTTCAGCAAAAGCCTGCACATCTGCCCACTTGGAACAAATTTCATTGATGAGAGAACTTGGAACATCCTCCCTTACCTCATCCTCTTCTGAAGATTCCTGCTCCACAATCAGATCCTGCTGCTGTTGTTGTTGCAGGTGCAACAATTCCTCCACAGTCAACTCGGTAGAATGGCTTTCTACAAGCTCATCAATATCATCCTTGTCGACCTCAAGCCCCAAACTCCTGCCCATGACAACAATTTCCTCAACGACATCAGTGTCATCAGAAATTACAGGGGTAGCAGTGCTTGGACCCGCCTCTGGTTGGAAACCTTCAAACTCCCTCTCTGTGACACATGATGGCCACAGCTTACGCCAGGCAGAGTTCAATGTCCTATAGGTCACACCTCGCCAAGCTTGGTCAATCATGTTAACAGAGTTGAGGATGCTGAAGTGTTCCTTCCAGAATTCCTTTAGGGTCAACTTCGTGTCACTGGTCACTTCAAAACACTTTCTGAAAAGGGCCTTGGTATAGAGTTTTTTGAAGTTTGAAATGACCTGTTGGTCCATGGGCTGGAGTATGGGAGTAGTATTGGGGGGCAAGAATTTGATTTTGATAAAGCTGTATTCTTCTTTCAAGTCATCCTCGAGACCTGGAGGATGTGCAGGAGCATTGTCCATAACCAGAAGACATTTCATTGGCAAGCTCTTTTCAATGAGGTAAGCCTTAACCTGGGGGGCAAACACTTCGTTTATCCACTCAGTAAAGAATTGTCTTGTGACCCAAGATTTAGTGTTCGAGCGCCACATAACTGGTAGTGCACTTTTACAAATATTATTTCGTTTGAACACCCGGGGGTTGTCCGAGTGGTACACTAACAAGGGTTTGATCTTGCAATCGCCACTTGCATTTGCACACAGCAACAATGTTAGCCTATCTTTCATTGGCTTGTGACCTGGCATCTTCGTCTCGTCCTTGGTAATGTACGTATTGGCTGGCATTTTCTTCCAAAATAACCCAGTCTCATCACAATTAAAGACTTGTTGTGCGATCAAATTTTGTTCATTTATGTACCGATCGAATTCCCCCACGTATTTATCGGCTGCAATTTGATCCGAACTAGCTGCCTCCCCATGCCTAGTAACACGATGAATACCTGTTCTATTACGAAACTTTTCAAACCAACCCCTGCTCGCTTTAAATGTAAATGAATCACTTTCACTGGTACTCGGACTTTTCTTCACTAATTCTTCATAGATATGCAACGCTTTTTCACAAATGAACGCTTCACTAACACTTTCCCCGGCCAACTGTTTTTCTTTAATAAATATTAAAAGCAACTTTTCCATCTCCTCAATCACTTGTGGCCTTTGCTTAGTTACCGCCGTAACTCCCGTTGCAACATTCGCCTTCTTAATCATTTCTTTATGCTTTAAAAACGTAGAAATGGTCGACTTCGCCATTCCGTATTCTACCGCTAAATCGGACACTCGTACACCATTCTCATATTTCGCTATAATTTCCTTCTTCAACTCGATCGTTGTTCGCACTGTTTTCCTCTTCTCCTTCCCCTTAACACTCATTACTTTCTTGGGACTCATTATGAAAGCTAAAAAAGCAATTAAAAGCACTGAAAATCACTAAATCACAACGAATGCTGATCGCGCGTTGTCTGAGTGACGCTCTCGAGAGAACTGATGCTTCCCGAACAAGCGAGAGTGGCCGAGATGGCGCGATCATCACAAAGCCCATGCGGTCGTCACGTGTTCGGCTGGTCGAGTACCGAATTTTTGGTCGAGCACCGCAGCAAAAATTTCTCGAAAATTTTGGTCGAACTCCGAATTGTTCGAGTATAGAGTCGTTCGACTACCGAGGTATCACTGTATTTATTTCTTAATATAGCGCCTGGCGTAACAATGCTCCTATGCTAAACGCTCATGGTCATGTAGACATCAAGTCCTACTGTTGGAAGCCAGACGCCGTTTAGCGTCACGTGACTCTCTGAACAATACTATTCACGATTCAGATGCTCGCGATCTAGACGCTTGGAGCTATGCTTGACACGCGACGTCATATTCAATTTCAGTACTTGATGCTCGACGACACGCAACTGCTTGGCGTTCGGAGGCATGATTAACTACTTGACACTCGACGTCAAGTTCAACTGCGTGAAGCTTGATGCCATGCAAGCTCTTTACGCTCGGCGCCACGTGACTCTTTAAAACAATAACAGTTGTGATTCAGACGCTCAGAACTATGCCGATCGCGTCTAGAACAGTCGATCATCGAACAAGAGAAACCAAGAAGTTGCACTAAGTTACAAACATCGAGTCAAACTCTTACAGCACCGTTAGTAGCTAGCCTTGCTGAACGCTCGATGACCAACGCTCTGTTGTTGTCCTGCTTAGCTTGGTGCGAGGTGTCACGCTCAGCCACCTGGCGAGCGCCATCATGCTCAGCTGCTTGGCGCGGGCCATCAAGCTCAGCCGCCTGGCACACGCCATCACGTTTAGTTGCATGGCGCTTGTAGTGCGCCTGAAAGAAAGACGCTCGCGCTTGGCCGCTTAATGTTAGAAAACACTTTTACCTTGCCTCACCTACAGCGAGGGCAATCGTTCTGTGAATCGTCAACAGGAACGCTCGACGGAACTTCTGTTCAGGTCTTACAAGACGTTCGGCGCCAGGCTAATGCCTCTCGCTTCCTTTTCGCCGATCTTCTTTACTTCTCCCATGGGTCCGGGAGCTTGAAATAGGTCTAAGACAAGGAAAACGACAGGTCCGAACAGAAGCACCCTCCACTGTTTTGAATAAAATTCACTGCACTAATTTAGCACTAAAAATTTGCATTTTTTTAACTCTTTGGCATAAAACCAAAAGTAGACACGCCAGTAGAGGGAGATCTTACTACTCTGTCAAGGGCTTGAATGAAAATGCAATAGTCACTGAATCCTATATAAAATGTAAAAAAATATTTTATAAAAAATATTAAATGAATAGATATAGGAATAAAGAATATATGTATATATTTAAACCAACCCTTATTACTTAAGGGGTTCCAATAAAAGACGAATAGTCACATTTAACAATTGGAACATTTATAAATATTATACAAAAGAATTTACTATTCCAAAAACGAAAAAGTAAACAACGATACAAAGAATCGTAAGACCATATCGATTGTCGTGAATACTACATCGTATAAAAATTAACTGAACGCTAATTTTGTTTAATCATTGTAAACAGATTTGCTAAAGAAAAAATACTAAAACGACCAATATAATTGGAAAATAACATATTCCTTTTATCTAATACAACTTAAAAACTTTAGATTTTAAAGAAAAATTTACTTTTCATAAATATCGATACAAAGAGTAATACTGAAACGATAAGACTGAGGACTGCGTAGCATAAATAAACTGAACGCTAGATAATCTTTAAAACAGATCGAAGATTATCCAAAGAAAGCATACCAAAAGGACAAAATTTTCTTAAAATAACATAATCCTTTTATTTTATATAACTAAATACTTTGTAAGATAGTATTAACTTATCATTCTTTGTAGAAAAAGAAAGAAAATGCAAGTCATACTCAAGCTTACGTCATATGACTGTGACGTCATCGATGAGGCGAGGTGTTTACCTATCGCCATAATGCTTTCGTTAGTTTAAAATAGGTTGAAAAATTTCTAATCCTACCTTTTAAGCTATACCATAACGATAAAATATCAAACAAAACCAAATAGGCGAATGCTAAAACCCGTATATCACCAATATACTGCTAAAATCCAGGTTAATCACGAGTGAATTCCTTTATGTTGCCAGTATGGTGGCAGAAGAAAATCTGGTGCTGGGAGGAATAGCTCGGCTTAGCTACCGTGGTGGCGCTAGTGTACACCTGGCATATCTATGCGATTGCTGCGAGTTTTTAAATTTCTGCTGGACAGAGGAATAAAGCTATTGTTATATAACCAGCGGGTAAGTTTAAATGTTTAAAACCTAAAACTTAATTCAAAAACAAAACCATACCTGTGTATCAATAATCAGATTGTCTACAGTAGTTAATTCAACATCTGTAAACAGCTGTAGATCCTGTGGTGCCTCTCGAGCCCTTTGTAAAAACATAGATGATCCATTAATCTGGTCTAATAATGCCTGCAATAAAAGATGCGTAACATTATTACAATATGTAAAATAAGGTTAATAAACTGCAGTACAGTGGTACCTCTACATACGAATTTAATTCGTTCCACAACCGACTTCAGATGTAGAAAATGTTCGGATGTAGAAACGAATTTTCCCATAAGAATACATGGTAATTCATTCAATTCGTTCCTCGGCCTAAAAACCCATAATAAATCCTTAATAAAAGGCTACACATAATTACACATAACAATAACATAACTGCATAATATGAAAGAAGCATGTAAAAAAGATAATTATAAAGTAATAATGAATAAAAAATGTGTTTTATTGCCACTTTACCTTAGAGACAGGCCAACGCAGGTGTAGGATTTGCTACGCCAGGAGGAGACGGACGATCGGCGAGAAGGTAGACATGGTGTTAACATGTTCTTTAAATAAATACTCTCTCTCTTGTTCTTCTTCACTGTTAGTGTTAGAGACGTCTTAATTTTTTCTGAGAGAGAGAGAGAGAGAGAGAGAGAGAGAGAGAGAGAGAGAGAGAGAGAGATTAAACAAAAATGTGTTGTGTACATATGATTTTTAACAGCGTTAACGAGTTGAAAGACAGTTAAATGTAACTAAAAAAAAATATCAGCGAATCTGAATTCCTTTATTAACTAAAACAAATATTGATACAAACACACTCGTGTGCGTATGCGTAAACACACGCACGAGGAGACACGATCGGCGAGGAGGTTGAGAGGGTGACTGCGATAACATACCGTAACTTACACTACGGAAATTTTAATCTAACTTAGCTTATTTATTTATTTTTTTATTTTTATATTTCATATTTTTTACATTTTTTTTCTTTTGATTTTTCATTTTCATCACTTTCAGTGACGAGTTACAGTATGTTATCGCAGTCACCATCTCTACCTCCTCCCCGACCGTCTCTCTTACTGCGTAGCAATTCTTGCACCTGTGTGTGTGTGTTTGTGCATACGCACACGAGTGTGTTTGTATCAATATTTGTTTTAGTTAATAAAGGAATTCAGATTAGCTGTTATTACTTTCTTAGTTACATTTAATTGTTTTTCAACTCATTGACGCTGTTAAAAATCATATGTACTCTAAACACATTTTTGTTTAATCTCTCTCTCTCTCTCTCTCTTGGAAAAAAAATAATAGACGTATCTAACACTATAACAGCGAAGAAGAACGAGAGAGAGAGAGAGAGAGAGAGAGAGAGAGAGAGAGAGATTTTATTTAAAGAACATGTTAATGCTATGTTTAGAGAGAAACAGAAAAAGACAGAAAAAGAGAGAAGTCTTATTTAAAAGAGCTTGTTGATGCTATCTTGGTTTTCTTTGCTTCACTTTTTTCTTTCTTTCTGTTCATCACGCTGGCCCTTCTCACAAATGATCGTTGCCAACAATCTCTTTGTCCTTTATCCCTATCAACAAAAGGCGTTCTATCTCTTCCAGGGTATTGCTACGATGTCTTGTAATAATGGTGATCCCCTTCGATGGTTATTTTCTTTAATGGCTGCCTTCAGCTTGATGATCCTCGAGATCATAGGCCTATTCCGGCCATATTATTTAGCCATACAGTATCACTCACATGCACACTGCTCTCATGTTTTTCTATAATTTCTTGCTTCAATTCTAATGAAAGAATTGCTTTCTTCCTGTACTGAAACTTAGCTTCTTAGGCACCATGATTATAGGTAAAATCAAAAAGGAAATGTGAGAAAAGGAAGAAAATAAGCACTGTTAATAACAGACCAAACAGAGGACAACCACACGATACACACAAGAACAGAGAACTGAGCACTCGACACTCAATGGCGTAATGTTTACTTCGTATGTTGGAGCAACACTTCGGATGTCGAGGCAGAAATTTGGTCGAATTTTACTTTGTATGTTGGAAAATTCGTATGTTGGAAAATTCGTATGTAGAGGTACCACTGTATTAATATGTAACCTAGAGAATATGGAAATAAAACAATTTGGAAATATCACAAATTTTTATAGTAATTTGTATTTTTTCCTAACTAAACAAACCCGAGTCCGTAAATAGGAGATTAACTCAAGCACAGCTACAACTCTGCAGTTAAAAACTTATAACAGGATGTAGTGTCAGCAGTAGCATGTAGTTGCTGGCCGGTTGCCAGTCCCACCTCTAATGATGGTAGTACACTGAACAGTAACTTTGATTGCACCTGGAACTTTCAGTTGTCCTTCCTTAATCGCAGGTTTGTTCTTTGCGGATTCAGCTATTTTGGATACAGAAAACCGTATATCATAATTGAAGGAAAAAAACACCCACTTTCAGTTTCGTGATAATTACTCTTGCAGGCCGATGTTTTCAACCAACCATGCAAAGCAGAAAAGCCCAACATTGAGGCTAACACATGCAATTTGATTCAGTGATAAACCCCTTGTATAGTAACTCTAATATGGAGTACTTTACAATAATGAAAATGATTAAAAGAAATTCATGCATACACCAAGTTCAAGTAATATTTGATAGATATACAATATATAATGCTGTTGAAAAATACAAATATGTATTACAGTTAAAAGAGAGAACACACACACATCTCTCTCTCTCTCTCTCTCTCTCTCTCTCTCTCTCTCTCTCTCTCTCTCTCTCTCTCTCTCTCTCTCTCTCTCTCTATTGGAATATTTTTCACTTCAATGAAGAAAAATACAGAAATAAGAAAAATACAGAAATTAGAACTAATGTAGAATTATCATTACAGCAATTTCCTTATTTGTTTTTTATTAACAAAATAAATTTTTTTTTTTCAATCTTTTTAAAATTACCATCACATATGACATTTTTTCATATATAATTATCTCAAGGTTGAATACCGTATCAGTTGAAAGACCCAGGCCTACATGGCTTAGGACTATAAAGCGCGAAGTAGGAGATGATGAATGGAGAAGTATTGAATTAAAAGCTCAAGACAGACACGACTGGCGAAATCTAACCAAGGCCCTTTGCGTCAATAGGCGTAGAAGGAGATGATGATGAATACCGTGAGCTCTAATGTAGTGTTGAGCACTTAAAGCGAACTTTCTGACCATATTTAGTTCCTTTAACTTAGCTCACTCACAGTTGTTAATGGCTGAGAGCCTTTATTCCTCTTTCTGACATCATAAAAATAAAAATATTGTCGGAGGACTGAAAATTACGGCGGGACATCTCTCTGTTCATGTCTCATGCTATGTTTAAAGAGATTTATTTTAATAAAAATATTAAAATTTTCCATTAAGAAATAAGAGATAGAGGGAAACATTTCTTTATGAATGAAACAAAATGGCACACTGTTTACGTTTACGGAGTATAATTCAAACAAACTCAGCTGTAGTGTCCTTTTCATTCTGTTTACTATTTAAACTAAAATGCTTGTATTGATTTATTTTGCAAGCAGAAATCAAATATTATCAAAAGGAAATAATAAAGGGATTTTGACATAGGAAAAATCTATTTCTGGGCGAGGGACCTGTGTCGCCCAGTGAAATGCTCCTTATAGCACCATTTCTAAGGTATAAATACTGCTAAATATACCAGAGAAAAAGTTACATGGAATGCCAGGAATATACCCAGCTCACTCACCCTTATAGGGTATCGGTATAGTAACTGGGGAGTGTTAAAACCACTACCAGAGGTCCCTTACCAATTAGTCTTCTCCTTCCTCAATATCCCCCCATACTACGAGGTGCCGTTCTACATCCGACTACTGCCCGCCACTGCCCCCCCCCCCTCCACACACCACCACCACCCACGCTTCTCCCATCATTCCTAATAGCACCCCAAGCTTGGGCCAGCCTAGGGTGAGGAAAAAAGGGGGTGGGTTCACTGGGTGACACAGGTCCCTCGCCCAGAAATAGATTTTTCTTTTGTCAAAATCCCTTTTCTGGGCTCAACCTGCGTCGCTCCGTGAAATAGTAACAGAAAATTGGTCCCATAAGCTTGGAAATACACATATAGTTAAGGAACTGAAATAAAATAGAATAATTTAACTAAGAGTGTTTTAATAATAAACCTTAATATACCAATCTCTTGAATTACAATACCAGGTCAGAGACCAAAAACTTATTGGTAAAAATACTTCCAATAAATAAAGAACATGAGATGTCTAAATATAATACAAAAAGCATTAGTAATATATAAACATCATAAACATGGGTTTAAGTGCAATCCAAATGAAGGTCAAGGTTAAGGCAGGGACAATAAGCAAGGCAGGTAGGAGAAAGGGCACTAAAAGGAAAAAATATATATGAAGATAGGACCCTGTTATAATGGTTCTGTTATATCCGGAGGAACCACATTTCCTGCTGCCACTGTTGCAAATTTTAGGGCTTCCAAGGATTTTAAATAGTGGCATTTGAATACTGTTGGTGATTTTCAGCCTGTATATCTTTTTAATTCTTCAATATTCATGTGATGAAAATAATTGACTGATGTAGCCACTGCTCGGATATCATGGGGATGTGGGACTGATTCTAGGTTGGCTTGTTTAATGAAATAAAGAATCTGTTGTCTGATTCCTTTCAGGGAAATGGTTCCTCCAATCTCTCCAACAAACAAAGGGCCTGAAGACTTTTTAGGAGTTCTATTCAAATAGGCTTTCAGAGTGTTAACTGGGCACAGAGATAGATCCTGTGGAAGTGGGACAATCTTCCACGGGGTCCATCTATTCTGTGGGTCCTCATTCTTTTCTAAGAATTTTATGAAAAGAGAATGTATGTCAATTTACATATACAGCATGTAACATATATGAGAGAGAGAGAGAGAGAGAGAGAGAGAGAGAGAGAGAGAGAGAGAGAGAGAGAGTTATTTACATTAAAGTTGATAAATATTTACTGTGTCAGTGATCTTTTATCTTCTCTTTCTCCCATTGTAGGATAAATATTTATACATTCACTAAAAAAAAAAAACTACTAATAATGTATTTACAGTATTTTGCAGTAAAGAAAACCTTAAAACAGGACTTCAATTTTGTTGGCTCAGACTGATAAATTTAAGCAGATGTTATCCATTCTAAAAAACCTGACTTTTAAAAAGACAATTGTGCTTTTTTAAAGCATATTTTTTTACTTTTGTTTTCAATTTTTGGTGCATTTCAGCCGTCAAATATTAGTGACTTTTATTACTCTACAGTATCATTGAGTGTTATTGGATACAAATAGCTGTGTTGTTGAAACTTGTACAATGTTTGGTGTGGTGGTGACGAGTTTTATTAGTTGTGGTGATTTTTGGTTCATGAGTTACTTACCTTGTACTGAAGTTGTGTTTATAATGTACAATTACCTTTGAAAAGTATTAAGAACTAAAATACCATGATAGAAAGCACATGAAAAGAATATAGTGCAGTACAGCGTGTTACATATTGTGTTCATCAACCACAGGTAGGAAATGGTCAGTGAGTTGGTAGGTTACGAGTTGACCCACCCTAAGGCCGCAAGTAATGGAAGATTCTCAATTTTTACGCCTGTCTCTGTTACCTAATGACACGAAAATTGAGGGCTGACTATAGTTAGGAAAATTATATATTACTTTTAAAATCTGTGACATACCTAAACAAATACATACTTTAATCCTTTAATAGGAGACTCCTCCTCAGGTGGGTGGACGTCCATATTACCTGTCTGTCTGACTAAAATCCAAGGGATAATTATGCTCGGACCTGATAAAGTGCGGGCTGTAGCCTCCTAGATACCTGACAAAACAGGGTCGAAAGTACCATCAGGTTCATAGCCCAGGCAACCAAGGCTGTTGCACAAGAAAATCTATTAGATTATTCAGTCTTTTAAGTAAGGATATACAAATCAATGGGTTTGTCTGTACATATCCATCCTCCCCCTTGTAAGGATGATGGTGGAATAAACACTTCTATTTTAACACTAGCCAAATAGGAAAGTCAATCACACTTGCTCTCATCCTATCAGAGGCTAGCTTTAACAGTTCATATGGAGCTCTCTGGAAGGACCTCAATTCCTTGGTTGCATCCCCAGTTGGAGATTGAATCTCGTGGAGGAGGACAGGTTTATTCCATAATTAAAAAAACCATGAATAATTTCCACAAAGAAGAAATGTCCACTCCTCTGTGTCTCCAAGACAAGGCCAAATGATTCACTTTTACTGCTGAGACTGAGAGGAGTTTTACCTTTCAGAGGTTCATCAGAAAATACGCTACAAGAGGAATAGAGGTTCCAAGGTGAGGAGTATTTCTTCCACAGTACACATTAGAATATTTCCCGAGGTATTGGGACGTCTTAGCTGACTCGCACAAAAAGCCTCTCTCTCGGAAGAGGTGCTAGATAACCTCCACCCTTAAATGAATGAACGAATAATTCGAAGTTCTCTGGCATCCTGACATCGAAGGTCATTGGCGCCGATATCATTTATCATAAATAAAGACTAAAAGAATATTCAATTAAAACCAGAAAAGTAAATGTTATAAAAGTT
Source organism: Palaemon carinicauda (assembly GCF_036898095.1). NCBI lineage: Eukaryota > Metazoa > Arthropoda > Malacostraca > Decapoda > Palaemonidae > Palaemon > Palaemon carinicauda. Next base: position 68,321,772 of record NC_090725.1, read on the forward strand.
AATTAGCATTCAGAAGACCTACTCATGAAATAAATTTAAAAATTGCCACTAGCATTGTACAACACATCCAAGGATCTTGGGAAGGATGAACCTGCTAACCTCACCTCGAGCCTCGAACAGATATCTATCTCCTTCTGTGCTATAAGTTGGACATTTAGTCAACAAATGCCTCACTGTCAAGGATATCAAACAGTCGTCATAATATGGTTGGTGTTGGCCAGCCAGCAGAAACTCGTGTCATCCGGATGTGACCAATGCGGAGACGACAAAGAGTATCCTCCCACTTTCGGGGCATCATGTTATACCTCCAAGGGGATATAACATTCGCAATTTCTCTCATCTTATTTTCAGTTAAACTATCCCAATGTTGTTGCCAATTATTATAAATATAATTCTTAATTGCTGGTAAAAAAATCATTACAGAGAATTGGATACCTACTTGGTAGCAAATTGGCTGCAGCATTCTTTGCCAGTGAATCTGCCTCTTCATTCCCAAACACTGAATGATTGATTGATTAATCTGACGTTTTCTGGCATTCTGACATCCATGGTCTTTGACGCCGATATCATTTATTATAAATAAAGAACAAAAGGATATTTAATTAAAACCATAAAGCAAAAATATCTTAAAAGGTTAAATAGCTTTCAGAAGACCTGCTTCTTGAGTAAAGCTTAAAATACCGCTAGCATGGTAGGACACATCATGTCCAAGAATCTTGGCAAGGATGAACCTACCATCCTCACTTTGGGCCTCATAACAGATATCTATTTCTTTGATACTATAAGTGGGGCATTCGGTCAACAAATGCTGTAAACTATCATATGAAGAGAGTTCGTATACGGATCGGAATAAAGAACATTTAAATATTTAACCAATCTCTTCTCAACATTAAGACATACTTCAAAAATAAAACTCTAGGTTTTCCATAAACAAACCAAGTATAGATGTATATGTTTGACCTACTAAAGAATAAAATTTCCAGGAAAGTTTTGTACTGTACATCAAATTTAAAATACATACGATACAAGATGTCAAGACAATTTCCCTCTGATTTTAAAAATAGCTAATAGTGAATTAATGTGAAACAAGTCATAAAATAATTACAACATGTACAAATATTAATAAGCTAAGGTTGAATTATTCTTTGTAAGGTTCTGTTTAAAAATTGCATCTTCCATTAATATTCTAAATATGGTTGTTTTAATTTTCAAGGGGGGTAACCTTAATGTTGGTCAATGACTGCCTGCCTAAGTAAATATTTTCCTATACAGCAATATATGAAATTAATAAAAAATGCTTTTTATCACATTACTGTAAGCTAAGCAACTGTTTTTCAGGTAGTATTGTCAACAGCTATTCTTTTGAAAATACAGTGTTACCTGCTACAATGTATGGCTGTCAGACGTCTTCTTAGCTTCCCGTGAAGTGTACCAGAATTAACTATGCCATCTGTACTAGTTGATATTGATTTGAAAGAGCAAACTCATGTAAATTAATCTTTTTTTAAAGTTTGATTAAATTAAAAAACAAAATATGTTCATTACCTTTATATAATTAAGGAATTTTAGTTCTAATTCCTCAGTACTGGGCCTAAAGCATTTAGTAATGGCTTTAAAACCTTCGATACTCTCGCCTTGAAAAATTACATTCAAATCAAATCATTTATGCCTAATTTAAGCAGATATTCTATGCTCTTCCAGGTAAGTAATGTCATACATAATATGATTGATTTTTCTTTTGATTCACCGTTGAGTTGCACAGTAAGCATACAGTAAACAAACTGCTACATAGAAAAACCTTTTTCATTTACCTGGATGGCTTCTGGGCGATCACGATGCTCTTGAACACGCTCCTTTATTGGCTCAAACAATAGCTTCAGTGAAGCTAATTTATCCTTAAACACCAATGCCTCTTCATCAAAGCCCTCGTCATATATCCAGTCATCAAGCTAAAAGGAAAATACAAAAATAACCAAGCATACAGCTATAACAATTTGTACAGAATATAATAATTGGGCTAATTAATTGCTGTGGATAGCTATGATTAAAAGTCTAATACTATATTTTTGTGCATTGCAGGAATCTTTTCAAGGATGTATATTTTCACAAGGGTAAAAAATATCACACATGTCCTACATTAAAAAACTACTGATGTAATATTCGAATTGATGCAATTCTGCATTAGAGGGTTTTTGACAATTTTTTTACACAAAGGGTGTTATAGGGGGTATGGTATTCAATTAAAAAGACATTTGAAAAGTACTTGCAATAATACTAAACTCCAAGATATACTGATAAACTTAAAATATATAATGTTCCATTCACAAATATACAACATATATACATGACATAAAAAGGCACTGTATTTTGATTCTTAACCCCTTCACTACGATCACGTTGCTATTCGTCAAAACATTCCTAGTAATACACACCGCAATGTTGGAATACATCATCATCATCATTATTAAAATTATTGTTATTAATACAAGCTAGCTATGAAAGAGTATAGCACATGGTTGTATATTACACACAGTTCCCACTTGAAAATTTCACTAAAAAATCTCTTCTCCCTAATATTAGCCCCTCCTCCTCTCTTCTACCAACCAACAGTCTTTGGGATTCTAGCCTTTAGTTCTGAATACGTAAAAGCTATATTTTAGTTTTTTTGTTACCATATACAGTAATTATCACACTTTGATATTGGTCTGTGTAAAACTTTATTAAATTTTTTATCTTTAGTCATGAATAAATACACTGTAATAGCCTTAAGCCCTTCTTAAAAAATGTCCCAAGTAATCTGCAACATGTTTTAACATGTTTCTTAACAGGTAACTAACAGCGTGCCCTACTCGCCATAAGGAACTGTGAGGATAGTGAGAGTATTAACTAGAACTCTGCTAAAGTTAAAATAACTTTGTGTGTGCGCTCTGTTGATGAACTTTGCTTTCTCGGCTGAAGTAAAACACAATGAAATCTGTTTCCAATGAAACAACCTTTTCTTTGCATGACATCTCACGTGGGACCACACAGAAGAAGTAATGTATTGGCAGACATTCATTACTATAATGTATAGTGATCCTGTATAATTCATAAACAATAAGTGGACCTTTTCAGTGAAAATAGGCTCTGCGTCACAAACTTAATTGCCTTGTTAAATCTGACTCAAGTGACCTTCCTCAGGATTTAAAGGAGTAATCCCATTTTACTTTACTATGAGTGACTAAAGCCTGCCTGGAAGAGGCTACATATTTCATGTTTCTCCTTTCTAAGCACATCTGCTCCTGTGAAGATGTTAATGTGTGTTTCCTCATATTTGAAAGCTGTGTGTTAGACCTCAATTTCAAAAGGTTTGTGTCAAATTCTTTCAGTACACTTTTTTTAATGTTGCATTCTGCAGCTGATTTTTTTATGAATATTTGTTTAGGTGCTTCTCTCAACAACTGTTCTTTCTAAATATTTGTTTAGAGTTCTGCCATCATTAGTTATATGCCTAAATACTGCGCCACTTCCGTTATAGTAGAGAAACATTAATGAAAGTGTTAAATTAGTTCCATGAGTAATGGATCGATGTGCTGAACCAAGAAGTATTTACTGATATTGGATAGTTGTATTGGTATAAGAGTAACTCCTCACACAGTGGGCATTTATTTTTATGTCAAATAATTTTTTTAATCTAATAATTGCTGATAAAATCTTATTCAATACTGTAGATCAAACTTTATCTTTCTGATTACTGTACCTTACGTTTTTTATTTTGAAATAGTTTTTTTAATATTTTTTTTCAATGTATTTCTTTCCACACTGTGCCTTGTCTCATACCCTTTAGAATACCTAATTTTTTGTATTCATTTTGTCAATTATTAACTGAAGCCATGCGCAAGTGAAAAATCTTACCAGGAAAGCATACTGCTCTATTTATTTAGAAGTTGGTACAGAGTACTGGTGGAAGATAAATGGCATACTCAAGAAAAAGGTGATAGGGAAATTCTAAGATTCTAGCGGGGTCCCTTTGACCAGTATAAAATCAAGGAGTGGTGCCCAGTGACCATTTCTTTCTTGACTGTTTACTTTTTGTACAGATCTCTGGCCATTCTACCATCTTTGTTTTATGTGGTGAGAAGTTAGCGTGTGGTCGGCATTCTGAAACTAGGCAGTTTCCGTGCTCATAGACCGCAAACCCCTACAAAATCTTTGGTGCCCAGACCCAGGAAACACCTAGCCTTTGAGTATGGCATCGTCGTCGACCAAGGGCCAAAAGGCTAAGAAGAGCCTCATTTCGAGTGTTGATGACCTGGCGAGTCAGGTGAAGTTCCTGACACTGCACGTGGTGGCGCTAAAGAGTTGAATTGTCATCAACATGCCACTTTGCCAAGACAGGAGCCATTCCAAAGTGCAGATGCCAGACCAGCCTTACCTGAAATGTTGACTTTTGTTACAGGCGTTAACCAGTGAAAATTTTAGCAGTGGGACTTCTAGTGACACTTTCAGCTCCTTTTCCAGTGTCAGATCAGCTGGCACTGTCTCAATTGACAAAGTCCAGTCCTTCCAGTCAGACCGCCATCTATCTAACCTCTTCAGGGTTCTTGACTCTGAGAAGAGCTCCAAGCATTAGATTTTTCAGCTAGAAACTAGCCAATGTTTTTTCCAGATTCCCGAGAGATTTTGAGGCCTGACTAGATACAGCACACGAAACTCGGGTCGGTGGACCACTGGGTAAAAGTACCTTAATGAGGAGAGCAAAGAGGCGTTCTTGGCCATGGGGGTTCTGAGATCTCGTACACAAGTATGAAGTGACGTCTCATACTGGTGCCGCGAAGCCAGAAAGATACGTGATATCGGGAAAAATGCACAATTCAGCAGTGCCAGCCACTTGTAGGGAAGGCAAAGCACTGAAGATTAATGCCGTGCGGTTGGTCTCCTTGTACAAGTCGACATACCCTCGGCGTAGCTTCGACTGGAAAGAGATGAGATAAAAGCTCCTCAAAATGGTTCCAAGCAAAGCTGCGAGTTGGCTAGAACAATCTCTGGTCACTATTAATGTCTCTGCTGGATGTCAGGGCACTTCTGTTGCGTGTTCTAGACAAGGCATCCTGTCAGCAAAGCCATAGGGAAGAGGACTTGGCCAACAGTCGCGTGGGACAGTCATGGCATGGCTCGTATGCCAACAGAGTTGCCATTGCTGCCCAAATCGAGTCTACCCACTAACTCCTCCTCGACCTGTCCCCAAGCCTGCACCTGTGGAAGTGTGCCTACCACCCTGGGATAGGTCTCCTCAGTTCCAAAAATGGTACTGTACTTGGTGCGAGAAGCCAGGGCACATAGTGAATGAGTACTTCCTGTGAACGCTACTCCGACCCCATTGTTCTACTAGGGTTCCACCGGTAGCAAGGAGAGTCGAAGAGGGAGTGAGTCCAATGCTTCTTCTTGGTCCATTGAGAAGAAGAGCAAGAGGTCAAAGACCAGGAAAACATCTGGAACCAAGGAGTACCATAGGGCGTTAAACACCAGACCTTCGGTGTAAAAGATGGGGCTACATAGGAGGGGGTGCGAGTGCTAGGAAGCTTGTTCCTAGTATTCCGAGCGCAGCCTTGGAAATCTCAATTTCCAAGGTTACCTCTCAACCTGAAAAGGTTATTGCACATCCAATGACTCTTTCAGGATTGGCCAGTGATAACATGTCCTCAACACTGCCCAAAGCTTCTTCAACCGACTCCTTCAAGGATGAAGCAGGAACTGAGGCTATATTACAAACCATTCGTAGGGTTAACATGGCGCAATTGTCTCCTGTTCCACTCATGATTGTCCCAGTGAGCATGTAGTGCCTTTAGGGACTATGGCTGAGCACATGGTGCTTGGTTACCAGGGTGATAGTTGCCGGAGCCCAAAATTGGCTGAGCATTGGTTGTACTCCCCAAGAGCCTCTTTGGGAGTATCAAGTCCCTATACGTGGAGCCTGTTGTCAGCAAATGCTTTATGCACTTAAAGTCCATGTCTATACAAGATCTGGCAGTAATTTTAGCCTTCTCAAAGTGTTATAAACGTTAGATGCTGTCTGAGCCAATCTCTGGCAGCAATTTTAGTCATCTGGAAGCCGATTCAATCAGGATTGCCTGTATTTAGCCTGTACTTGTTTCTGTTACTGAAGATTTTCCTAAGGGGGTTGACATCTCTTTTAGGTGCCCTGCTTGTCCATCCAATTGTTGGCTTGAGAAGTATTATGATGGCAACATCATAACCCGCCGTCTATCAAGAAAAGTTACAGCGATCCATGGCATCCTAGAACTGAAAGATAGTAAAGCCTCGGTTTTAATCAAGGTTTCATCTGAAGGAACTGCTAAGATCAAGATGGGTGATCTCTTGGGGAAGGTATTTACCATGGCCATGATGGATGCTCCTCTATCCTGCCTGATAGCACAGGAGTGTGACCTAACACCTGAACCAAGTGAGATACAGTAGGCTATCTATCTATCCGAGACGAACTAGACTCTTCCCAGAAGGACCAGTTCTGTTAGATGCTTCAACGTCATCTTACGGTCATCAGTACTGGTGGTGACGATGTGGGAGTGTGTTAAAGCACACCAATACGCATCCACTTGTATGACAAGACACCCATTTATCAGAGGGTCTGACGGTTTGTAAAACAGTATAAGGAGTTGCATGAACTAGGTATTATTGAACCCAGATCTTTCCTTGGTCTTCACCCATTGTTCCACTCCAATAAAAGGACAACAGTATATGGTCGTGTGTGGACTACCGTAGACTGAATAGGGTGACGGTCTCTTATAAGTTCCTGATGCCCAACATGGCAGACTGTATTTGATCTACAAGGAGCCAAATATTTTACAACCGTAGGCATGGTCCGTGGATACTACTAGTTACTGTTAGAAAAGGACAGTAAAGAATACACGCGTTTCTCTACTGTCTTTGGACATTGGCAGTACAGAGCTCTATCATTTGGACTGAAGAATGCACCTGCAGTGTTACAGAGAGAAATGCAGAGTATTCTACAAGTGTCTCCGAAATCCAAGCTGATTGTCTATATTGATGACATCTTGATACTTGGGGCTTCTTTTGAAGAACAACTGAAGCTGGTGGAATGAGTTTTGGCTACTCTCCAGAAGCACAGGCTCAAGATAAAACTTGGGAAGTGTTCTTGGGTTCAAGCCGAGGTCAAGTATCTTGGTCATATGGTTGGACATTCTGGTATGCGTGAGCTACCAAAATACATCCAGAAAGTGGAGGACTTTCCTAAACCTACAAACTGTGCGTGAGTTACAGGGATTCTTGGGACTGGTAAACTTCTAATGGAAGTTTATCCCCATGTGCTCACAGAGAGCTAAATCGTTATCTGCGAATACTGGAGGACGAAAATCGCAAGGGACCAGAAAACTGAAATGGACTGTGCCTTTGAGCGCTTGAAGGAACTGACCAAGGAGGACATTATATTGTTGTATCCTGACTATTCCGCTGAAGCTAAACCTATAGAGTTGTTTGTTGGTGCTTCATGTGAGGGTGCTGGTGCTACAGTAATTCCTTAAGATACGAGCATCCCAACATACAAGCAATTTGAGATACGAGCAAGCCAACGAGCAAATTTTTGCACTGCGATACAAGCAAAAACTTCAGATACGAGCCCGCTTACACATGCGGATGCTGGGTGGCTAGGCGGGTGGGAACTCCTCTCGATGACCACAATGATAGTTCATTTCACGTGATCTCCGACGTCTGAACACATCTTCGAGCATCACCTGTACAGTTTGCATTATTTAAGTGTTATCACCATTAATTTGTGGACAATTAACTCGATAGTCATGGGTCAAAAGCAAGCGAGTGGAAACCAGGCTGTGATAAAAAAAAGTGCATGACGACGATTGAGGTGAAACGTGAAATTATCGCGAAACATGAGTGGTGTAGAATGTCTGAGCTGACCTGCCATTACCAGAGTAGTACATTGACAATAAGTACCATCCTTAAACAGAAGGATGCTATTAAGACTACGAAGCCTTCGGAAGGCCTAACCATCCTGTCGAAGCTACGACGTAACGTAAATGTTGAGATGGAGAGGCTTCTGTTATTATGGGTTAAGGAGAAGCAGTTGGCGGAAGATAGCATGACAGAGGTAATCATCTGTGAAAAAGGCCAGCACAATTTACCAAGATTTGAAACAGAGGGAAGCAACTGAGAGTAGGGAAACATCGACACCACTGGATACATTCAAAGCCAGTCGTGGCTGGTTTGATAACTTCAAAAAGCGAACTGGGATCTACTTGGTTGTGAGGCATGGGGAAGCTGCAAGTTCCGACTTGAGAGCCGTGGAGGAGTATGTCGAAAGTTTTGCCTCACTTGTTGCTGAAGAAGGCTACATCCCGCAACAAGTCTTCAACTGCAATGAAACTGGCCTGTTTTGGAAGAGGCCCAGGAGAACATTCATCATGGCAAAAGAAACTGTTGGGCCATTAACCTGTGAAGGACCAACTGACTATAGCCTTGTGTACTAATGCCAGCAGTGACTATAAGGTCAAGCCACTGCTGGTGTACCACTCAAAGAACCCAAGTGCTTTCAAGAGTCAAAGGATCTTGAAAGAAAAACTTCAAGTTATGTAGCGCACAAACCCTAAGGCTTGGGTTACGAGACATTTCTTCACAGAATAGGTTAATCTTTGCTTTGGTAAGGCAGTCAAAAAGTATTTGTTGGAGAAAAACCTGCCATTAAAATGCCTTCTGGTTACCCTACTGATCTTGAAGAACACATTCTTGATGAATTCAAGTCTGTCAAGGTCCTGTATCTCCAGCCAAACACCACGCTACTCCTCCAGCCCATGGACCAACAGGTCATTTCAAACTTCAAAAAACTGTACACGAAGCATTTGTTTAAGAAATGCTTCGATGTCACAGACAACACTAATCTCACCCTTCGTGAATTTTGGAAGGCCACTTCAATACTGTTCATTGCTTAAGCCTGACCACGAACCCATTGTGTTGGAAGAGATTGTGCCTCTTGGAAAGGTCATGGGGCTGGAGGTAGATGAGGCAGATGTGAACGACCTTGTCAAGGAGCATTAAGAAGAGCTTATGACGGGAGAATTGATCGAGTTCCAGAAGATGCAACATACGGTGTTGCAAGAGATCAGTAGCGAGGAGGCAGAGAAAACGGGGGAACTCCTTCTTTGAGAAAGTATTGACTAAGTGACAGGATGTGTCTGATTTTGTAGAAATGAGACACACGGAGAAATTATCTTGTGGTCGAGCTTCAGCTTATTGTGATGACATTGCCTAAGTCATTTCTGCAACATCTTGAAAAGAAGACAGAAACAAACCTCCTTAAATAGGTTTTTTAAAAAGGGCCTGCAACAAGAGAAGGTGAAAGCAAGGCAAAAATAAGCTAAAACAAGTGAGAAATCGTAAAAAGGATAAAAAAAAAAATAATAAATGAGATACGCAAGATTAAAATCTATTTTAAAATTAAGTGTAGGTGTAAGCTAATTTCATTTAGGTAAATTTAAAGTTTAAGTGTTACGTACTGTAAGCAACTGTGTAAATAGTGTAACGAGTGTCTAGGGTCCAAGTCTCTCTCCTTCCCTTCCTCCTCCTCCGCACACACCGCTCATTTATGTCATTTCATAAGAGTATGTTGTGAATTTGAACAATTAAAAACGTTTTTCCATTGTTATATCATATATTTGGGTGTTTTTAAGAGGGTGGAAAATGCATTTTTTTTCTTTATAAATTATTTTATATGGGAAAAATTTATTTGAGATGAGTAAATTGACACATGAGCCTGGTCCTGGAGCACATTATGCTTGTATCTGAGGGTATTACTGTATTCTGTGCCAAGACTCCTTGGAGCATCCAGAGGAGCGTCGGGTGATATCGTACGACTCCATGACCCTCCTTGACTGCGAGCACATTACTCTACCATTGAACATGAGTTGGCTGCTCTGCAATGGGGAATGAAAATTTTCAAGGCCTTCCTCTATTATCAGTTCTTTGTAAATTCATTCTGATCACCTTTCCCTGTTGTATCTTCATGACAGGAAGATGGTGGACAGTCGTCTAGCACAGACACTAAAGGGCCAGTCAGAATTTAACTTTGTCGTTAACTACTGTCCAGGTGATCAGAATTCCGCAACAGACTGATCATCTCGCTGGCCGCATTAACCGTCTGTCTGCTTGCTACTGAACCTACAACTCCCAAGTTGCCTACTGGACTGGCCTTGTATAAGGAGGTTCGTGGTGGTCCAGATTCTCTCAGAGAATCTTTGAAGCTAATCGTGAACTGCTGGATGGAAGGGTCAGGTGTTGAATCCGACTCTCAACTGAGAGGAGCCAAGCTCTGGGATACCTTAGTTCAGCCGTTTCTGAAAGACGATGATCAATTAGGCTTCAAACTGGATAAGACTAGTTGAAACAGGATCAAGGCAATGCATTTTCCAGGTACAGTCCCACCTCTGCAGTTTTTCTTGGCAGTGTCTACTATACTGAACCTAGAAATCTGGGTCCATTTTGGTCCCACTTGTCCTATAGTTTAATGTGATCCATCCGTAACTGAGCTTCAATGTGTGAATCTTCAGTGTCAGTCTAGAGTGCCTTTTAACCCTCTGATTGAGCTTTGTAATTACGTCCCTTCAACTGACGTGATTCTGATAGAAGTGAAAGCTCTTTTGCCTGACGTTGGGGGCTTGGGCGCTGATGATCAGGAAGCAATAAAGGACTGTCCTGTATTCCAGGACGTGACTGAAAAGGCACCTTATCGGTCCAGTTGTAAGCACGTGTCTCAACACTCGGCAGGAGATCTAGTAATGTGAAAGGAAACCTTATATTGTGCCCTTGTTGATACAGGGGCACAGGAGTGCCTTGTCAATAAGTATGTACTGAGCCAACATGGCACAAAGTACCAGGTACTGTAAGGAGAACAGTTAGAGGGGTTGACCGGTACATGCACAAGCATTCTAGGCTACGTCCAGTAAGAGGTAAAGTGTCCTTAAGGGTGGAGACTACTGCTGTTTAACTATGCTACCTAAGACATTAGTATTTGTTTTGTTCTTGGTAGGAATCTACTGGACACAGCCTACCTGACCCTAGATTCACCCCCTGAGAACAGTTGGTGTATAAAACAATACTCTTCTTCGATTGTCTCTTAAGATACTCTCAATCTCCCCACTGCATACCGAGACCACTCAACAGCCGATATGTCTGTTGTTGTTCGATGCCCATTTTAATAAATTGGTTGAAAGTGCATTGAACTGTGCTCCACTTTTTAAAACAAGGATTATGTAATGAAATAGAATGACGTTTTAATCCAGGTCTACGATCGAACATATATTCAAGCATATTAAAGTTTTATTTACCTGACAATTTCTAAGGATACAAAGATTTCTGTTAAATATGTTCTATGTGTATACAGTACCTGAGAGAGAGAGAGAGAGAGAGAGAGAGAGAGAGAGAGAGAGAGAGAGAGAGAGAGAGAGAGAGAGAGAGAGAGAGACGTATTCATATGATAATTAATAATAATAGTTATAAACGAAATGTATGAAAACTATGATATTTTATAACAAATTGGTGTGAATGTAATTTGCATTTGTAATTTATATTGAATGAGCTAAATAATCATTCTTTGTTATTCGCGGTAGTCTTGAGATTAGCTGATCATCACAACCATAATAAAAAAAGTAATTGATTGTTAAGTTGCACTTGAGATTAACCCTGGATAGGTACGGTGGGTCGTACGCGACACCGAGCGTCAAAAAAAAAAAAAAAAAAAGAGAGGTTTTTTTCACGTGACTCACCCCCGTGACTGAATTTGTGGGTGATCGACCTGCAGGAGGTGTCTCCCCTACACGCTCTAGTAGTGTCCAGATGTGCATTGCTGTAGCTATACTCCTTCCCCGATTTCTGAGACGCGTCGGGGTCGAGCGCGACCGAGTTTACCCTTTTAAGGTAATTTGCATAATTATCAAAGTTATTACGTATTATGAAATTGTCGTAGAATGGTGCAACTTGTATAGGTTATCAGTTGTGGAAAGTCTTGGTGGATTGTTTGGCTACCATGTGCATGATTTTTTTTTTAGTTAAAATGTCGTTCATCACCACGAGGACCATTTTACCGCGAGTGCCGCTTTTTCATTTTTTTTTTTTCATTTTTTTGCCAAGTCATTTTTCCGTAAGATATTGCCAAATAGTGTCGTAAAACTTTTGCTTGTTTAGTGTTGGAAAGTGTGTCTAGATGATCTGGCTACCCATGCGTGACTTTGTTTTTGTCAGATACGACGTAGTTATTGGTATATTGGGTATTTAACTGCGGTTGCCAATTTCTGTTTTTTTTTCAATATTTGTAAAAAATTTTACGTAGTAAGGAATTGCCGTATATTATTCATTTTTTTCATGTTTATGTGTTAGAAAGTGTGCCTTGATGGTTGGGCTAACACGTGCATGTCTTTTTTTTATCTGAGATGCCGTATATTAGAATGTTGGGCATTTTACCGCGAGTGCCCCTTTTCCATTTTTTTCATTTTTTTGCCAAGTCATTTTTCCGTAAGATATTGCCAAATAGTGTCGTAAAACTTTTGCTTTTTTAGTGTTGGAAAGTGTGTCTAGATGATCTGGCTACCCATGCGTGACTTTGTTTTTGTCAGATACGACGTAGTTATTGGTATATTGGGTATTTAACTGCGGTTGCCAATTTCTGTTTTTTTTCAATATTTGTAAAAATTTACTACGTAGTAAGGAATTGCCGTATATTATTGATTTTTTTTTCATGTTTATGTGTTAGAAAGTGTGCCTTGATGGTTGGGCTAACATGTGCATGTCTTTTTTTTTATCTGAGATGCCGTATATTAGAATGTTGGGCATTTTTCCGTGAGTGCCCCTTTTTATTTGTTTTGCATTTTTTTGCTTAGTCATGTTACCGTAATGAATTGGCAAGTAGTGTTGCCAAACTTATATTTTTATAGTGTTGGAAAGTGTTTCTAGATGATCTGGCTACCCATGCCTATTTTTTTTTTAGCCAGATATGGCGTATATATAAGTATGTGTTCGATTTTCCTGTGATTGCCATTTTTTCGTTTTTTCCCATTTCTTTCAAAATTACTACGTACTAAGGAACTATCACAGAGTAATGATTCATTTATATGTTTATTTGTCGGAAAATGTGCCTTGATGGTTTGCCTAGCACGTGGCTGAAATTTTTTTTTCTGAAATGCCGTATATTAGAATGGCCATTTTTCCGCGAGTGCCCCTTTTTATTTGTTTTGCATTTTTTTGCTTAGTCATGTTACCGTAAGGAATTGGCAAGTAGTGTCGCAAAACTTATAATTTTATAGTGTTGGAAAGTGTTTCTAGATGATCTGGCTACCCATGCCTATCTTTTTTTTTTAGCCAGATATGGCGTATATATAGGTATGTGTTCGATTTTCCTGTGATTGCCATTTTTTCATTTTTTCCCATTTCTTTCAAAATTACTACGTACTAAGGAACTATCACAGAGTAATGATTCATTTAGATGTTTATTTGTCGGAAAATGTGCCTTGATGGTTTGCCTAGCACGTGGCTGAATTTTTTTTTCTGAAATGCCGTATATTAGAATGTTAGCCATTTTTCCGCGAGTGCCCCTTTTTATTTGTTTTGCATTTTTTTGCTTAGTCATGTTACCGTACGGAATTGGCAAGTAGTGTCGCAAAACTTATATTTTTATAGTGTTGGAAAGTGTTTCTAGATGATCTGGCTACCCATGCCTACCCTTTTTTTAGCCAGATATGGCGTATACTGTATATAGGTATGTGTTCGATTTTCCGGGATTGCCATTTTTTCGTTTTTTCCCATTTCTTTCAAAATTACTACGTACTAAGGAACTATCACAGAGTAATGATTAATCTAGATGTTTATTTGTCGGAAAATTTTGTTTACTTCTTTTAGATTGAATAGCATCAAATTTTTTTTAGCTAAAATATTATATTGTTTCACATTTTTGTTTTTTTTTTTCGATTTTATTTCCCTTCAAAAATTTTTTTTGGGTCAGAATTTTAATTTTATAGTCGTAAAATAATCGACAATTATCCAGCAACCCACCATACAATTTTTATGCATATCCAATAATAATTAGATTAGTAAATAACACCTTGAAATTGACATACCCTTCCTACATTTCAAGTGGCAGATTAGGGAGTATGAGTCAGTGTGGTTGGCGGCCATTTTGTGGACATATCCGAAGCGTAAGTTGCCCTATCTATATATATTCTTGTTCCCTATAGAATTTATGTTATTTTGGTATATTTTTACCTGCATAAATATCATATAATATATTAAAAATATCATATAATATATTATATATATGTATTTTATTACGAAATTTCTAAGTACTCAAAAAATTACCTTTAGATATGGCCCCTGATATAAATGTAATTTACAAAATAATGAAGATTTTTTTACATATTTCTATTTTAGGATAACATATGTTTATTCCCTAAAAAAATTAGCCACTTCCTATTTCATTTGGGTACCCAAAAAAATTCATGAAATTTGGACAAATTTTTTTGGCCAAAAAAAGTTACCGTTTTTTTCTCATTTCAGATCTTCACCTCCATGGGTCTTACTTCATCCAAAATACATCAAGATGTGTCCTAAACATTCAAGAATCAATTCCTAAAAGGATTTGTGTATATATGTATAAACTTTTTTTTTATGAATTTTTATGTCAGGTCATTTTTTCTACTTAATTTTTTAAAATATTTATAATAAATAGTTTTTCTGCAGATGAGTAGTATTTATCTTTACAGTTGTTTTGAGCATTCATTGAAGTTTTTTTTGGAAAAAGAAAAAAAGTGGTTACTGCAAAAACTGATTTTTCAAGAATTTTTTTTGGCGTCGGGGTCGTTCGCGTCTGAGTATACCCTTAAAGGGGTGTCCGAGGAGCGTACCTATCCAGGGTTAAGAAAATAGTACACAAATATATTTTCATAGGATTTAATATACTTTTATTCTTATTAATTGTACGATAATATAATTTTATGCACTGTTAATACTTCAAATAGTAGATAGTTCAACTACCATAAAAAACGTCCCTGTTAAGCTCTCAAAGACTGCCAAATAATACAAAAATCAGTCACAGCTATTTTCATAGTTCATTCACTAGGATTTATGTTAATTATGTGAATGTTTACATTGAATATTAGTATTTTAAAATGATTTTAACCCAAAACAACGAAAGTCAAGGTATACCTGTAACTATAAAGTAAAAATAATCTTTAAAAATGGGGTTTTTTGGACCAAATCATTTCCATGTTATTTATTATTAGTCAATTATACAGTTATATAGTTCCGGACCTACAACTTAACATCTATTTGTACGGAAAAAGTACCGGCAGACCCATAATTGATTAGTATGGAATTACGTCTACCTTGTCAATAGGTGCAGAAACTAATTCTAGACAATTAACTTGCCCCTTACTTGTCTGGCAGTCTGCCGTTTCAATAGCGGTGATCTGCTGGTACAAAATTCCGGACCCCTAGCCACTGCTATTGGTACGGCAGCTTTTGGGTTAATAAAACCAGTATTAAGAGTACAGAATTTAGGACCCATAGCCACTGCCTTATAATTTACATCACATTAATAAATACAAAAAATAATAATGCTAAAAAAACTTCCAATGTACAATTTTTAGAGTAATAAATTCTCCTTCAAATCTTTTTTTAATGTAAAAATTGGTTGTAAAACACAAAAGTAGTAGGAGTTTGAACCCCAAAATAACATTGTTTCAATGGGACAATTTGCATCCCTAAACAGGAACCGGAATCTTAAGTCGAACAAGTTGTCTCAGGGACTTTATATTACTGTAGGTCAATACCCAAGGTTTATTCACATTAGAAACATTTTTCTTATCATATCAAGACTTCATACTTTGACATACATAAATGGCCCTCAAGGACTAATGTGTTAGTGTCAGACCATTCCTTAAACTTAAACCATATCAAAGAGCTGACTTTCTAGGGGCAACTGCAATTTTACTAGTGGCATTACGTTCTACATATCCTTAACTCAATTCACTCTCCTGCTGTTTTAAGCTCTTTAAAAAAAACTACTCCTAAACTTCCAACTAAATAGAAATGATTCATTCTTCTTAAGAGAGTTGATATTAACTGGCTTGTCTGAAATAGAAACCTGGTTTAATGTAGTTGACTGGTAAGAACCATTTTAGCAAAAGTGGTGGCAGAGCTAGGGATAAGCACTGTACAAGTCTGGTATAACCTAGCTCACTTAAGGATGAGTAAGCTCGTATTTAGAATCTCAAGAGCCTTTAGTTCTGATATTCAAAATTGCAACAATTCAAAGATCCTAGGTCTAAAAACGGATATTGAGCGAAGCGAAAAATCTATTTTTGGGTGAGATAGCCATGACGTCCTGATGGAAGGTTCCTTCAGTAGCTTCCTGAGGGTATATATGACTACAGTAGATATTCCCAGAGAATTAACTAAAGGTTTCACAGAATTCTAACTTCTGGCGCGAGTACCCATAAGGTTTCCCTTTAGGATATCGTATAATAACAAGGGACGTATGCTTGACACGCCACATAGCTATCTGCACCCAACATAGCTTTTAGGCTTCGAGGGGGAAGTGTAGCAAGTATTAGGAGGAGCCGTTACAAAACTCTCCTCCTGCGTTACTGTTATGGTACCTAGCGATGTAAACAAACGGCCGCCATAGCTGTCTGCCATCTTGGTTTACGTCACATCCGCGCGCTCCATTCTTTGTTCTGTAGCGTACCTGAGCAGTGTTTTTCCCAGTGTTCGCTATTTAATTGCATCATGTCGCAATCTTCAGCCTCGCCTTCTTCTAGAAAGTTGAGTACCATATTCTTGTATTGTATAAATAAGCTCCAGCCGTAAAGTAACGACTTTTTATCAAAAATTCTTGTGTTTTGTGGCTGAGCTGTGCCCCGACCGGAGGCGTCAAATTGTGACGCTGTTGCTCGCCTCGCATGCTTTATTTAGTTAGCCAGAGCAACCTTCCCGGTCTAATAACTAATAACTACATTAGTTATTTAGTCTTCATTGCTAGGAATTACTTATATTATGCCGTTAGTATTCGTTTTAGGCGACTAGTGCTAGCCTAACCCTATGCTAGATTCCTAGCCCAGCCCCTAGGCTCGATAGCCTAGTGTTCATGTTTACTTCTTGCATGATATAAAACGTGTTCCTAGTGTTATTTTATAAAATGAAGATATAGGCATTTATACAAACAAGATTCAGTGATTGCACAGATGTTATTTCACCTTCTAGGGAGTATACAAAGGGTTTCGGTGATCTTGGTAGTCATCTCCCTTACACCTAACCTAATGCTGGGGCTATTGTATACTCCCTTACCTCCCCAGTTACCTTACTTAAGGTAATCTCCTCCCTCTGAGGTAGCCTAGGCTACATCCTACCCCTCTTTACCTTGAATTAAAGTAGAGCCAGAAAATTCATTGGTATTGGGGTATTTCCATATCCTATTCAAGTCGACAGAAAAGTGATGTATTACAAGACTTCAGAAACTACTATACTATCAACATCTCTGTCTAACCTACAACTAAAGTCAGAATTAAACTCCCGTCAAAAAAATCTAACAGAATCTGGTACATTTTGGATGTTTAAATGACTTACCATGGGCTACGTTATGAGATGTAGCCTAGGATTTATTGTAACAAGATGTAGCCTGGGATTTATGCTGAGAAGGAGCAAGTCAGTGAATTTTCCAATAGGCCAGAGTAACACTTTTCCCCTTTCCTAATTTTAATTTTCCATATTTATAGTATTAGAGATTTTCTTCATCAAATAAAAATGCTAACAAATGTTAATAAGAAAATTCTTCCATTACACTGGATAAGTTGAATGAGTAAAAGCAATGAACTGACTGCAAATTAAAATATGTGCTCATTTTATCAGAATTAGCCTACACACTTTAAAAACTATACTTGTTCTTGAAATAGAGGCTGTATTTTTTTGGCAGGAGTGGACCCAAAGATTTAAATATTAGTCAATATAATATATTGACCGCTTAATAAACGGATTTTGAGCGAAGCGAAAAATCTATTTTTGGGTGAGATAGCCATGACATCCTGATGGAAGGTTCCTTCAGTAGCTTCCTTGGGCATATTCAACTACAGTGGATATTCCCAGAGAATTAAACTAAAGGTTATCACAGAATTCTAACTTCTGGTGCGAGTACCCTAAAGGTTTCCCTCTAGGATATCTTATATCAACAGGGGACGCATGTATTAACACGCCACATAGCTATCTGCACCCCATATAGAGTTAACACTTCGATATGGAAAGGTGGTTGAGTAACTGAGGAGCCGTTCCAGTTACACTCATCCATGGATGCTTTTGGTACTCGAGACGTAAACAAACGAGCACCATTGCTAAATGACGTCACGTCCGTCCTCATCCTGAGCTCAGCTTCTGCTAATCTCCATGATACAGCAGGTCAGGTCAGGGCAGGGCCTGAAAGGCTGAACTAGAATAGACGGGAGGGTCAATCAGAACGTTATGGCTATCTCACCCAAAAATAGATTTTTCGCATCGCTCAAAATCCATTTTTTGGGCTCAAGCCATGACGTCCTGATGGAAGTGTACCAGAGAATTAATGTATCGTGGAAATTTTTCCCCTTTTTATGTAAGTGCCAAGGGCTTCGAACAGAGGTATAGAACGTGTCCTCACCAGAGATTCTATGATGAACTAGCTTCCTGCCCCACTGGCAGGGAAGTCCTGGTGGACAATAGGAACATCTCGAAGCGATCATTGAAGAGCTACTCACCCTACGGAGAGTTCGTGCCGGACTCGTAGACAAGACTAAGGTTAATATTCAGGAAGGAATATTATCAAGCATAGGTAAGTAAATAACATTTACTACTCTCCCTGGAGGAGAGATCAATCTAGTCTCGGAGGCAGGACAAAGGTTAATATTCGAATAGGAATATTATCAAGGCATGAGTGAGCATATACCATAATTACATATATTATTCTTCTCATTATCTAGAGAAAAAAGGGGTAAATGAAACTATAACAATCATATATTTCTTGATAAAGAGTAGGAGCGGAGAGAGACGCACATGGAATAAAATAGACATTTTATTTCAAAGATTGCAGATCATTATGGTAGTAATTACAATAATGAATATAGAGTTTATTTACAATAATAAAAGAATAATGTACACAGAAAATAAAGACTTCAATCTTGAATCTGAAAAGAAATTTTACTTTTTAGAAACACAAGTTCCGGAGGAACGTCAGTCTTTTTCAAAGAAAACACATCATGCCCTAGGGCATGTGGCACTCATGTAAAGTCTATGACATTTCACCTTGGTAAGAACAGTCTATTAGAAACACTAAGTGTCCATGAAATCACTATGTATCACAAAAGGGTCAACACAGGCACCCGTAGAGTTAAAGTCTCAAGTAACTCACTGTTCTATGCAGAGTTAAACAGCAGGTTTCATAACACTACCTGCGGCTACCACGAAATGCTTAACTTCGTGCACTTGTTTTGCGTAGTGCTTGAAGAAAACGCGCGATGATTTCCAGCCTGTGAAGCTCTTAAGGCTTTCGAAATCCATTTCCAGCCTGTGAAGCTCTTGAGGCTTTCGAAATCCATACTCTGGAAGAAGTTCAGAGAAGACACGACTTTTCTAGGATCATGACCTGCGGGTGTACTGTCAGGATCCGCTCTGCGAATGAAGTAGGTGATTTTCGCTCTTAGTTGTTTCAGTGACAGGTCGCTACCCGATGTTTCTCCTTTGAAGAGTTGTCCTCCACCGAAGTCTGAAGTTCTTCGAAGACAGACCTTAAGACTCTCCACTGGGCATAGAGAGACTTCTTCCTTCAGGGGGCAGATTCTCCAAGGGCCCCATCTCTTGGTGGGTAGTTCATTCTTAGCGAGAAACGTCGTATCAGGGAAGAGGGTAAGCCTCCTGTATCTGCGAGCAGGATATGACCCTCTTCTCTTGATAATACCACTATTTCACTGACTCGGGCTCCCGAGGCGAGAGCAAAAAGGAAGATAACTTTTTGAGTCAAGTCTTTCAGAGGGCACGAATCGTTGTCCAGGCTAGAAGCAAAATGGAGCACCTTGTCCAGGGACCAGGAGATAGGTTTTGGTGCGGGTGCTGGGCGTAGTCTAGCGCATGCCTTTGGCAGTTTATTGAAGATATCACTGGACAGATCAACCTGGAAGGCGTATAGGAGTGGTCTAGTCAAGGCCGATTTACAGGTGGAAATCGTGTTGGCCGCTAAACCTTGTCCATGAAGATGAATGAAGAAGGACATACAAAAATCGATGTTGATTTCCGTAGGATTTTTTGCCTTGACGTATGAGACCCACTTTCTCCAGGAAGATTCGTATAGCCGTCTGGTAGATTCAGTCTTGTACTCCTCGAGGAAGTCTAAGCTTTTCTTCGAGATCCCAAACCTTTTCTTTGCGGCTAAGGAGAGAAAATCATGAGATGAAGGTCCCTGACTTTCAGTGATGAAGCGAAGACAGTCGACTTCTGTACTTGTTGAGAGAGAACTGGACCCGGTAGGGGAATCAGCATGGGCTGCAGCTCCAGGACCAGGGGGTACCAATTGCTCCGGGGCCACTGTCCCTTTGAAGGTTCTCAGTTTGCAGAGGACTTTCAGCAGAAGGTTGGGAGGGGGGAACAGGTATATCCTAGACCATCTGTTCCAATCCAGTGACATGGCATCCACTGCTTCTGCCATGGGGTCCTTGTACGGGGCCTCATATCGAGGAAGTTGATTGTTGTCGCTCGTCGCGAAGAGATCGATCTGAAGTTCCGGGACTTGGTGAGAGATAAAGGAGAATGACCTTGGGTCTAGAGACTATTCCGACTCTATTGGGCTTGTCCTCGATAGAGCGTCCGCCGTCACGTTGCAGAATCCTTGTAGGTGAACTGCAGACAAGTGCCATTTCTTCTTTTCTGCCAAACGAAAGATCGGAAGAAGTAACTGATTTATCCGGGGCGATCTCGAGCCCTGATGGTTGAGACATCTGACTACTACCGAGCTGTCCAGAGTCAGACGAATGTGGATCGAGGGAGGCGGGGAGAGTTTTTTTCAGGGTGAGAAGAACCGCCATGGCCTCTAAGATGTTGATGTGAAACGTTTTGAATAGGGGAGACCATGTTCCTTGAACCTGTCGTTGGTGGGAGAGACCTCCCCAACCCTCCAGTGAAGCGTCCGTCCGGATGTTGATCGATGGAGGCGGGTATTGAAGAGGGATGGACCTTTTCAGGGCCCTTGTTTCTGACCACGACTTTAAGAGTAAGCGAAGTCTGTTTGGAAGCCGTCTCTTGAGGTGTCTTAGAGCGATGGATGCGAAACGTCTCCAGACTCCCGCGGCATCCTTTAGCTGTGCACGAAGCACTGGGTTTGTCACAGAGGCGAACTGTAGAGAGCCGAGAACTTGTTCCTGCTGTCGTCTTGAGATCCGTTTGGATTTCAGAAGCCTTCTGACAGACCCTGCTATTTCCTTCCTTTTCTTCTGTGGGATGGAAAGGCAGTGTGACTGAAGATCCCAATGGATTCCCAACCATTGGAACTTCTGAGCTGGAGAGAGGCGAGATTTCTCGGTGTTTATCTTGAAGCCCAGATGCTCTAGGAACTGGGTGACTTTGTTGCAGGCTCTTACACAATCTTCGGGCGATGTTGCCCAGACTAACCAGTCGTCTAGGTAGGCCATTACTTGGGCGCCCTGAAGACGGAGCTGTTGGACGATTGCTTCTGCCAGCTTGGTGAAGATCCGTGCAGCCACGTTGAGCCCGAAGGGCATGGCCCTGATGGCGTAACTTTTACTTTGGAGTCGAAATCCTAGGTAGGAGGAAGCGTAATGATTCATTGGAATGTGCCAGTAGGCATCCGCCAGGTCTATGGAGACCGTGTAGGCCCTTTGAGGCAGAAGGGTCCTTATTTGCTGCAGAGTCAGCCTCTTGAATTTCTTGTTCGCAATGAACTTGTTGAGAGGGGATAAGTCTAGAATTCTAGAATGACTCTGAGTTTGTCGGAGTCTTTCTTGGGAACGCAAAATAGTCTCCCTTGGAACCTGGTTGACTTTACCCTCCTGATCACCTTCTTGTTCAAGAGTTCCAGGACATATTCTTCCAGGAGGGGGGTTGACTGTTGGAAGAATTGCTGGAAGGCTGGGGGTGGTTGAGTCCAGCTCCAGCCCAGTCCCTTCTTGACGATGCTGTGTACCCAGGGATCGAAGGTACAACGATCCTGGAATTGGTGGAGTCTTCCTCCCACCAGAAGCACATCATTGCTTCTGGTGTCCAGAGGGTTTGCCACCTCAGCCGCTAGCTCCCCTTCCTCCTCTGCCTCTGGAGGGACGGTGAGAAGAATCTCTGCCGGAGCCTCTGCCTGAGCCCCTACCTCTGAGACGAAAGGTAGTTGAGTGTTGCTCATATGCAGGGGTGAAGACCGGCAACTGCGAAACCACCGGTTGGGGGACCAACTGAAAGGTCTGTTGCGGCTGCGAAGCCACTTGGGGAGTGGCGGGACCCGGAAACTGTCGTCTCTGTTGACGTTGCTGGGGTTTTGCCTTCGAAGTCTTCCTCTTAGGATGAGGGCCATCATCCTGAGAGGACTTCCTCTTGCGGAACATGCCCCACTTATGGAGAAGGTTCCTATTCTCCGTGGCAGCTTTGTCCACAATCTCTTTCACCAAGGTAGATGGGAAGAGATACTTGCCCCAGATATTGGAGGAAATCAGCCTCCGGGGTTCGTGTTTCACCGTTGCGCTGGCGAACACGAATTCTCGACAGGCTTTGCGAGCCCTAGTGAAGCTATATAGGTCCTTGGTTACAGTCGCCAAGTGCGACTTAGCTAGGACCATATAAAAGTCCGGGACTCTAGTATCCCCGGCCATGAACTCAAGCTGTACCTGGTGGGGCAGCGACACAGCAAGTCTCTCCTTCGTATCCTGTTTCCTACGAAGGAGGTGATCGTTCAGTCTTGGGAGGTCCTCATTAAATTGACGACCAGCTACGTCAGGCTCTAGTTTCCCTACCGTGAAGGTCGACTGGATGTCTTTCCAGTGCCTATCATCGAGGGGAAAAGTAATGGAGAAGGGTCTGCACTCCTCCAGTGCAGGGCAAGGTTTCCCTTCCTCCACTGCCTTTGTGACCGCTGTAAAGGCCTTTTTGATGAAGGGGAAGGTCGCAGAATTTGGCGCATCGAAGGTTGGATGCTTCTTACTAAGCGCCGGCATCTTGGAGTTAGTGGAACCCCTACTCTTCACCGCCTGAGCTTACATAGCTTGGGCCTTCGCGAGATCGAACACAATAACTTCCTTTGGTTCGGTCACTTCCTTTGAGGCTGGTTCGGACCTGAGCCTGACGTAACAGTCCGGATAAGCCTCGAAATTTGGGAAGAACTCCACTTCTTCCAGCAATAGAGACCCAACCCTTTCACTAATGTAAGTTTTGCCAGTTGTAATTGGCATATGTTCGGCGTATCTCCATGGGTTAGCTTCCGAGCAGGTAGGGAGGTCCTTAACCGAAATCCTTTTTGGTTGCTTGAAGCTGACGAGAGTCGTCCGGAATTGCTCCTGAAATTCTCGTAGCTTCTTTTCCATGAGGGCTTCAAGCATCTTGAAGACCTCTTGAGTGGCCGGTGGAAGAGGGTCCGGGGTGGCAGAAGTCGGAGGAACAGGTTCCTCGGACGGTGCAGGAGTTGCTGGGGCAGCAGGAGCGACCTCGGTCTCCGAATCAGGGTATTCCACCTGATCTTCCTCATAGTCGAGTTCCTCGCCCATGAGGTTTCTCTCCGTCCCTTCCGACACTTCCGACATATGTTCCACGTTGTCGGAATCAAGAGGGCACTCACGCATGGACTGAGCCATAACGACATCAGGTTCCACCACGATCTGGAGAGTGGGGATCTGATCACGGGGGACCACTGAGTCTTTCGATGCTTTTGAGAAAAGCAAGGCCCTCAAGTCTTCGTTGGGAAGATACGTTCCAATGGCGTTCATCTGGAAGCCACGCACCCATTTGCGTAGCTTCTCCCTAGCAATGTCCCTTGCCTCCGCAGAAGGAGGATCGTCGAACGCCTCGACAAGAAGACTTTTGCACACTGTACAATTCTGCGGGTCCCAATACTTCAAATCGCCTTTCTTGGCGGCGCAGGGGGCGTGGGTCCGGCACGCCTTGTGCCCGTAGAAGTTCGGGCGCTTCACCCCGCATAAGTTACTCTCACACTTCAAGTACTCCTCCTGTAAAAGAAAGAGATCATGAGTACATGGAAGGCATAAGAATGACTTACATTACTCTAAAATTAAAGATAACTTAATCTAAAATTAAGAATAACTTAATTACAAAAACATTTTAATGCTTCAGATTATTGAGTGGGAAAGGAAGTAGATACACATACTTGTGAATCCCGCCCAGCCGGTTACCGTAACCTTGTCTGTAGACAATTCCTTTGTGCCCGAAGGTCACAATGAGGGAAATCCATATGGGTGAGCCAAGCTAGGCTTCTAACAGAAATTGTCCAGAGTGTAATAGGGTCTGAGACCACTCAGATCCTTTGGGGAGAAGGGGTATAGGATAAACCCCTTATTAAATGTAGGTTCCAGCAATCGACTGCACTAAGATACACAGAGTATGCTGGAATATTGTAATGTGCAAACAAACAGCATAGCCACAATCTTGGATGGTAAGACAATACCTATATGTAAGTGGCCAAGCCATCTGGCTGCAGTATATTGACTGTCGGCATGTTGCCGGCAGACATGGAAGGGGTGCATGTCCCTTAACGTCTCATGAGGATGCCGGCAGACCGACGGGACACCGGAGGCCGGTCCTGCAGGGTGGAAGGCATCAAGACAGACACACTGAGTATCTATAAGGATAATACCATAGTGGCGACCGCCGGCACAGCGGCGGGTCGTCGGCAGGGGGCGGCGGATCCGACAGCCGAAGGCTGACGGCATGGTGAGCCTTGGATCAATTCATAAGATATATCTGTATATTGTCGTATACCTAGATTGCCGGCAATCATTGCCAGCATGCGGGCGGCTGACTCCGGAAGTCGGCCGGCTGTTACTAGGTAAAACGAAGGGTGGGACGTCGGCAGCAAGCCGACGGAAGGCGGTAGCTTCCGGCACACGGAAGGCTGACGTCTTATAGGGGGGAGGCATCTTATGAAAGAATGTCACCTGAGGTAGTAGTGGTTATCACCAGCAGTAGAGGCGGCAAGGGACCGGCAGCAGGACAGAAAGAGAGAAAGGTAAGGAGGGATGGAAGGGGTAAGATCCTATACCCCTCCGGCATCCCTCTGGAGAGAGTGCACTCATGATAGGAGTGGATACTCCTAACATCCGGCGGCAGGGAGCCGGCAGGTGGCCGGGTGCCTGTGGTAACCCAAGGGAGCGATAGAGGGCACTCAAAGAGGGGGGGAATCCCCTGCCGGCAGGACCGCCGCCGGCAACCACCCCCATAGAACGCTATGAAGGGTATGTGTACCAGAGCGGCCAGCTCAGCAGGAGAGCAATGTTAGCCCTACCACTCCACCCAAGGGAGGAGATGCAGGACTAAGGACAGAGGTGTGTAGGCAAGCCTACACCAAAGGGATAGGTGGGGAGAGAGAAGAAGGGGTCTTTCTAAAGAGGAGACTCTGCATGAGAACGGCCACCAGGGTAAGGGAGAACGCTCCCTAACCTAGGCTAGGTAGCCCAGATCGAAAACGGTACTAATGTACCATCTCAAACTATAATAAGGCAGAGTCAACCCCCAGAGCTTAACCTAGAGTAGGAGGACTAACTCCCAGGCTAGGAAAGCTTGAAAGACACATCGCTAGTTGCAGGGAGGAAGGAGTAACCCAAACAGGTGCAACTGAGGCCCTGCCCTTCCTCATCTCAGGCACGACCCTAAGGGAGGGTCATTCCCTTAGGGTAGGCAGAGAAGCGATAAATACTCTGGTTGTAGACGAGATTCCCCTATATAGAAGGGGAAGCAAGTCTACCAGAGGGAATGTCCGCAGGCAGGGGAATAGGGAGCATATAAGGGTTCCTACATTAGGTTAGGAGGGGATGATACACAATCAACACTGTCCCTTATATGGTCCCCGAAGGCGAAAAACACTTACATCACAGTAAATAGTATGTTTAATAATGCCACAATCTTCATAACTTAACTTAGGAACACTGGTATATATCATGCATGAAAACAAGCACTAGGCTGTCCAGCCTAGGGGCTAAGCTAGCGATCTAGTATGGGGTCGAACAGCGACCGAGTGTGATGAGCGCTAAAACACGATATAAGGATTCCCTAGCTATGAAGACTAAATAACTAATAATATTAATTAGTTAAATGACCGGAGAGGGCTGTTCTGGCTAACTAAATAAAGCATGCAACATGAACAGCGGCGCCATAAAATGGCACGTCCGGTGTCGGCACAGCTCTGCCACAAAACACAATATTTACGAAAAGTAGAAGTTACTTTATGGCTAGAGCTTATTTAAACAATACTGGGACCTGGTACTCAACTTTCCAGAAGAAGGCGAGTCTGAAGGTAGCAACATAACGGCGATGTAAGCTGATAAAGAAAGCACTTGGAAAAATGCGACTTAGCAAAGAAGCTACATGCAAAAGGATGAGGACGGACGTGATGTCATTTAGCAATGGCGCCCGTTTGTTTACGTCTCGAGTACCAAAAGCATCCACGGATGAGTGTAACTGTGGAACGGCTCCTCAGTTACTCAACCACCTTTCCATATCGAAGTGTTAACTCTATATGGGGTGCAGATAGCTATGTGGCGTGTTAATACATGCGTCCCCTGTTGATATACGATATCCTAGAGGGAAACCTTTAGGGTACTCGCACCAGAAGTTAGAATTCTGTGATAACCTTTAGTTTAATTCTCTGGGAATATCCACTGTAGTTAAATATGCCCAAGGAAGCTACTGAAGGAACCTTCCATCAGGACGTCATGGCTTGAGCCCAAAAATACCACACCTTTACTTGAATTTGTTGGAATAAAGATTGAGGAATAAAAATCATGGTTTGTTTACCGTAATGTATACCCCTGCTGTATCTTACAGGGAACAAAGTGTTTCCACCTCTTTGGAAAAATATAACAAATTCTTTGTTATATGATTTTTCATTGAAAGAATGAACAAGGATGATTCACTGAAATGACAAACGTCTATGTATTTTGTGCAATTTCCATATACATAAAAAATACAGTCAAACCTCGTTTATCAGGGTTTCTTGCTTCGTGGTTTTGGTTTTTCGCGACCAAGGAGAAGGGAAAAAAAACTCCTTGTGATGATTGTTTACCCAACATTATTAATTTGATTTCTTAATAGTTGGCAACAGCATTGGGATGGCCAAGAACAATGGAACACCTATTCAATAGAAATTCTCATAAAAATTGTGATAAAATTTAAGCTGGGAGATGATTTCAAATAGCCCGCACTCCGTTACACTGGCAGTAAAACCAAAATCATGACAACTATATTTGAAATAAACTGGATTTTGAATAAACTGGTGTTTTACTTAACTATATCCAATAATAATGCATGTAATATTCACATTTTAGCATTGTATTTATAATTAAAAACAAACTATAAGCTCATGCATTGTTTACATTCAAATCAGCTGATCAAATCTTTGTAGTCCACCATCAATATATATCCACTTTCACGATATTATCCCACTGATATGACCATTCACTTTCACAGAATTACCTCACTGATATAAACCTATCATGCATATTAGTATGATATCTAGTTCATATTAGTATTGCCCTTCACTTATTATTATTATTATATCCTTAATCCCCAATTCCTTCCAAAATCCCTTTCGTACATTTACTTTGCTCTCCCCCCCACATCTACAACGTATCTTTCCAACTCTTTTGATTCTCATTATTTTTCGCGACTTTATTCATCTTCTCTTTTCTAGCATCCATTTGTCATTTTCATCTTATTAATCATTCTAAACCTCTTTGTTATCCCTCATTCCGTGTATTCCCATTACTATTTTTCATTCCTTCTCAGATTTCCCAAATTCATTGATTTTGCTAATTTATTCTAATTAGCGTAGATGTGGTGGAGGAAATGAGCAACGAGAAGGAACATGCCCCCCCCCCACCCCGTTTCATCTCTTTGTCGCATTGTTTCGTCCTTCTCTCTCCCTAGTGTTTCCCTTAACTGTATCCAATAACAATGCAAGTAATAATTCACACTTTAGTATCGTATTTATAATTAAAAACATAGTGAATTACTATATAATTTTATGCATTGTTTACATTCAAGTTAGCTGATCAACCCTGCCTAGTCCGTCGTTAGCCTCAATTTCCAGATCAAATAACAACTCCCTTATTATTAAGGCATGCTACCAAAGAATATTTCATATTTACTAAAAGAAATTATTATTACTTAATCTATGATTTTCCAGCTAGCATATGAATTCCAATAGTTTTATTTGAAAGGCCTCTCTCATTTTATAGTTTATACTGCGAGTTGATTGAATTGAATTGAATATAGGATTTAGGCAATAAGCCAAGCACTGGGGCATCAAAGGCCATTCAGCGCTATATAACAAAAATCATTCAATCATATCTGTACACTCACACCATTTAGTATCATTTTAACCTTTAATACAAATTGTAACACTTTCATACAATAAAATCTAGATGTGAAATAAATAGGGATTAAAAGGGTAAAATAAATAAATAAATTAATAAAATCAATTATAGCTCGTAATATAACCCAATACTTTGTATAAATTTTCTCAAGTTCAGGGTATTACAGTTTTCCCCCAGTATATCTCTTAAAGGTTTGTCCTGGAGTAAATGTGTCCTCCTCTGAAGATTAAAAACAGGACAATCGACTAAAATATGTTTAACATCCATTGTCACTTGACAGGTATTACAAAGAGGGGCCTGTCTCCCTTCCCCACTCTTCATTAAATAATTATGCGTTGCATGTGTATGGCCAATACGCAGCCTAGTTAAAATAATGGTATCCCTTCTACTTGTAAAATTACAAGATGACCATTTATCCACCAATGGGTGGGTTTGTTTCAATTTTGTATTGGTGGTCAGTTCAGACCATCGAGCCTGCCACTTATTTTTACAGTAAAGATGAATCTCACTTTTAAGATCTTTGTAAGGAATACTCAAGGGGGATGGATTACTTAGCCCTGAAGCTTCCTTTGCTGCCTTATCTACTTGTTCATTCCCATCCACCCCAACATGGGCAGGGACCCAACAGAAGTGAACACTGATACTCTTCCTAGACTGCAGAAGTACTAACCAGTCCTGCACCTCTTGTACTAGATGATGGCCTGGCATAATTTGTTTTAATGAGAGTAAAACACTATTGGAATCCGTAAAATTTGTATAAAAACTATTTTGGTTGCCATTTTTAAAAAAGTGTTGGACTGCGAGAATTATTGCGTACAGCTCAGCAGTAAAAATTGAACAAGAGGATGGGAGTTTCCTTCTAATAACAATATCCCCCACCACAGCTGCACTTCCAACTCCTGCAGCCGATTTGGAGCCATCTGTAAAAACATGTTTCCCATGATGTTGAGCAGCATGATTTAAAAACTCGCTTTTCATTACCCTACTAGGTAAGGTATTTTTCCCTCCTGCCGTAAAACATACTTTAACAGGTTGATTAAACCAAGGAGGAGACTTGGGATATCCTACCTCTGCTATCTGTGCTGTTAACAAGCCAACTTGTCTAGCATCATTTTTCAGCTGTATTTCCAGAGGCTTAGGCACTCTACATCTGTTAGGAGCCCGATCTAAAGGCGCCCTAACATATTTACAGTTAGGATTGTTTCTCACAGCAAGGGACCTAGCTAAAAACCTCAAACTCAACTCCTCTCTGCGAATGGAAAGGGGAGGTATGCCAGAATCAACATAGAGACTGTCAATGGGAGATGTTCTGTAAGCACCTGTGCAGATGCGAAGCCCAGCATTGTGAACAATATCAAGTTTTCCAAGTAATGTCTTTGTAGCTGACCCATATATTTGGCATGCATAGTCTAACTTGCTCAGACACAAAGATGTATAAATTCTAAGCAAAGTTGTTCTATCCGCACCCCAATCAAAATGCGATACCACTTTCAGAATGTTCAGTGACTTCTTAACCCTGATAGATAGGTCATTTATATGGGGACCAAATGTCATTTTCTTGTCGAAAATGACTCCAAGAAACTTGACACTATCCTCATATGGCAAAATACAATCATTTAAGAAAAGGGTGGGGATCTCTTCCCTTTTACGAGTACGAGTAAAGCGAATGGCTTTGGTCTTCTGAGGAGAAAACATGAATCCACAAGAATTTGCCCATGCGGAAGCAGCATTTATACTGCGAGTTGAGTCACATAACGTTAACCAGAGTTTCATTCATGTTGCCAATGCACGATATTTTATAGTTTTTAGCTCTGGTGCTTGATTATAAAGCCTCAATAGAGAATTAGCAAAGAAACAAAGATTTCATTTATCATACACACACACACACACTCAGAAAGAGAGAGAGAGAGAGAGAGAGAGAGAGAGAGAGAGAGAGAGAGAGAGAGAGAGAGAGAGAGAGAGAAAAAAAAATCAGTGGTTGAAAAGTAATCGAATGCACAGTTTTTGTTTATTTATATAAAAGGAACAATTAGAGTATTATCGAGATATTTAAGTTTTTAGTTTATAAAATAAGTCGTACTGTACGGTATTTGTTAAAAAAAGTATAGATAACATACTGAGCAAGAGAAAACACATAAGAAGTTGCGTCATACTTCTAGAGTAGCAAAGTAGGCAACGAGTCTTGAACAAAAACACAGAACACTTACAGCAAGTACAATCAAGCTGTACTATAGTAATATTATTGTACATATACTGTTTCACAGTAATATACAGTACAGTATCAGTGAGTATAGATTACAGTGCAGTATTACTAGATAGGAACAACTTTTGTTATACACAGCAGTAAGGGGATGATGAAGACACTGTAAACTTTACCTTAGCACAATATGGTACTATAACCTTACTATGTCCAATATGTGTGCGCCAATGTATTTTACACTGTACATATGATTACAAAACGGATTTTGAGCGAAGTGAAAAATCTATTTTTGGGTGAGATGGCCATGTTGTCCTGATGGAAGGTTCCTTCAGTAGCTTCCTTAGGGTATATATGACTACAGTAGATATTCCCAGAGAATTAAACTAAAGGTTTCACAGAATTCTTACTTCTGGCGCGAGTACCCTAAAGGTTTCCCTCTAGGATATCGATATCAACAGGGGACGCATGCACTGATACGCCACATGGGTATCTGCACCCCACATAGCGTTTACGCTTCGAGGGGGAAAGGTGGCGAGATAACGGAGGAGCCGCTCCAAAGTTATCCTCCTTCGTTACTGCTACGGTACTCGCGACGTAAACAAACGGCAGCCATAGCTGTCTGCCATACTGTGTGACGTCACATCCGTCCTCATTCCGAAGTCCAGCTTTCTACCAGCCTCCGCGATACAGTATAGCAGGGAGGGGCCTGGCAGGCTGAACTGGAACAGTCGGGCGGGTCCATCAGGACGACATGGCCATCTCACCCAAAAATAGATTTTTCGCTTCGCTCAAAATCCGTTTTTTGGGCTCAAGCCATGTCGTCCTGATGGAAGTGTACCAGACAATTAGTGTATCATGGATTTTTCCCCCAGTTCAAGTGCATTCTACTTCGAACAATATTCCTGTGGTCTGGTGACCGTAGAGACCGTGACATCTCCGTTAAATGTTACTACCAGTGGCATTACAATGAGCTGGCTTCCTGCCCCCCCGGGCAGGGAAGTCCTGTTTGGACAAGACGAACATCTCGAAGTAACCTGACGAAGATAGACTCACCTGGATGAAAAGATCGTGACGGTCTCGAAGACAGATCGGAAGGTTAAATATTTGTGTAGGAACAATATTATACCACTAGGTGAGTGTATATTAGACAGTAGGTATATTAAACATAAATAACCATAGAAATAGAGGCAAATAAAACTAACAGCAATTTATTTTCATATGAAAGATAGGAGCGAAATAAGACGCGTATGGTAAATAAAATAATTATTTTATTTGAAAAATTGCATGGAATTATAGAAAATTATTTACAATAATATCGGATAACAGACATAGATTTCCAGTAAAGACGGTGATGTGAAATCTGAAAGGGTAAAAATTTTGCCTTTAAACACAAGTTCTCGGGGGAACGCCAGTCTTTAAAATCACTATACACTTCATGTCCAAGAACATGTGGCACACGTGTAAGAATCTATGTCACTTCACCTTGATGAAGAACAGTCTACTGTATTAGTGACACTAAGTGTCCCTTGAAATCACTATGTATCGCACTAGGGTCAACACAGGCACCCGTTGAGTTATAGTCCCGAAATAACTCTCTGTTCTACGCAGATCTAAGCAGCAGGTTTCATTACACTGCCTGCAGCTACCACGAAATGTTTGATCTCGTGCACCTGCTTCGCATAGTGTTTGAAGAACACTTTCGAGGATTTCCAGCCCGTGAAGGATCGCAGGCTTTCGAAATCCATTCCTTGGAAAAAATTCAGGGAAGAGGCGACTTTCCTAGGATCATGACCTGCGGGTGTACTGTCAGGATCCGCTCTGCAAATAAAGCAGGTGATTTTCGCTCTTAGTTGTTTCAGTGACAGGTCACTACCCGAAGTTTCTCCTTTAAGGAGTTGTCCTCCGCCAAAGTCTGAAGTTCTTCGAAGATAAACCTGAAGACTCTCCACTGGGCATAGAGAGACATCTTCCTTCAGGGGGCAGATTTTCCAAGGGCCCCATCTTTTGGTGGGGACTTCGTTTTTAGTGAGAAACGTGGGGTCGGGGAAGAGGGTAAGCTCCCCTGTGTCAGCGAACTGTATCTGGCCCTCTTCTCTTGATAATGCCACTATTACACTGACTAGGGCTTCCGAGGCGAGAGCAAAAAGGAAAATTACTTTCTGAGTCAAGTCTTTCAGAGGGCAAGATTCGTTGTCTAGGCTAGAGGCAAAATGGAGCACCTTATCCAGGGACCAGGTGATAGGTCTCGGTGGAGGTGCTGGATGGAGTCTAGCACACGCCTTCGAGAGTTTATTGAAGATTTCGTTGGACAAATCTATCTGAAGGCATACAGTAGTGGTCTAGTCAAGGCCGATTTGCAAGTGGAAATCGTATTGGCTGCTAAGCCTTGTCCATGAAGGTGAATGAAGAAGGACATGCAAAAATCTATGGAGATTTCCGTAGGGTTTTTTGCCTTGACGAAGGATACCCACTTCTTCCAGAATGATTCGTATTGCCTTCTGGTAGACTTTGTTTTGTATTCCTCTAGGAAATCTAAACTTTTCTTCGAGATCCCAAACATTTTCATCACGGCTAAGGAGAGAAAATCATGAGATAAAGGTCTTTGACTTTCTTTGATGAAGCGAAGACAGTCGACTTCTGCACCTGTTGGGAGAGAACTGGGCCAAGCAAGGGGATCAGCTTGGGCTGTAGCTCCAGGACTAGGGGAAACCAGTTGCTCCGAGGCCACTTGGGAGCCACTGGGGCTGCTGTCCCTTTGAAGGTTCTCAGTTTGGAGAGGACTTTCAGCAGAAGGTTGGTTGGAGGGAACAGGTAAATCTTGCAACATCTGTTCCAGTCCAGGGACATGACGTCCACTGCTTCCGCTTTGGGGTCCTTGTAAGGGGCCATATATCGAGGAAGTTGATTGTTGTCGCTCGTCGCGAAGAGATCGCTCTGTAGTTCCGGGACTTGACGAGAGATGAAGGAGAATGATCTTGCGTCTAGAGACCATTCCGACTCTATGGGGCTTGTCCTCGATAGAGCGTCCGCCGTCACATTGCGGAATCCTTGTAGGTGAACTGCAGACAAGTGCCATTTCTTCCTGTCCGCCAGGCGGAAGATGGGTAATAGCACCTGGTTTATGTGGGGCGATCTCGAGCCCTGATGGTTGAGACATCTGACTACTACCGAGCTGTCCAGAGTCAGACGGATGTGAATCGAGGGATGCGGGGATAATTTCTTCAGGGTGAGAAGAACCGCCATGGCCTCCAAGATGTTGTGAAATGTCTTGAATAGGGGAGACCATGTTCCTTGAACCTGTCGTTGATGGGAGTGACCCCCCAACCCTCCAAAGAGGCGTCTGTGTGGATGTTGATTGATGGAGGCAGAGGTCGAAGAGGGATGGATCTTTTCAAGTTCCTTGCTTCTGACCACGGTCTTAGAAGTGAGCGAAGCCTGTTCGGTAGGGGTCTCTTGAGATCTCTTCGAGCAATGGATACGTTTCGTCTCCAGACTCCTGAGGTATCCTTTAGCTGTGCTCGTAGCACTGGGTTTGTCACTGAGGCGAACTGTAGGGAGCCGAGTACGTGCTCCTGCTGTCGTCTTGAAATACGTTTGGATTTGAGATGTCTTTTGACAGACCCGCCTATTTCTTTCCTTTTCTTCAGCGGGATGGAAAGGCGTTGTGACTGAAGATTCCAATTTATTTTCCTAACCATTGGAACTTCTGAGCTGGAGCGAGGCGAGACTTCTTGGTGTTTATCTTGAAACCCAGATGTTCCAGGAACTGCATCACTTTGCTGCAAGCTCGCAAACATTCTTCTGGCGATGTCGACCAGACCAGCCAGTCGTCGAGGTAGGCCATCACTTGGACGCCCTGAATGCGTAGCTGGTGGACGAATGTGTCTGCTAGCTTGGTGAAGATTCTCGGAGCCACGTTGAGCCCGAAGGGCATGGCTCTGAAGGCGTAGCTTCTTCGTTGGAGCCGGAATCCTAGGTAGGAGGAAGCGTGGTGGTTCATTGGGATGTGCGCCAGGTCTATTGAGACCGTGTAGGCCTCGTGAGGCAGTAGGGCTCTTATTTGTTGAAGAGTCAGCATCTTGAATTTGTTGTTCGCAATGAACTTGTTGAGGGGGACAAGTCGAGAATGACTCTGAGCTTGTCTGAGTCCTTCTTGTGAACACAAAACAGTCTTCCCTGGAACCTGGTGGACTTTACCCTCTTGATCACCTTCTTGTTCAAAAGTTCTAGGACATATTCTTCCAAGACGGGGGTTAATGGCTGGAAGAATTGGTTGAAAGTTGGCAGTGGTTGTGTCCAGCTCCAACCCAGTCCCTTCTTGATGATGCTGTGTGCCCAAGGATCGAAGGTCCAGCGATCCTAAAAGTGGCAGAGTCTTCCTCCTACCGGAAGCACTTCATTGCTTCTGGTTTCCCGAGGGTTTGCCACCTCAGCCGCTAGCTCCCTTTCCTCCTCTGCCCCTGGAGGGACGATGAGAGGAGTCTCTGCCGGAGCCTCTACCTCTGGGATGAAAGGTAGTGGATTGTCGTTCGTAGGCAGGGGTGAAGACCGGTGATTGCGACACCACCGGCTGGGGGACCAACTGAAAGGTCAGTTGTGGCTGTGCGACCACTTGGGGAGTAGCGGGAGCCGGAAACTGGCGTTTTGGTTGACGCTGCTGGGGCCTCGGTTTAGAAGATTTCCTCTTAGGCTGAGGGCCTTCGTCCTGAGAGGACTTTCTTTTGCGGGACATGCCCCACTTACTGAGAAGGTTCCGATTCTCAGAAGCGGCTTTGTCCACAATCTCTTTCACCAGAGCTGTCGGGAAGAGATGTTTGCCCCAGATGTTGGCAGAGATTAGTTTCCGGGGTTCGTGTTTTACTGCTGCGTTGGCAAACACGAATTCTCTGCAAGCTCTCCGGGCCTTGATGAAGCTATATAAGTCCTTCATCACGGTTACTAGGTGGGTCTTCGCCAGAACCATATACAAGTCTGGGACCCTAACGTCCCCGGCCATGACTTCCAGCTGAATTTGATGGGACAGGGAGGCGGCTAGCCTCTCCTTGGTCTCCTGCTCCCGACGAAGAAGGTGGTCATTCAGCTTTGGAAGATCTTCGTTAAACTGACGACAAGCCGCGTCAGGTTCCAGTTTCCCGACCGTGAAGGTAAATTGGATATCTTTCCAGAATCTGTCGTCGGGGGGAAGGGCGAGGGAGAGAGGCCTACACTCCTCCAGGGTAGGGCAGGGCTTTCCTTCCTCCACCGCCTTCATGACAGCATGAAAGGCCTTTTCCACGAAGGGAAAGGTTGCAGTAGAAGGTGCAAGAAAAGACGGGTGTTTCTTGCTCAACGCCGGCATCTTAGAGTTGGTAAAACCTCGGCTCTTGAGACATTCTGCCAGCATGGCTTGGGCTTTCGAGTGATCGAACACGATCACTTCTTTGGGTTCGGTCTCCTCCTTGGAGGCCGGTTCGGACCTGAGCCAGACGTAACAGTCCGGGTAAGCCTCAAAGCTGGGGAAGAATTCCACTTCTTCCAAGAGGTTGGACCCTAGCTTGTCATTAATAAAGATCTTGCCAGTTGTAATTGGCATATGCTCACCGTACCTCCAGGATTTAGACTCCGAGCAGGGGGGAAGGTCCTTAACCGAGATCATCTTCAGTAGCTTCCAACCCATAAGATGACTTTTGAGCTCCTCTTGGTTCTTACGGAGCTTTTCATCCATCAGTGCCACCAATACCCGGATGGCATCTTCGGTGGCGGGTAGCAGGGGTTGAGAGGCGGCTGAGGTAGAGGGGACTGGCTCCTCGACCACAACAGGGGTTACCGGAGGTGTTGGAGCGACTTCGCCCTCCGAATCAGGTAACTCCACCTGATCCTCTTCTTCCTCCAGATCCTCACCCATGAGGGTCCTCTCGGTGTTGTCGGACACTTCCGACATCTTCTCAACCTCGTCCAGATGACACTTTTTGGAGTGTAGCCGAAATGTCGGGTTCAACCACAAGTTGAACACAGGGAATCTGATCCTGGGGAATCACAGAATCCGATGATGCTTTTGGGAAAATTAGGGCCCTCATCTTTTCATTGGAGAGATAAGGCCCGGTGGCGTTCTTTTGGAAACCGCGCACCCACTTGCGCAGTTTCTCTCGAGCGTTGTCCCTGGCCTCCGTGGACGGACGGTTATCGAACGCCTCATCAAGAAGGCCTTTGCAGGTTGAACAAGTCTGCGGATCCCAGTACTTGAGATTACCCTTCTTTGCTGCACAGAAGTCCGGGCGGCGAACTCCGCAGAAGGAGCTCTCACACTTCACGTACTCCTCATTACTCTTAAGATTAAGATTGACTTATATCTGTAAGATTGGTTTTATTATGAGCTCAGGATAGGTGAGCTAGAAAGGAAGTAGGAAGACACATACTTGTGAGTCCCGTCCAGCCGGTTACCGTGACCTTTTCTGCAGTCAATTCCTTAGGTCCGGAAGGTTCTAAAGGAGGGAAGAGCATCCTTATGGATGAGCCAAGCTTAGGCTTCCTTATCAAGGAATTGTCTACAGAATGGAGAGGATCTGAAATCATTCAGAACCTAGGGAGAGAGAGGGGGGAAAATAGGATAAAACCCCCTTTGTTTGGGTAGGTCCCGGCAAGAGACTGCACTGAGAAGCACAGAGTATGCTGGAAATGTTGTACTGTACAACCGTACACCATAGCCACTGTCTTTAAGGTATAAAATACCAAAGAAAGAGCGGTCAGGCTATCTGGGTGCATCAGAGCGACTGCCGGCGCGGGGCCGGCAGCCGGGGGAGGGGTGCTTGTCCGTTAAAGCCGCAGGTAGCGGCGCTGGCAGATCGGCGGCCGGTCCCAGGGGGGGGTGTGTGTGAATCCATCAAAGGCCACACACTGAGGAGCAGAGAGATAGGAGACACAGAGGAAGGCGATCGCCGGCAGGATGGCGGCCTCCGGCAGCCGGCAGGATGGCGGCTTCCGGCAGCCGGCAGGCTGTCGGCGTTGGTGAACCTTAGCTGACCGCATAAGATGGAGGAGAGGGTTATCTGAGATGTCGGCGGTAGCGTCGGCAAGGGGCGGCGGACCCCGGCAGCCGGCAGGCTGTCGCCCTAGGTAATCCTTAGATAGTAACATCTTATGAAGTAGGAAGGTCACCTGAGGTGTCGGCGGCTAGCGCCGGCAAGTGGAGGCGGCAGTGGACCGGCACCATGATAGGAGAGAGAAAGGTAAGGAGGGAAGGTATGGAAGGGTAATGCCCGATACCCGACCGACTTCCCTCCGGAAGGAGTGCTCTCATGACAGGAGGGGATACGCCTATCATCCGGCGGCAGGGAGCCGGCAGACGGCTGGATGCCTGTGGTAACCCAAGGGAGGATCAGAGGACACTCAAAGAGAGGGATCTTCCGCTGGCACCACCCCATAGTTCAACTATGAAGGGGAAGTGTAGCAGAGCGGCCAACCAAGCAGAAGAGCACAGCCAAGCCTACAACTCTCCTCAGGAGAAGAGTTGTAGGACAGCGGACAGGAGTGTGAAGGCAAGCCAACACAAAGGGATAGAGTGGGGAGGGGGTTAGGGGTCTTTTGAGGGAGCAGAAGGGGACCCAACCCTAATACTCCCAAGGGGTGGGGGGAATCTGTTAGGTGCTAGTCTGCCCAGGCAGGAGAGAACGCTCTCCAACCTAGGGAAGGTTAGCTCAGATCAGGTACAGCACTGGTGTACTGTCCTAAACTATAATAAAACAGAATCCCCCAAGGCCTAGCCTAAACCAGGAGAACCTTTCTCCTAGATTAGGGAGGGCTGGGAAAGACACATCGCTAGGCTACAGGGAGGAAGGGACGTGTCCCAACCAAGTGCAGTCTAGGGGGAAAGGCAGAGCCCTTCCACCTTCAGTCTCAGTCAATACCCTAAGGGGAAGGCGTTCCCCTAAGGTGGACTGGGATGAACGATAGGTACTCTGGGGTTCTGTCCGACGTCCCTCCATATACTATGGTAGGGAAGAGGGAAGAACGATCTAGCCTAACCTATCCGAAAACTATTCCGGGTAAGGGGGCTAAGATATAGCAAAGCTACCCAGAGGGAGGTTACCTGTAGGTAACAGGGGAGATATGGAAGCATACAAGGGCCTCAATGTCAGGTTAGGGGAGTGTGATATGGATGGACCAAGCACGGTCCCTTGTATGGTCCCTAGAAGGCGAAAGTACATGTGCAACACTGAATCTTGTATGTTTAAAATGCCTATATCTTCATTTACATTAACACTAGGAACACTTATTAAATCATGCAAAAGTAAACATGAACACTAGGCTTCGGCCTAGGGTAGGCTAGTAGGCTAGCATGGGGTCGGCTAACTAAGTACGACGAAGAATACCATCGGCATAATATAACTAATTCCTAGCAATGAAGACTAACTAACTAATGATATTAACTAGTTATAAGACCAGGAGGGCTGTTCTGGCTAGCTAGCTAAAGCATGCGAGGCGAACAGCGGCGTCGTAAAATGGCGCCTCCGGTCAAGGCACAGCTCTGCCACAAAACACAAGATTTAAGGGCAAAAAATCGTTACTTTACGGCCAGGGCTTATTTAAACAATACAAGAACATGGTACTCAACTTTCCAGAAGAAGGCGAGGCCGAAGGTTGCGACATGACGAAGGATGCAAGGAATAAAGCGAGATAACTGGGAAAAAACCAACCGTTGTAGAAAGCTACAGAACAAGGAATGAGGACGAACGTGACGTCACACAGGATGGCGGACAGCTATGGCTGCCGTTTGTTTACGTTGCGAGTACCGTAGCAGTAACGAAGGAGGATAACTTTGGAGCGGCTTCTCAGTTATCTCGCCACCTTTCCCCCTCGAAGCATAAACGCTATGTGGGGTGCAGATAGCCATGTGGTGTGTCAATGCATGCGTCCAGTTGATATACGATATCCTAGAGGGAAACCTTTAGGGTAATCGCGCCATTAGTTAGAATTCTGTGAAACCTTGTTTAATTCTCTGGGAATATCTACTGTAGTCATATATACCCTAAGGAAGCTATTGAAGGAACCTTCCATCAGGACGACATGGCTTGAGCCCAAAAATTGTTGTAGAAACCAAATTAAAGCAATATTAGGCATTATTTACAGTGTTACTCATCAGCTCAGACACCCGTTCGTGGCAAGGGGCAGTGACATTTTAGGTTAGGAGTTAGCCCACCCTAGTGTAATATTTATTCACGTCAATTCGCTCATTGCAAAAGCGTCTGTAACCTAACTATCGCGAATAACGAGGCTTGACTGTAAAAGAATTTAATCGCTGGACGTACAATATATCCCGTGAAGTTCAAACGAGTATAAATTCCCAGATGTAGAATACAAATCAACACTTACTTGAGTACATAATTCTCGAACTACAGTGCGTTGTTCTTCTGTTGAGGCTTTCTCATATTCATCTTGCCACAACTTATCCTGGGCATCCAGGATGTAACTTTCTAAGTTGTTACGGGCAGCAGCCTTTTCATTCCTGGCTCTTTCTGCTGCATTTATATCTGTCAACCTAGAACAAAATAAAAAAATTCAATTCACTCCTACTAATTGTAGCTAATAATCTAAATTGTTTCAGCAAAAAATTATACTAAACTGTACTGTATTGATAATCTTGTCAAGAAGCAATAACTGAAAAAAATAAAAGTGATTAACACATGCTTAGACCGTTGACTTCTCTCAATCAGTTCACCAAGTAAGCAAGCTCACAAAATTGAGTGACCTTAATAGAGCTATAGAATGAAACAAAGGTAAATGACATGAAATCTAAGTAACACTGATAATAACATAAAAGGAAAAATGCAAACCCCTTGGATGAAAAACACTAGGTTTCAAGAAAATAGATTATCTTTCCATCTTTATCTGAAGCTCTAAAAAATGGCTTCACCTGACCCATTTTGTTACACCAGTGAACATCAGTACCTCTGGATTGAGCAATGCATGGAAACTTCACACACATTCTCCTCCTGCTGACACCAGTGAAGATCCACCTGAACCACTTTTGTGATAGGCAAAGGGAAGTGTTATAAACTACGACCTACAGTGACAGAATGCCTCCAGAAATGATTGTGGGGGACAAAATTTTCTGAATTCTTTAGACCTATGAATAGCTGCCCAGCTTGGACATTTGGTATGGGGTAACAGGAATTGATGAATGACCTTGTCAAGTCTATGGATCCTGACCTCCATTGGAAATGGCTAAAGTTTCTTCAACCAAATTTCTTAAGCTCAAAAATGTTTCTTATGTGGAAGAACATATTTCAAACTTTTCCAAAAAGACTTGCAAACCCAAGGATTGATGCAACTTGATGCGAGTGTAGCCAAGAGATGAAACAGTTCTTATTATAGAGAGACCATGACTCCCCAATCCTAAAGATAGCAATGGATGGGGTGACAATGAAACAGTTGGCTGCAGGATCGCAAGCTTTTCTCATCTTGAAAAGGCAAATATTTCCTTAGAAAAAATATATTTTCTTGTAAACATAGGGACTAATTTCTCTGTATAAGTTAGTACAGTTACCAACCCCTGGATTCGCGTGGGTTAGGGACCAGAAACGCTATTTAAAAATGCTTATAACTGCCCATTTTGATATATAAAACGTATTAAAAAAATCATAAAAATTTTAGATACATTCAAGAATTGTTTTGAGACATTTTCCAGAAAAATATACTGAATGTGGCTCATGAACACCAATTAACAAACTACCATAACACAATATGTACAGTGCAATTATGTACATAAACAAAACATACAGTACTGTGCCGTACATATTGTATGTACTTTATTAATGTTACCCTTACTGTAGAGAAGTATATTTTCTAATATGCATACAGTAAACAACCCGTTTTCTTTAACTCGCTCATATTTTTAAACACATACAATTTATTGTACAATACAACACAGTACAGTACATACAATAAATAACCTACCTGGTTTTTTACACTCACATTTTTTAGCTAATTTATTGTAATAAAAGCAAAATTCATTCATGATGTCAATAAATAACCTACCTGTTTTTTTATACATTCAGATTTGTAAGTAATTTTATTGCAATACAATACAAGCAAGATTGCTTGTTGTTAATATGTAGGCTACATGTATGTACGTACAGTATACAGTACTTGCATATCCTGTTATTTATTTATCAAAATGAAAGAAAAATAAATCACTATTGTGTTTGATATGCTTAGTGGCATTGTGCGTTCATACATGCCAGAAAGTACTGTTCGTTGTTTTTTTAACTTGAGTATATACTTATTGATGTAAAATTAATTGTAAATAAATAACTATTAGATTAAAAGAAAAATTTTACAATCTGTAATTTATTTACCAAAATGAAAGAAAAATAAATCCCTAATGCATTTGATATGCATACGTTAAAGCATTGTGCGTTCTTACATACCACTCAGTACAGTTCATTGTGATTTTTAACTTAAATATGTACTTGATATAAAAAGTTAATGGTACATAAACAATTATTAGACTAATAAGGAAAATATGTTACTATATTTCATTTATTTACCGAAATGAAAGAAAAATAAATCGCTAATGTTTTATATGCGTAGTAGCAATGTGAGTTCGTTCATGCAATACCTTTGTGTTTATTGTGTTCTTTAACTTAATAATGTACTTATTGATATAAAATTCATTGTAAATAAATAATCATGAGATTAAAAGGAAAAAAGTGTTTAGATCGGTTATTTTTGGGCTCAGGCCATGTCGTCCTGATGGAAGTTCCTTCTTAGTAGCTTCCTAGGTTATATTTAACTACAGTGATATATCCCAGAAATTTTACTTAAGGTATCCAGAATTCTAACTCCTGGCGTGAATATCCCTGGCTTTCCCCTTTAGGGATATTGCATAATATCAGAGGACGTATTCTTGACACACCACAAAGCTATCTACACCCCTAATAGCGTTTACGCTTCAAGAGGGGAAAGTGGCAAAAATTGTAGGAGGGCCGTTATTAAGGCAACGCTCCTACTCGTACTATTGTTGAGCGCCAGTATGACGTCACGTCCCAGTGCCATCTTGTCATTCTTTCTCTCGTAGCGATACTAACTCTGTGTTTCCCAGTGCTTTCTTGCTATTTTGGATTGTTTTAGCTGCTATGATGCTTTCTCCAGCTTCATCTTTAATTTGTATAAATGTAAGCTCTTGCCAGTTTTTTAATCGATTCAAGACATAATTAACGTAACAAGAGCTGTTGCCTAACCGGATGGCGTCATGGATGCGGTCGTTCGACATGCATGTGTCATTTAGTCAGTCAGAACGACCTTCCCGGTATATATTCGCTTTAATAAATTTAGCTATTTAACGTTTTTAGCTAGGAAATTTTATATTATGCCGATGGTACCGTAGTTTCGGCGATTAGTTACTGATCCTAGCTCATGCTAGGCCTACTAGTCTAGGCACCTAGCCTTTACTCTCATGCATGGTCTAGTTTTCCTAGTGTGTTAATTTATTGAAGCTTTAGGCAATATTTTATACATATAAGATATTACTGCATAAATTTTCCTCTTCCAAGATAGTATACGAGTGTGTTTCGGTTGTTGATTCTCACCGCGCCTAGGGGCTTTAGTATACTTTCATTCATGTCCCCGATTGCTCTTGTATCGTCTTATTAAGAAGAGACTGACACCTCAATCTTTTTAAGCAATACCAATCTCCCTAGGGGATTTAAGAGCAATTTCTTCTCCCTCTGAATTAGCCTAGGCTAAACTCTAGTCGGTTTTACCCTGAATTTTATTCGGGTAAACCTAGGCTAGGGTGTTTCTGCCCCTTCCCTTAACCGCAAATACTGGTTTGGGTTTTGGGTCAGAACATCAGAGTATTCAGTCTGTGGTCGGTGGCCAACTGGCTTGGTGAATTGACTTCCTAAGTCAGGTTAGGCTATCGATGCAGGAGGCTAGACCTCCCTAGACCTCACTTGAAGGCATTATATGACATGATGCCTCCTCCCTGTGGCCTAGCAGACAGTCCTGTGCCGGCAGAACCTAAGCTGAAGAATTGAATTCTTCTCTTGCTAGGGGGACTCCGACGCTAGACTCTGTTCCTACCATCTGAGATAGCAGCGGGGGTGCTGCCATCTCATTCTGTACCGGGCTAACCCTAGGCTAGGGAATCGAATTCCATGGCCCCTTGGGTTGGTCCTTGTACTGGAACGGAGTCATTATAGGTGAGATAGAACCTGCCGGTTCCTACCTCATCTACAGGACCCTCACCCCTCCCCTTGCTGTCCTTTTTTGATGGCCTAGCCTTCACATATCTTGGCCATCATCCTACAATTGACTCTAGTGTGGGTAAGTTGTGGGATTGGCTCGAGTTCTCTGTCGGCTGCCGGCAGAGATTCCCCCACCCCTATCGAGTGTTCTTCAGTCCTCTCTTGGTCTGCCCTTCATAACCTTGCCGGCTGAGTTCGGTCGGGTTGTGACTGGATGGAAGCCCAAATGTATCAATTCCCCCTTCCATATCAACCCTCATTCTGGATGGAGGGCTGTAAGGCTCAGCCTTTAC
Source organism: Palaemon carinicauda (assembly GCF_036898095.1). NCBI lineage: Eukaryota > Metazoa > Arthropoda > Malacostraca > Decapoda > Palaemonidae > Palaemon > Palaemon carinicauda. The sequence continues at coordinate 68,366,110 of NC_090725.1, forward strand.
ATGCCACCCCCCCCCCTCCCATCCATGCTTTTTCTTTCTCTCTTACCACTAGTACCCTGGGTCCTAGCTGCCGGCGTCCATGAGGCCGCCGGCAGCCGGCTGGTCTGCAGACTGCCGGCAGACTGCACTGCTGCTGAATGCTACGGGTTGCCGACGATCGGCAGCCCACTGGCAGCCAGTGACCTACCGGCCGGCTGCCAGCAGCTGGTCGAATGCTTGGTTGACGACATATCTCTTGTCGTCAGCTGACGGAGGGCCGCCGAGTGCCGGCGACCCCCCAGCGGCCAGGGGCAGGCAACTGCCGACGGTCTGCTGCCAACTGCCACTAAAAGGCAGTGCACCTTCTATTTAAACCCAGGAACTAACATGCCGGCGTATACCGTCATGTCCTACAGTATATAGCTGTATAGTGGTCAGTAGGATTGCAATATTGATCATACTGCAATAAGAAAACCACTGTATAGTTTGTACGGTTGCCCATACAATTTCTAACCGACATGGTGTTTCATGGGCAGCCTGTTGTGAGACCACTTGATACAAGAAAGTGAGTTCTTTCTTTAATTTACAGTGATCACTACATTCAACCCCCAATATTGAATTCTAGAAAACGGTGTTATGTTACACCATTATATATCATGAGGATAAAAGTCTTCCATTAATATTTCTATCCTTAAGAAATACCCTGAGATTCAATTTTGGGGAGGTTATAGCAATTGGCTGAGCAGGAGACACATGTAGGTGTCTTTCCTCTTTCCTTTCTAGTTTACCTATCCTAAGGTAAAAATATACATAACATTGTATGATGAATTTTGTGAGATAATTCAATGAATACTCATCTGCCTTTCCTTTCTTTACAGGAGGACCATCCCGAGTGTGGAAACTATTTCTGTAAGGTCCGCAGTAAGTGTGTGGAAACTATTTCTGTAAGGTCCGCAGTAAGAGTGTGGAAACTATTTCTGTAAGGTCCGCAGTAAGAACTTCTGTGGCCATGGACTGTGCAGGACGCACGCGCGCTGCGCAGCGACGAAGGGCTCTCTGAAGTATTGGGACCCCCAGGTATGTGATGTTTGCTCAAATCTGGTTACCGAGGCTTTTGATGATCAAAAGTCAAATGAGTCAAGGGATGCAGCAAGAGAGAAGCTGCGTAGATGGGTCAGAGGTTTACAGAAGAACACCACTGGCCCATACCTTCCTAACGAAAAGATAAGGGCCTGTCTTTTCCCTAGGGCATCTTCGGATGCAGTTATCCCTCAACCTCAATCTGAGATCCCCCTCGTCCAGATTCCGATAGAATCTGAAGTTTCGGATGCCATGAAGGACATCCAGCTAGATGACAACATGTCGGTTGTTTCCGAAGAGACGGAACGTAGTCTTCTAGCCGAAGAACAGGAGCAAGAGTCTGTGTTACCTCTTGAAGACGACGATGAAGGAACCGAAATTATTTCGGTTTCATCGGCTCCGGTGGCTGAGCCCGTCCCTTCGACCTCCTCTGCCCCTCAATTGAACAATATTAGTCATACCTTACCTTCTCTCCTGTCTATGAAGAAGGAGTCATCTGAGAAGGAAGCTACGCTTTGATCTAAGATGCACCAGCTCGTGACTTCCCGTTTAGCTCCGAAGAAGCTAAACGTTAAGGACCTTCCCCCTTTCTCGGACGTCAACCCATGGAGGTATGCTGAGCACATGCCTATGTTAGCAGGGAAGATCTTCCTCTCTGACAAGCTGGGTACGGTCCCAGTAGAGGATATTGAGTTTTGGCCCAGCACAGGGGCCTATCCTGACTGCTATGTTCGTCTGAGGACGGAACCTCCCTCGAAAAAGGAAACAGAGCCGAAAGAGGTCATAATACTTGACCTCCCGAAAGCCCAGGTCTTGTTCACCAGTACCTTGAAAGAGAGGGCCTTCACTAGTTCTAAGGTACCGGCTCTCAGCAAGAAGCATCCGTCTTTCATCGTTGCTTCTTCCCGTGCCTTCCCCTTTATGGAAAAAGGGTTCAAGGCAGTCGAGGCAGGGAAACCTTGCCCCACACTCGAAGAGTGTAGGCCGTTCTCCCTTGCCCTACCATCGGATGATGCGGACTGGAAGGATGTTTATAACACCTTCTCAGTCGGGAAGTTGGAGGCTGACATTGCCGGACGTCAGTTCGGAGAAGACCTCCCTAAGTTGTCGGACTTCCACCTGCGCAGGGAGCAGGAAACGAAGGAAAGACTTGCCGCCTCGATGTCTCTTCAGACTGGACTGGAGACAATGGCAAGCGTTCCCCAAACTCCAGATATGTACATGGTCTTTGCCAAAGCTCACCTGGCAACAGTCACTAAAGCCCTGTACAACTTTATTAAAGCCAGACGGGCTTATAGAGAGTTCGTGTTCGCCTCGGCTGCAGTGAGGCACGAACCACGGAAGTTGATAGCTTCCAACACCTGGGGAAAAGACCTCTTCCCGAGTGAAGTGGTCAAAGAGGTTGTCAACAAAGCTGCCACTGAGAATAGGGATCTTCTCCAAAAGTGGGGCTTGTCGGCTAATATTAAGTCTTCACCAGATGAGGGTCCCCAACCCAAAAAGAAAGACTAAGCGACCAAAAGTGCCCTCTCGCCTACCTCGACAACAGCAACTTCCCGTGGTCACGGTGTCCCAGACGGTGGCACAACCACCCACCACGTTCCAACGGGTGCCCCAGCAACTAGCGACATAGTTGCCTATTTTCACCCCAGCCTTTGAAAGGCAATCCACGACCTTTCGGCCGAAGTCTCGAGGTTCCTTTCGTGGTTCCTCTAGACGCCCCTCTAGAGGCAGGGGCAATAATTATGGGTGGACGTGGCCAAGGAGGCAAGTCCTCCAACCAGCACTTGGCCAAGGAGGCAAGTCCTCCAACCAGCACTCAAAGTGAAATGCTTCCAGTAGGAGGGAGACTCTTCTCTTTCTGGGATCGTTGGACCTTCGATCCCTGGGCCCACAGTCTAATCAAGAACGGACTGGGTTGGAGTTGGAACACAACTCCACCAATTTTCCCTCAGTTCTTCCAACACTCAACCCCATTCTGGAAGAATATGTCCAAGAACTCTTAGACAAGAGTCATGAGGGGAAAATCCGTCAAATTCCAAGGAAGGCTGTTTTGTGTTCTGAAGAAGGACTCGGAAAAACTCAGAGTCATTCTGGACTTGTCACCACTCAACAAGTTCAGGATGCTTACTCTTCAACATATTAGGTCCCTACTGCCAAGACAGGCATACAGCCTCCATAGACATGGCGGACGCATATTGGCATGTCCCAATCAATCGACAAGTTTCCTTCTACCTAGGATTCAAGCTGCAAAAGAGGCAATACATCTTCAGAGCCATACCCTTCGGACTAAACATAGCCCCAAGGGTATTCACAAAGCTTGCGAACGCGGTCATTCGTCAACTACGCCTAAAGGGAGTTCAGGTGATTGCCTACCTGGATGACTGGCTGGTGTGGGCAGCATCTGAAGAAGAATGCATGCAAGCTTCCAAGGAAGTGATCCAGTTCCTGGAACAACTAGGATTCAAGATCAACCCGGAAAAGTCTCGACTATCTCCAGCTCAAAAGTTCCAATGGCTGGGCTTTCAATGGAACTTAGTCACACTGCCTCTCTATTCCGTCAAAGAAGAGGAGAGAGATAGAGGGATCTGTCAAGAGACTTCTACGATCCGACAGGATATCAAGACGGCAACAAGAGAGGGTTCTGGGTTCTCTCTAGTTTGCCTCAGTGACAGACCCAGTGCTGAGAGCACAATTAAAAGATGCATCAGGAGTCTGGAGAAAATACGCATCAAATGCTCGAAGAGATCTAACAAGACCGATACCAACTCGTCTGCGATCACTCCTCAAGCCATGGTTGGAGGCCAAGTACCTAAAGAAGAAGGTAACCCTGCAACCACCTCCACCATCAGTCACCGTTCACACGCATGCCTCAAAGGAAGGATAGGGAGGCCACTCTCACCAACGGAAAGTCCAAGGAACCTGGTTCTCCCTCTTCAAGACCTTCCACATCAACATTCTGGAAGCCATGGCAGTTTTTCTATCGCTGAAGAAACTGAAACTTAGCTGCTCGATCCACATACGGCTGGTCCTGGACAGCGAAATGATGAGATGCCTAAATCGACAAGGTTCAAGATCGCCCCAAATCAACCAAGTGATGTTGGCCATCTTCCGCCTGGCGGAAAAGAAGAGATGGCACTTATCAGCAGTTCACCTTCAAGGGTTCTGCAATGTGACGGCAGGCGGTCTATCCAGGCTCACCCCAATAGAGTCAGAATGGTCCCTAGACGCAAGATCATTCTCCTTCATCTTACGCAAAGTCCCAGGACTGCAGATAGACCTCTTCGCAACGAGCGACAACAAGAAGCTACCCCGGTATGTAACCCCGTACGAGGATCCTCTTGCGGAAGCAGTGGATGCAATGTCCATAGATTGGAACAGATGGTCCAGGATTTACCTGTTCCATCCAACCAACCTCCTGCTGAAGGTCCTCAACAAACTGAGATCCTTTCAGGGAACAGCAGCGATAGTGGCTCACAAGTGGCCCAACAGCATTTGGTTCCCCCTGATAACGGAACTACAACTGAAGCTGATTCCGTTGCCGGATCCAGTTCTGACTCGAGTGCATTAGTTGACTGTCTCCGCTTCATCACAGAAAACCCGGAACCTTCATCTCATGTTTTTCTCACCTTAGCAGTCAAGAAAAGGTTCGGGATTTCAAAGGACAGTATCAACTTTTTAGAAGAGTATAAGTCGAAATCTACTAGAAGACAATACGAGTCTTCCTGGAAGAAATGGGTTGCCTTCGTCAAGGCAAAGAAACCAAAAGAGATCTCAACAGATTTCTGTTTATCTTTCTTTATTCATCTTCATGAACAAGGTTTAGCAGCCAACACGATCTCTATGTGTAAATCTGCCTTGACTAGACCTTTACTATAAGCCTTCCAGGTGGACTTCTCCAATGAAATCTTCAATAAGATCCCTAAGGCCTGCACTCGACTTCGGCCCGCAGCACCTCCGAGGCCCATTTCTTGTTCCTTCGATAAGGTTCTTCATCTAACCTCTACCCTGAACAACGACGATTGCTCTCTAAAGGATATGACTCAAAAAGTTATATTCTTATTTGCACTAGCCTCAGGAGCCAGAGTTAGCGAAATAGTGGCCCTTTCAAGGGATGATGGCCACATTCAGTTCACAGACTGCGGAGAACTGAACCTCTTTCCTGACCCAGCGTTTCTCGCTAAGAATGAGCTCCCCACCAAAAGGTGGGGTCCCTGGAGAATCTGCCCTCTGAAGGAAGATGCATCTCTATGTCCAGTAGAATGCCTAAAGGTCTATCTTCGTAGAACTTCAGACTTTAGGGGAGGATAGCTTTTCAGGGGAGAAACCTCAGGTTTGACTTTGAAAATATTAAGGGCGAAGATCACCTATTTCATTCGCAGAGCAGATCCAGACAGCACACCCGCAGGTCATGATCCGAGAAAAGTTGCTTCGTCTCTGAACTTCTTTCAGAACATGAGTTTTGAAAGTCTTCGCTCCTAGACTGGATGGAAGTCATTCAGGGTTTCCTTCAAGCACTACGCGAAACAAGTGCAAGAGATTAAGCATTTTGTGGAGGCAGCAGGTAGTGTACTAAAACCTGCCGCTTGAATTCTGCAAAGAATAGTGCACTAATTGGGACTTTTAGCGTAGGGTGTACATGGTTTCCTCCTATGGAGTGACATGTTTAGTGAAGTGTCTAGGTAGTGACACTATGAACTGTTCTAAGTATAAAGGTGAAAGAAGCATAAAAGACTTACACATGTGCCATGCGTATAACTACGCAAGTGTTTATGAACTGTAACGAAAGAAATGAGATATAATGAAATATTACGAAATTTCCTTTAAAGTGGCTTCACGTTTCTTTTTTAGATGAAACAATTATTTCTGTTATTACCATTTTTATTATGCTTTACACAATATTTCCAAAAATTTTTATTTTCATATTGTATTATAAAATGCACCTTATCCTTGCTACATCTCTGAATTTTGCGTCTCATTTCGCCCTAACAAATTCTAAATAAATAAAGGTGCCAGAGCAACTCATTATCCTCTTATCTTGAAAATATATTCTGAACAAATACTATATCTGTTCTAGAGCGAACAAACCTCACAATTATGTGTTATTGTATCAAGTATCAGTCCCTGGTAATGACTGATTCTATAGATCTGATTGTTTTACTGACTTGTACAAATTTCCTACATGAATGAAAATCTGTCTACCTTGCTTACAACACACCAAGTGGACCAGGGGAGGTGTCAGTAGTCAATACATACTTTGTTCCTTTCAGAATACAAACTATGTTTTACATGTATATGATGAGACCAATATACAAACTTGTTTGATAGATTGTTCATTTGAACTCACAATCCTCAGATTTTTTCCTAGAGTCTTCCCTGTAGGGGGCAAGAAGCACTGACATAGTCCATGATCAATTGAAGGGTGTATGACGGTAACACCATGTGTCTCTAAGTCTACATGACCAAGGAAAATTTATCTCGCAGTTATTGGCACTGATGGGAAATCCACAGATACATTAATGCTCTGGTAAACTTCCATCAGGACGACATGGCTGGAGCCCAAAAAAAACGATTTTGAGCGAAGCGAAAAATTTATTTTTGGGTGAGGTAGCCATGTCATCCTGATGGACCCACCTTCCTTTTACAAAGGATGAATGAATCCCTCCCAAATGTACTGTATCTGTAGCACCTAGCTAACGCTACAAAGAATGACAAGATGGCGTCGGGACGTGACGTCATACTGGCGCTCAACAATAGTACAAGTAGGAGCGTTGCCTTAATAACGGCCCTCCTACAATTCTTGCCCCTTTCCCCTCTCGAAGCGTAAACGCTATTAGGGGTGTAGATAGCTATGTGGTGTGTCAAGAATATGTTCTCTGATATTATGTGATATCCCTAGAGGCGAAAGCCAGGGATATTCACGCCAGGAGTTAGAATTCTGGATACCTTAAGTAAAATTCTCTGGGATATATCACTGTAGTTAAATATAACCTAGGAAGCTACTAAGAAGGAATTTCCATCAGGACGACATGGCTACCTCACCCAAAAATAGATTTTTCACTTCGCTCAAAATCCGTTTTAATTACCGAAATAAAAGAAAAATAAGTCGCTATTGTGTTTGATAGGCTAAGTAGAATTGTGAGTTCGTACACACAATACAGTTCTGTTGATTGTGTTTTACAATATAAAAATGTGAAGTACAGTGCTTATTGCTGTAAAATTAATTTTAAATAATCATGAAATTAAAAAGAAAAAATGTGTTACAATCTGTTATTTACCAAAATGAAAGAAAACCATATCGCTGCAGTAATGTTTGATATGCGTAGTAACAATGTGTCTTCATAGAGTACATACAAGAATTTTAATTTTTTTTTTTACCTGTAAAATGTACTTATTGATATAAAATTATTTGTAAATAAATAGCATGAGATTAAAAGGAAAAATATGCCACAATCTGCTATTTATATACCGAAATGAAAGCAAAATATTTCGCAAATATATAAAACTTTCTTGATTATTTAGTAGATAATTTATCTATAGAAAAAACTCGCGAATCTGTGATCCTCCAAATGTTGATACGTGAATACTGTATTTTCTTTTATTGATAATATACAGCATCCATTTTAAATAAAAAATATTTCAAGAAAACTTAAAACATCTGTCAAGGTCATTTCATATGGCTGGTGACGTCATATTTCTAGCCGAAGACCAGTGCCAAATCCTATTATTTCCTTTTGATATTTTATCAATTAATATTAGTATTCTCATCATCGAAACATCAAGCAATACCAAGTATATGAGAGAGAGAGAGAGAGAGAGAGAGAGAGTGTTACAAGGATTTTGGATGTCTCAAGGACTTTTTAGTCCATCTACAGGGACTCCATTTGCTCTTTGTTAGATCGATTTAGTTTAACCATTTAGAGTTCTTATGATCTTCCCCAACTTATTCTTGAACTTGTTTACCATGCTACTGTTTACTACATCCGCTGGAAGTCTATTCCACCAAGTTTTTGCTATTTTGTATGTAAAGAAATTGCCACATTGAGTGGTGTATCTTTTAAATTCCAGTTTGTATCCATTACCTCTGGACTGATTTGTGCTAAGCGTGAATAGATTCTCGTAATCTACATCTGTTATGCTTTAAGGAGCCGGCAGGCTAATGCAGTTTTTTAAGGACAGGACTTTGACATTCATACCACTTAATAAGGTGACTTAGGACATCTCCAAACTGCATAGGATTTTTGCCTCAGACCTTCGGTTTTACAACGCCAGGGCGATTTATCCTTAAAAGGAGTGTTTTACAAATTCAATCTCCTCCCTTGATACTTAACAATAAGAGCTGTAGTAGGGTCAATATATGGAAAATAGCCCCTCAACCATCAGAAAATTGTAACATAAGGTTTCTTAACTGATTCTGGTAGGTTTTAATGTACTTTTTAACTTGATAAAAGTTTACCAAACTATAACTCCCGGAAAGTGATTTTTCAAGATGGCGTCCAAGATGGCCGCCGAAACCTTTGAACGATCATAACTCTATGACTATCAACTCAAATTTGATGATCTTGGTGTCTATTCCTACATTAAGATCATAAAAAATGATGTTGGCCTATTATGTGCCAATGTTTTAGGGGTAGAGGTGGCATTTTTCTTATATTTGATTGGATCTAACTGCATAACTAATTAGAATCTTTCTCTATTTCAGATATGATTCAACAATGAGTGCAAGCACAGTCAGTCAAGCTTCTTGTCTAATCTGCAAGGAGGAGATTGAGGATTCCAGTGATAACTGGGTTGCAATTCAGTGGAAGGGGGCAAAAGGAATAAATGATGCCAGTGTAAAGAGGAAAGACATCTTGTAGTTGAAGCTGGTATGAAAGTGCATAAAAGCTGTCGTCATTAATGTTAAAAACATTAAAAGCCATGTTGCAAAGAAAAGTAGTGCTTCTGTGCCAGGAAAGAGAACCACAATATGCTCAAGTGGAGCTTTTGATAGTGCAAAGGACTACATATTCTGTGGATGTACAATTGATTTGGACAAGAGACACTTTAGCTGGGTACGCACGGACAAATTTGTGGAAACAATTTTGGAGGTCTGTGAATCCCGTTCAGATGATTGGGGACTGATTGTAAAGGGCCGCATTGAATACCATTTACAAGATTTACATGCAGCAGATGGCCTTTATCATCATTCATGCAGTAGAAATTTCAGGAACCTCAAGTCTGTGCCTTTTGAGTTCCAGCATGCCCCTGATGCCAAGCGCAGAAAGCCAGGATGTCCCAAAGATTAAGATAAGTATGAAGCATTTCAGAAAATGTGTGCTTACCTAGAACTGAACAGTGAGGAACAACTAACTGTGACATCTTTGAGCCTCATAATGAAAGGTTATCTTTCCAATCCTGATTCTGAACTCTATGACAATTACAGTTTGAAAAAGCATCTTAAAGGGCACTTTAAGGACTCAATCATATTTTCTGAAGGAGAAGGCTTGGACAATATTGTCACTATGAGAGAACAAACATCGCAGATTCTGAGATCATATTACAAAGGAAAGTGTCAGGAAGATGATGAAGAATCCCAAAAACTTGCTATTATTGAAACTGCCGCCAGATTAATCAAAAGTGACATCAAGTCTGAGGTTTCCACTATGAAGAATCAGTGCTCAAGTAGTGAGGATTTAAAGCTTGATTCAGTGCTTTCATTCATTCCAACTAGTCTGCGAATATCACTGGAAACATTGTTCGCTGGGAAAGACACAAGACACAAGGTTGCTGCAGTTGGTCATGCCATAATTCAGGAAGTTCGCCCACGAGCTGTCAGTGCCCCGCTACAAGTGGGACTTGCTGTGCAAATCCATCATCTATATCGTTCAAAGTTCTATGTGGATACCCTTCATAAGATGGGATTTCGCTGTTAATATACAGAAGTGATGAGATTTGAAAAAAAAATGCAGCAGATTGTGTGGAACCTGATGTTCTAGGTGGAGATGTAGATTTGCTGGAAATGTCTGTTCTTTTTGCCGCTGATAATGTGGATCACAATCTTATCACTCTCGATGGCAAAGGCACACTTAATGGAATGGGTGTCAGTGCCTCTGTCACCCCTGGAAAACAGACAAACCATATCATTCCACAAAAACAGATCTCAGAACTGAAATCTGATAAGAAAACAAAGATTCCAGTTGTGAAGTACAGGTTTGCAAGGCACGCTTGTCATAGAATAGTCTTCCAGGACCTGCCAAGATTTCTTGTCTGTGACAAGGGAATAGATATTCTGTGAGAAGTCTCCCTTACCTTCAAAGAGGCAACACCAAATTGGCTGGGGATGATGCATAGAGGGAGCCAGCACCCTGGGAAATCATCAGTCAAGTTCTTACCAATGATCAATATGTACTCTGGAGACAAATCATGCATTGTGTCTACTTCATACTTTGTTTGCAACCTTGCCATGAAGCACAACCTGCCCCCCATTGTAACTTTTGACCAGCCTTTGTATTGGAAGGCTGCCAAAATCATCCTTGATACACTATCATCACTACGCCATACCATTTTCACCAAGAAAGTGGCAACTACTGAAGCATTTGTCACTCCTGAAAGGCTTCCCCCAACAAGTTTCCATAGCTAACGTGTGTACTTCCAAATGATGGTATGGATGGGAAAGGCAAGTGAAATGAACCCAATTGAATGGGGATGGAAACTCGAGAATGATCAGTTAGTTCCAGTTATGACCCAAAACAAGGCTGCACCTAACACACTCTTGAAAATTACCCATTGCAACTGTTCAGAGGGATGCAGATTATCTTGATGCAGCTGCAGACGTTCTGGACTCCCTTGCACTGGTGTATGAGGCCCTTGCCAGACTGAAAACTGTAACAATCCAAACAACACTCGAGAGGTTGATACTGAGGAGGAGGATGACACTCAAAATTAAAACACTGAAACTTGTTCTATGTGGATAAAAGTGTTATTAACTAATGTAACCAAGCACTTGAAATATAAGGCTCTTTTAAGTGTAATTAGGATTTGATATAATTAGAAGATTATATAAACATGAGCACTGTAAGTTAACAACCCTATAGAAGACGCTCATAATTAGTTTGCTATTATAATACCTCTAAGAATAAATTCTTTTAACTATTGCTTGTTGAAAGTGTTTGTGTATAAGGTGATAGTGAACATCTGAAGGTCAAGTATCCAATTTTATAATGATTTAACAACTCAATGATATCCCTAGTTGCCTTAATATGTTCTTTGCCCCTAAAAATGTAGGAATAGACACCAAGATCATCAAATTTGAGTTGATAGTTATAGTTATGATCGTTCAAAGGTTTCGGTGGCCATCTTGGATCCCATCTTGAGATAAACACTTTTCCGGGGGTCTTAGTTTGGTAAACTTTTATTATGTTAAAAAGTACATTAAAACCTACCAGAATCAGTTGAGAAACCTATTGTTACAATTTTTGGGGGGTTAAACTCTATTTTGCCCTGACTACTGGGATTACTACCTTATATAGACCTCCAATAGAATATAGTTTTTTTTTTTCTAAAAGTAATATTTTTGCTAGATATGAATATTTTCATATGGTAAAAAATTAACTCTATAATCATGGAAAAAGTCAAGAAAAAATATGAAACATAAGTTGTAAAAAATGCCCTAAATTTGATTGTTTTACAATGTCTTTCAAAGATATATACCAAATTTCAATGCTATATCTTTAAAGCTAAGGGAGAAGAAGAAACTTGAAAGTCAATAAGTACAGTATAGTTTTGGGATACGGGCATTGTAAGTTTTTCTTTGTTTTGATACAAAGACAATATTAACAAATCATGATAATTATGAATTTTATATTAATTTTTGGATATTAATAAACCAAAACAATGTCATTTATCATAATTTAATCATAAATGAAAATCCCTTTGTTCAATATCTTGCTTATTTAGGCGAGATGGTAGGTCCTTGATCATCTCTCTCCTTCACTAACTCTGCTAATATCGCTGATACTGCCCACTTCTGAACTCTTATTAGAGCAAATTTTCTTCTTCCTTACAATCATAAAACTTTCTGTGTTGTAACTCAAGGAATCTAAACAAACGCCACTGCTCACAATTTGTTTTATATCGAAATGTAATAATTATCAAAATTTACGATAATAGAAGAAATACTGCATTTTCTTATAGGGATTACTATTTTTGGTTAATTGAGTTACTTTTACTAATTACAGTGGAACCTCTACATACGATCTTAATTTGTTCCGGGACCTAGATTGTATGTTAAAACGATCGTATGTTGGAGCGAATATTTCCATAAGAATACACTAATTTGCATAGTTCGTTCTACAGCCCAAAAACCTATGATAACTCCTTAATAAATTACTACATATAATTACACATAGCAATAATACAATTGCATTATATAATAAAGATTAAATTAGGATAATTATAAAGAATGAATAAAAAAGGGGTTTTTATAATCCCTTTACCTTAGACAGGCCAACGAAGGTGTAGGCTTTGCTACGCAGGAGGAGACGGACGGTCGGCGAGGAGGTAGAGATGGTGACTGTGATAACGTACCGTAACTTACTCTAACTTAAAATATGTGAACTTTAACCTAATTTAGCTTATTTATTATTTAATTTTTATATTTTATATATTCTTTTTTAAATTTTCTTTTTCTCTTTTTGATTTTTAATTTTCATCACTTTCACTCACTTCAATCTTAGTTTTCTTTGCTTCACTTTCTTTCTCTTCATCACGATCACTAGACCGCTTCGAAGATTTTTTAAAGAAACTATCGCGAGAAAGTTGCTTGGTAGGGCTTTTCAGAATTTTTCTGAAATGAGTTAAGCAGACATCATCGAATTGCGAAACTACATGGCAAACTTGAAGTTTCTGTGGGTGATATCAATGAAATTAACCACGTGTTGACGATGTGCTAACATCTCTTTTATTGTATGGCATGCAGCTCCTTGAGTTCCTCGGTGGTGAGCCCTTCATGATGCTCCTCGACTCGGTGATGTCATCTTCATCGACCTTCAGACCCACGGACTTGCCAAGGAATACACTTTCTTCTACGTCAAGCACAGGTTCAGGTTCGGGGCCAAAAGCTGAATTTAGTCTCTCTCGAGTTACTCCCCTCCAAGGCTGATCTATGGTCTTCAAGCAGTGCACACAATTGAAATGGCTCCTCCAAAATTCCCACAAAGTTAAGTTGGTGCTTAGTGTGACATTAAGAGAACTGTCCGCCATTATTTTCTTCTAATGATCCAAAATACACCATTTCTATATATGTTTTAGACGTATATGATACCTTCATCATATAAAAATTTCAAGACATTTGATCAAAAGTTCTTTGATTTATTAGCAAAAATCATGATTTAAAAAAAAAAAATTAGGTACATTTTTCCTCACTAATATGACACCAATTGTATTGAATCTTATACCATGAAAAACTACTTTATGAACCGATCAATTCTATTAGACGGAATTTTGATTTTCCTTTCCTTTTTTTTCCTTTTTTTTTACAAATTTTTATTTTTCCTCGTCTAAACGCTAACTAATCGTGAAAAAGAAAGTAACAATAAAATCAAAATTCCGTCTCACACATTTTGGCATTTTTATTCCTCTTTTCAATGATATCTTTCTCTCTAATATCGAACAACAAATGAGTGAGAAAAAAAATTTACCTAAGTGTGAATAAATATGTTTTTGAGTTATGAGCTCCCAAAGATTTGCAACAAATTTTCGCTTCTTTTCTAAAAGAAATACAGATAACATTATTACGATAAATTCTATTGTTTGTTCTTATATAAATGCACCCTAAACAAGGTATTTGAACCCTCTGTTTACTAATACTATGTTACGAGTTGCCAGCGATCTCTCATTGTTGCCAGTGTTTTAGTTCGCATGTTTCAGCTTTGTACTCTTATTCATGTTTCCTTTTCTTCTTGGTTCTTTTTTCTTGTTCTCTGCTTACTTTTAGTTCTTTCTATGACCTTATGTAACATTGGCCTTGCTATAAAGTTCCCAAGGACGTTGTGAAAACGGATTTTGAGCGAAGCGAAAAATCTATTTTTGGGTGAGATAGCCATGACGTCCTGATGGAAGGTTCCTTCAGTAGCTTCCTAGGGTATATTTAACTACAGTGGATATTCCCAGAGAATTAAACTAAAGGTTATCACAGAATTCTAACTTCTGGTGCGAGTACCCTAAAGGTTTCCCTCTAGGATATCTTATATCAACAGGGGACGCATGTATTAACACGCCACATAGCTATCTGCACCCCATATAGAGTTAACACTTCAATATGGAAAGGTGGCTGAGTAACTGAGGAGCCGTTCCAAGGTTACTCTCATCCGTGGCTACTTTGGTACTCGAGACGTAAACAAACGGGCACCATTGCTAAATGACGTCACGTCCGTCCTCATCCTGAGCTCAGCTTCTACCAATCTCCGCGATACAGTAGGTCAGGGAGGGGCCTGAAAGGCTGAACTAGAATAGACGGGAGGGTCCATCAGGACGTCATGGCTATCTCACCCAAAAATAGATTTTTCGCTTCGCTCAAAATCCGTTTTTTGGGCTCAAGCCATGACGTCCTGATGGAAGTGTACCAGAGAATTAATGTATCGTGGATTTTTTCCCCTTTTAATCCAAGTGCCAAGGTCTTCGAACAGTATTATAGAACATGTCCTTACCAGAGATTCTATGATGAACTTGCTTCCTGCCCCACTGGCAGGGAAGTCCTGGTGGACAATAGGAACATCTCGAAGCAATCATTGAAGAGCTACTCGCCCTACGGAGAGTTCACACTGGACTCGGAGACAAGACAAAGGTTAATATTCGGGTAGGAATATTATCAAGCATAGGTAAGTAAATAACATTTACTACTCCCCCTGGAGGAAAGATCATTCTGGTCTCGGAGACAGTACAAAGGTTAATATTCGAATAGGAATATTATCAAGGCATGAGTGAGCATATAACATAATTACTTATATTATTCTTCTTGATCTTCAGGAAAAAGGGTAAATGAAACTATAACAATTGTATATTTCTTGATAAAGAATAGGAGCGAAGAGAGACGCACATGGAATAAAATAGACATTTTATTTTTAGGATTGCAGATCATTATGGCAGTAATTACAATATTGAATATAGAGTTTATTTACAATAATAAAGAATAATGTACATAGAAAAGAAAGACGGTAATCTTGATTCTGAAAAGAAAATTTACTTTTTAGAAACACAAGTTCCAGAGGAATGCCAGTCTTTTAAAATTCAAAGAAAAAGACATCATGCCCTAGGGCATGTGGCACTCATGTAAAGTCTATGACATTTCACCTTGGTAAGAACAGTCTATTAGAAACACTAAGTGTCCATTAAATCACTATGTATCACAATAGGGTCAACACAGGCACCTGTAGAGTTAGAGTCCCAAGTAACTCACTGTTCTATGCAGAGTAAAGCAGCAGGTTTCATAACACTACCTGCGGCTACCACGAAATGCTTCACTTCGTGCACTTGTTTTGCATAGTGCTTGAAGAAAACGCGCGATGATTTCCAGCCTGTAAAGCTATTGAGGCTTTCGAAATCCATACTCTGGAAGAAGTTCAGAGAAGAAGCGACTTTTCTAGGATCGTAACCTGCGGGTGTACTGTCAGAATCCGCTCTGCGAATGAAGTAGGTGATTTTCGCTCTTAGTTGTTTCAGTGACAGGTCGCTACCCGATGTTTCTCCTTTGAAGAGTTGTCCTCCACCGAAGTCTGAAGTTCTTCGAAGATAGACCTTAAGACTCTCCACTGGGCATAGAGAGACATCTTCCTTCAGGGGGCAGATTCTCCAAGGGCCTCGTCTCTTGGTGGGTAGTTCGTTCTTAGCGAGAAACGTCGGATCGGGGAGGAGGGTAAGATCTCCTGTCTCTGCGAACAGGATATGACCCTCTTCTCTTGATAATGCCACTATTTCACTGACTCAGGCTCCCGAGGCGAGATAAAAAAGGAAGATAACTTTTTGAGTCAGGTCATTCAGAGGGCACGAATCGTTGTCCAGGCTAGAAGTAAAATGGAACACCTTGTCCAGGGACCAGGAGATAGGTTTTGGTGGGGGTGCTGGGCGTAGTCTAGCGCATGCCTTTGGCAGTTTATTGAAGATATCACTGGACAGATCAATCTGGAAGGCGTATAGGAGTGGTCTAGTCAAGGCCGATTTACAGGTGGAAATCGTGTTGGCCGCTAAGCCTTGTCCATGAAGGTGAATGAAGAAGGACATGCAAAAATCAATGGTGATTTCCGTAGGATTTTTTGCCTTGACGAAGGAGACCCACTTTCTCCAGGAAGATTCGTATTGCCGTCTGGTAGACTCAGTCTTGTACTCCTCGAGGAAGTCTAAGCTTTTCTTCGAGATCCCAAACCTTTTCTTTGCGGCTAAGGCGAGAAAATCATGATGAAGGTCCCCGACTTTCAGTGATGAAGCGAAGACAGTCGACTTCTGTACTTTAGAGAGAACTGGGCCCGGTAGGGGGATCAGCGTGGGCTGCAGCTCCAGGACCAGGGGATACCAATTGCTCCGGGGCCACTTGGGAGCCACTAGGGCCGCAGTCCCTTTAAAGGTTCTCAGTTTGGAGAGGACTTTCAGCAGAAGGTTGAGAGGGGGGAACAGGTATATCCTGGACTATCTGTTCCAATCCAGTGACATGGCATCCACTGCTTCTGCCTTGGGATCCTTGTACGGGGCCACATATCGAGGAAGTTGATTGTTGCCGCTCGTCGCGAAGAGATCGATCTGAAGTTCCAGGACTTGGTGAGAGATGAAGGAGAATGATCTTACGTCTAGAGACCATTCCGACTCTATTGGGCTTGTCCTCGATAGAGCGACCGCCGTCACGTTGCGGAATCCTTGCAGGTGAACTGCAGACAGGTGCCATTTCTTCCTTCTGCCAAACGATAG
This sequence comes from Palaemon carinicauda, assembly GCF_036898095.1. Lineage (NCBI taxonomy): Eukaryota > Metazoa > Arthropoda > Malacostraca > Decapoda > Palaemonidae > Palaemon > Palaemon carinicauda. The sequence goes on from NC_090725.1 coordinate 68,383,105, forward strand.
ATCGGAAGAAGCACCTGATTTATATGGGGCGATCTCGAGCCCTGACGATTGAGACATCTGACTACCACCGAGTTGTCCAGAGTCAGACGAATGTGGATCGAGGGAGGCGGGGAGAGTTTCTTCAGGGTGAGAAGAACCGCCATGGCCTCCAAGATGTTGATGTGAAACGTCTTGAATAGGGGAGACCATGTTCCCCAACCCTCCGGTGAAGCGTCCGTGTGGATGTTGATCGATGGAGGCGGGTGTTGAAGAGGGATGGACCTTTTCAGGGCCTTTGCTTCTGACCACGGCTTTAAAAGTAAGCGAATTCTGTTTGGAAGCCGTCTCTTTAAAGTCTCTTCGAGCAATGGATGCGAAACGTCTCCAGACTCCCGCGGCATCCTTTAGCTGTGCGTGAAGCACCGGGTTTGTCACAGAGGCGAACTGTAGAGAGCCGAGGACTTGTTCCTGTTGTCGTCTTGAGATCCGTTTGGATTTTAGAAGCCTTCTGACAGACCCTGCTATTTCCTTCCTTTTCTTCTGTGGGATGGAAAGGCGGTGTGACTGAAGATCCCAATGGATTCCCAACCATTGGAACTTCTGAGCTGGAGAAAGGCGAGATTTCTCGGCGTTTATCTTGAAGCCCAGATGCTCTAGGAACTGGGTGACTTTGTTGCAGGCTCACACACAATCTTCGGGCGATGTCGACCAGACTAACCAGTCGTCTAGGTAGGCCATCACTTGGACACCCTGAAGACGGAGCTGTTGGACGATTGCGTCTGCCAGCTTGGCGAAGATCTGTGGAGCCACGTTGAGCCCGAAGGGCATGGCTCTGAAGGCGTAACTTTTCCTTTGGAGTCAAAATCCTAGGTAGGAGGAAGCGTAATGATTTATTGGGATGTGCCAGTAGGCATCCGCCAGGTCTATGGAGACCGTGTAGGCCCTTTGAGGCAGAAGGGTCCTTATTTGTTGCAGAGTCAGCATCTTGAATTTCTTGTTTGCAATGAACTTGTTAAGGGGGGATACGTCTAGAATGACTCTGAGTTTGTCAGAGTCTTTCTTGGGAACACAAAAGAGTCTCCCTTGGAACCTGGTTGACTTTACCCTCCTGATCACCTTCTTGTTCAAGAGTTCCAGGACATATTCTTCCAGGAGGGGGGTTGACTGTTGGAAAAATTGCTGGAAGGGGGGTGGTTGAGTCCAGCTCCAGCCCAGTCCCTTCTTGACGATGCTGTGTGCCCAGGGATCGAAGGTCCAACGATCCTGGAATTGGCGGAGTCTTCCTCCCACCGGAAGCACTTCATTGCTTCTGGTGTCCCGAGGGTTTGCCACTTCGGCCGCTAGCTCCCCTTCCTCCTCTGCCTCTGGAGGGAGGGCGAGAAGAATCTCTGCCGGAACCTCTGCCTGAGCCCCTACCTCTGGGACGAAAGGTAGTCGAGTGTTGCTCATAGGCAGGGGTGAAGACCGGCGACTGCGACACCACCGGCTGGGGGACCAATTGAAAGGTCTGTTGCGGCTGCGTAGTAGGTTGGCCTGGGCACCAACTGCCCGTTGAGATACTACCGCTAGAGAGTTAGGGGGTCCTTTGACTGGCCAGACAGAACTACACAGGACCCTTCTCTCTGGTTACGGTTCTTTCCCTTTGCCTACACAGACACCGAGTAGTCTGGCATATTCTTCACAGATTATCCTGTCATCATACACCTGACAACACTTAGATTGCCAAACAATTCTTCTTCACCCAGGGGGTTAACTACTGTACTGTAATTGTTCAGTGGCTACTTTCTTCTTGGTAAGGGTAGAAGAGACTCTTCAGCTATGGTAAGCAGCTCTTCTAGGAGAAGGACACTCCAAAATCAAACCATTGTTCTCTAGTCTTGGGTAGTGCCATAGCCTCTGTACCATGGTCTTCCACTGTCTTGGGTTAGAGTTCTCTTGCTTGAGGGTACACTCGGGCACACTTCTATCTAGTTTCTCTTCCTCTTGTTTTGTTAAAGTTTTTATAGTTTTTATTGGAAATATTTATTTTAATGTTACTATAATTAAAAAATATTTTATTTTTCTTTATTTCCTTTCCTCACTGGGCTATTTTCCTTGTTGGGGCCCCTGGGCTTATAGCATCCTGCTTTTCCAACTAAGGTTGTAGCTTAGCATTTAATAATAATAATAATAATAGCGGGACCCGGAAACTGACGTCTCGGTTGACGTTGCTGGGGTCTGGGCTTCGAGGATTTCCTCTTAGGCTGAGGGCCATCGTCCTGAGAGGACTTCCTCTTTCGGGACATGCCCCACTTATGGAGAAGGTTCCTATTCTCCGTGGCAGCTTTGTCCACTATCTCTTTTACCAAGGTAGACGGGAAGAGATGCTTGCCCCAGATATTGGAGGAAATCAGTCTCCGGGGTTCGTGTTTCACCGTTGCACTGGCGAACACGAATTCTCGACAGGATCTGCGAGCCCTAGCGAAGCTATATAGGTCCTTGGTTACAGTCGCCAGGTGCGACTTAGCAAGGACCATGTAAAAGTCCGGGACTCTGGTATCCCCGGCCATGAGTTTGAGCTGTACCTGATGGGACAGCGAAGCGGCGAGTCTCTCCTTCGTATCCTGTTCCCTACGAAGAAGGTGATCGTTCAGCCTTGGGAGGTCCTCATTGAATTGACGACCTGCTACATCAGGTTCCAGTTTTCCTACCGTGAAGGTCGACTGGATGTCTTTCCAGTGCCTATCATCGGGGGGGAAGAGTAATGGAGAAGGGTCTGCACTCCTCCAGTGCAGGGCAAGGCTTCCCTTCCTCCACTGCCTTAATGACCGCTGTGAAGGCCTTTTCAATGAAGGGGAAGGTCGCAGTAGTTGGCGCAACGAAGGTTGGATGCTTCTTACTAAGCGCCGGCATCTTGGAGTTTGTGAAACACCGACTCTTCACTGCCTGAGCTAACATAGCTTGGGCCTTCACGAGATCGAACACAATCACTTCCTTAGGTTCGGTCTCTTCCTTTGAGGCTGGTTCGGACCTGAGCCGGACGTAACAGTCCGGATGAGCCTCGAAATTTGGGAAGAACTCCACTTCTTCCAACAAAATAGAGCCAACCCTTTCACTGATATAAATCTTGCCAGTTGTAATTGGCATATGCTCGGCGTATCTCCAAGGGTTAGCTTCCGAGCAGGTGGGGAGGTCTTTAACCGAAATCTTCTTCGGTTGTTTGAAGCCGACGAGAGTCGTCCGGAATTGCTCCTGATTCTCGCGCAGCTCCTTGTTCATGAGGGCTTCAAGCATTTTGAAGACCTCTTGAGTGGCCGATAGAAGAGGGTCCGGGGTGGCAAAAGTCGAAGGAACAGGGTCCTCGGACGATGCAGGAGTTGCTGGGGGAGCAGGAGCGACCTCGGTCTCCGAATCAGGGTATTCCACCTGATCTTCCTCATAGTCGAGTTCCTCGCCCATGAGGTTCTTCTCCGTCTCTTCAGACACTTCCGACATACGTTCCACGTTGTCGGAATCAAAATGGCACTCACGCATGGACTGTGCCATGACGACATCAGGTTCCCCCACGATCTGGACGGTGGGGATCTGATCACGAGGGACCACTGAGTCTTTAGATGCTTTTGGGTAAAGCAAGGCCCTCAAGTCTTCGTTGGGAAGGTACGGTCCAGTGGCGTTCATCTGGAAGCCACGCACCCATTTGCGTAGCTTCTCCCTAGCAATGTCCCTTGCCTCCGCAGTAGGAGGATCGTCGAACGCCTCAACGAGAAGACTTTTGCAGACTGTACAGTTCTGCGGGTCCCAAAATTTTAGGTCGCCTTTCTTGGCGGCGCAGGGGGCGTGGGTCCGGCACGCCTTGTGCCCGTAGAAGTCCGGCCGCTTCACTCCGCAGAAGTTGCTCTCGCACTTCAAGTACTCCTCCTGTAAAAGAAAGAGATCATGAGTACATGGAAGGCATAAGAACGACTTACATTACTCTAAAATTAAGAATAACTTAATCTAAAGTTAAGAATAACTTAAACTATAAGAACATATTAATGTTTAAGATTGATGAGCGGGAAAGGAAGTAGATAGACACATACTTGTGAATCCCGCCCAGCCGGTTACCGTAACCTTATCCGTAGACAATTCCTTTGTACCCGAGGGTCACAATGAGGGAAATCCGTATGGATGAGCCAAGCTAGGCTTATAACAGGAATTGTCCATAGATAGTACCAGGGTCTGAGACCACTCAGAGCCTTGGGGGAGAGGGGAAATAGGATAAACCCCTTAATAAATGTAGGTTCCGGCAATCGACTGCACTGAGATACACAGAGTATGCTGGAATTATTGTAATGTGCAATCAAACAGCATAGCCACTATCTTTTGGATAGTAAGACAATACCTATATGGAAGTGGCCAAGCCATCTGGCAGCAGTATATTGACTGTCGGCATGTTGCCGGCAGCCAGGGAAGGGGTACATGTCCCTTAACATCTCATGAGGGTGTCAGCAGACCGACGGCACACCGGAGGCCGGTCCTGCAGGGTGGAAGGCATCAAGGCAGACACACTGAGTATCTTATATGGATAATGCCACGGTGGCGACCGCTGGCACAGCGGCGGGTCGTCGGAAGGGGGCGGCGGCTCCGGCAGCCGAAGGCTGACGGCATGGTGAGCCTTGGATCAATTCATAAGATAGATAAATATATGGTTGTATACCTAGATTGCCGGCAATCAATGCCGGCATGCGGGTGGCTGACTCCGAAAGTCGGCCGGCTGTTACTAGGTAAAAATGAGGGGTGGGACGTCGGCGGTATGTCGACGGAAGGCGGCAGCCTCCGGCACACGGAAGGCTGACGTCTTATAGGGGGGAGGCATCTTATGAATGAAGGTCACCTGAGGTAGTGGCGGTTATCGCCGGCAGTAGAGACGGCAAGGGACCGGCACCAAGATAGAAAGAGAGAAAGGTAAGGAGGGATGGAAGGGGTAAGATCCTATACCCCTCCGGCATCCCTCCGGAGAGAGTGCACTCATGATAGGAGTGGACACTCCTAACATCCGGCGGCAGGGAGCCGGCAGGTGGCCGGGTGCCTGTGGTAACCCAAGGGAGGGATAGAGGGCACTCAAGGAGGGGGGAATCCCCCGCCAGCAACCACCCCCATAGAACGCTATGAAGGGTATGTGTACCAGAGCGGCCAGCTCAGCAGGAGAACAATGTTAGCCCTACCACTCCACCCAAGGGAGGAGTTGTAGGACTAAGGACAGCGGTGTGTAGGCAGGCTTACACCAAAGGGATAGGTGGGGAGGGAGAAGAAGGGGTCTTTCTAATGAGGAGACTCTGCATGAGAGCGGCCACCAAGGTAAGGGAGAACACTCCTTAACCTAGGATAGGTAGCCCAGATCAAGTACAGTACTAATGTACTGTCCCAAACTATAATAAGACAGAGTCTACCCCCAGAGCTTAACATAGAGTAGGAGGACTAACTCCTAGGCTAGGAAAGCCTGAAAGCCACATTGCTAGTTGCAGGGAGGAAGGAATAACCCAACCAAGTGCAACTGGGGAATGGCAGGGCCCTTCCTAAGGTCTCAGGCACGACCCTAAGGGGGGGGGTCATTCCCTTAGGGTAGGCAGAGAAGCGATAAATACTCTGGTTGTAGACGAGATTCCTCTATATAGAAGGGAAAGCAAGTCTACCCAGAGGGAATGCCCGCAGGCAGGGGGAATAGGGAACATACAAGGGTTCCTACATTAGGTTAGGAGGGGGTTGATACACAATCAACACGGTCCCTTATATGGTCCCCGAAGGCGAAAACACTTAGGAAAAATCCGACCTAGCGTAGAAGCTACAGACGAAAGGATGAGGACGGACGTGACGTCATTTAGCAATGGCGCCCGTTTGTTTACGTCTCGAGTACCTAAGTAGCCACGGATGAGAGTAACCTTGGAACGGCTCCTCAGTTACTCAGCCACCATTCCATATCGAAGTGTTAACTCTATATGGGGTGCAGATAGCTATGTGGCGTGTTAATACATGCGTCCCCTGTTGATATACGATATCCTAGAGGGAAACCTTCAGGGTACTCGCACCAGAAGTTAGAATTCTGTGATAACCTTTAGTTTAATTCTCTTGGAATATCCACTGTAGTTAAATATACCCTAGAAAGCTACTGAAGGAACCTTCCATCAGGACGTCATGGCTTGAGCCCAAAAAACACAATATACATACGAACTTCAAGTAAACAAACATATGCATTATAACTTTTATACGTTGACAAGTCAAAAGGAAAATTCCAGAGGCTAAAAGAAACGGCAGTATAACCGCCAGCGAACCGACTGAAAATAGATAAATGAGCTCACCCTTCGTAAAGGGGAGCTCCAGAAACTGCGCATTCCTAGCCCTGAAAGATCTCGGATGCTTGTAGCACGAAGGCCAAGAGCCTAAACGGTCAGAATACCGTAAAACGCCAACAAGTGGAACAAAAAGCTCAGAAACTAGTATAATTGAGTAAAAAACTCCCCAAGGAGAAAAACCACTGTCAACGAAACTGGAACTAAAGACCAAAACGACATCGGCAAGTCCGTCTTCAACAAAAAACTTACCGTCTCTAGGCTAGGGTAGCCGAAAATGACATGAACTAAAAAAACATAAATAATAAAATGCAATGTAAATGCTAACTTAAAATAGAGCCCAAAGCATCGCAATGTTAGAAAACTACTAGCTAACATGAAACTCATGTAAAAAAAACAAGTAAACACGAAAAAAGGGCAATCAGGTACGAAACCCGACGCCGTAGATAGCTGGACTTGAAGCGTTCAGGCTTCCTCTATCACTTATCCTTCCCCTTATAGGATTATACTGGGTAAAGTCTATTCGGGGTGCAGATATCTATGGTTATCTTGGGATACGTCCCTGATTATAAACGATATCTACGGATAGTCGTTCCGGGGGTTAGAACCCTGTGATACCTGACGGTAATTCTCTTGTAATATCAATCGCAGAAATATTATACGGTCGGAAGCTGCCAAGAGGAACTTCCATCAGGACAACATGGCCATCTCACCCAAAAATAGATTTTTCCTACATCAAAATCCCCTTGGAAACTCTGGCTGATGTTCTCGTAGCTGGTAGTTTTCATTTACCTACCCTCTACAAATGCCTTCCATTTCTGCCAGAAGTAAGAGATTTCACAACATAGAGAGAGAGAGAGAGAGAGAGAGAGAGAGAATCGTGAATCATTTTACAGTATAATGAGAATTTAATCTTGAAGAAATAGCATTTGGTTGATATAGATGGCAGTTCAAATTAAGAGAAGAGAGAGAGAGAGAGAGAGAGAGAGAGAGAGAGAGAGAGAGAGAGAGAGAGAGAGAGAGAGAGAGAGAGAGAGAGAGAGAGAGATAAACACAAATACGATTCTGTCAAACTGTCATGCAGACGACGCAGTAAGGATGACACCATCATTTAAAGACTGCTATATCTTCGTTATTTGGAAAAATAATTGACTATTTGCTCTCTATGCCCTGAGGTAACATTGGCCTTGCTATAAAGTTCCCGGGGACGTTGTGAAAACACAATGTACATACGAACTTCAAGTAAACAAACACATGCATTATAACTTCTATACCTCTTTGGAAACTCTGGCTGCTGATTTCGTAGTAGATTTCGTTCAACTATGCTCTACCATTGCCATCCATTTCTGCCAGACGTACGAGAAATCGAAACATAAGTAAAAAAATCGCTATAAATATGCAAAAATAAACACACAGAAACAATTCTGTCAAACTCAGTCATGCAGACAACACAGTAAGAATGATGTCATCATTTAAAGACCGCTATATCTTCGTTATTTGTAAAAATAATTGGCTGTACAATATGTTTACGCATACATAGAAGCAATAAAACGATTTTCAATTCCTGAAAGTTTGTATGTCAAAACACCATGGCGGACGGTCCCCTTAAACCACTGCTTAAATAAGTGCTTGGTGTACAGCTTCTTAAAATTAGAGATGACTTGCTGGTCCATGGGCTGGAGGATAGGGGTGGTGTTTGGTGGAGGATAGAGCCCTCTGATGAACTTGAACTGGTCGATGATATCATCTTCGAGTTCTGGGGGGTGAGCGGGACCATTATCCATGCAAAGCAAGCACACAGGAAAATTCCTCTCCTGAAGGTACTTCTTGACAGCAGGGCCGAACACTTGGTTAACCTATTTGAGAAAGTGTCTAGTAACCCAAACTTCAGAATTAGCATGCCAGAAAACATGCAGCATGTCCTTATTGACTATGTGCCTTAAATGCCCTAAGGTTTTCGGAATGATAAACCAATAATGGCTTGATTTTGCAGTCCCCACTGGCACATACAGCAAGAGTCAACCGATCCTTCGTAGGCTTATGTCCAGGCATTCTCTTCTCTTCGGGGGTGATGTATGTTCGACTAGGCATCTTTTTCCAAAACAGACCAGTTTCATCACAATTGAAAACTTGCTGCACCACGATCTTTTTGAACTTAACAAAATCATTAGCAACCTTGGTGTCCGAACTTGAAGCCTCTCTGTGCCGAACAACTGAATGAATCCCTCTGTCTCTTAAATTTCTCGCACCAACCGCAAGACGCCTTGAATTCCTCCGTCGTAGGATCAGTTGAACTCTCCCCCGCGTCACCGCCAGAGCCCGCCGCCTTCAAGTCACAGTAGATAGCGCTGGCCTTCTCGCAAATGCTCGTTTCAGTGATCGTATCGCCAACAATCTTTGTCCTTTATCCATATTAACAAAAGGCATTCCATCTCTTCCAGGGTAGGGCTGCGACGTTTTGAAACAATGGTGATCCCCTTCGATGGTTGACTGCTTTAATGGCTGCCTTCTGCTTGATGATCGTCGAGATCATAGACATATTCTGGCCATATTGTTTAGCCAGATCACTCACACGCACACTGCGCTCATGTTTTTCTACAATTTCTTGCTTCAATTCTAATGAAAACATTGCCTTCTTCCATTTTCTCACCACTACTAATACCTGTACCAAAACTAAGCTTCTTAGGACCCATGATTTTACGTAAAATAAAAAAATGAAACGTGAAAAAAGGAAGCTAATAATGGACCAAACAGGGTACAACCACACGATGCGCACGAGAACAGAGAACTGACCAACGCGACGCTCAATGGCGTGCCTCCGACGTGCTGCCGTCTACCGGCGTAAACAAGAAACTACGACCGATGATTTGAGAAAATTCTAGGTGTATGGTCTACGTCGGATGTTGGAGCATGACGTCAGGTGTCGAGACGAGAATTCGATCAAATTTTACCTTGGATGTTGGAACAATCGTATGTAAAGGCAATCGTATGTCGACGTTCCACTGTACCCTGTAACTATGAAAGTTAGAGGAATTTTTACAAAATATTTTATATTCGCATTCTCCATTGCCTTGCCATATGAAGCTCAGTTAATTCTTTCAAGATTTTACGTTTTTCGTCCTATACCGGCCGGGCCCCTTAAGAATTTTGAATGCCTCTATTAACTGTCCCCTTAGCCATCGAGTTTGTAGATCAAATAAGTTCAAACATTCCATCCTCCACCTATATCGAAACTGCCATAGTGTTGGAACTAGTTTGGTGGCCCCAGCTTGTAATCCTTCCAGTCTACCTATATCCTTCTGCATACTTGGACTCAGTGTTCTAGATGGGGTCTTACTAGTGATGTGTACAGCTGTAGTAGGGTCTGTTTCTGTATTTGAATTGTCTCTATGTAACCCATTAGTTTTTGTGCTATCTTTTTCATCTTTTATGCTCTGTTTGGTGAACTTCAAATCCTTGCTGATAATTAATACCTAGATCTCCCTCCTGGTTCACACTTTCTATTTCATTACCAAGCAGGGAGTAATCCAATTGTGCATTACTAAAACCCATGTGCATGACTTTACATTTCCCACAGTTGAAAGACATTTGCCATTTTCTGGACCATTCTCCTAGCATCATTAGATCCTCTCTTAAGATTTCTACGTCTTCTGAGTTCACAGCATTTATGGACAATTTAGTATTGTCGGCAAATTTGGCTATTCTGCTAGTTAATCCTAAAACTATGTTGTTAATGTACATCAGAAATAGCAATAGGCCAAGGACGGATTTTTGAGGTACTACGTTTGTAACAGCTGCCAACTCTGAAGCTTCTCCATTGCTTATAACTCTTGTTTTCTGTTTGTTAGCAAATCTTTGACCCATTTAGCTGGCTCATCAACGATGCCTAGTGCTCTAATTTTGACCATTAATTTTTTTATGAGGAACTTTGTTAAAAGTTTTTTGAAAGTCTAGGTATATGCTGTCTATTGCCTTGCTTTTGTCATAAATGCTAAACATGTGGCAAAACTCCAAAAGATTTATCACACATGATCTCTTTTGTCTAAAACCATGTTGGCTGTTTGTCAAAAGATTGTTTTTCTCTTTATGTTCTACTATTGAATCTACTATAATAGATTAAAAAATTTTGCAAGGCACTGAAGTTGGACACATTGGTCTGTAGTTGCCAGGTTCTTCTTTTGGCCCCTCTCATAGATTGGAGAAACATTGCCTAATTTCCATCGTTGTGGTGTCTTTCTTTCACTGGCTGTCTTTCAGAACATTTTGTAAAAGTGTGGGGGGGTTATCTCTTTTTCTAGTTGTATAATATCTCTTGAATGAATATCATCTGGATCTGTTGCCTTAGACTTATTGAGTCCTTTTATTTTCTTTTAGACATCATCCACTGTAAAAGTGATTCTATTTAATGGTTGTGGTCCTTCATATTTCATAGCTGGTTCGGGAAGGGTCATTGATTCTTTCCTAGTGAATACAGTTGTGAAATATGCATTTGTTATAAGATTACCCTCCGAGTCTCTTAATGGGCTAATATTGTTTTGATTGGTTTTCTACTGTTTACACATGGAAAAAGTTCATTTGGTTTTCTTTATTAGCTGAAGCCACTCTATTCTCTTCATTGATCTTAGCATTTCTAACTAATTTTTCTACTTTTGGCTTAACTTATGTTTCCTGTCTACACTTCTTATTGCATTGGCTATTTCTCTGTTAAACCACTTAGGTTCTGGAGGTCCATTTGGTGAAAATTTTCTATGTGGTATACATTTAGCACTTTTTTCTTTATATATTTCTTCAAAGGAGTCCCACTATGTATCGATGTTCCCTGTTTCATCGTATTCTAAATTCTTGGTGTATTCCTTCAGTTTTATCCAGGTACTACACCGCTCCGTGAAATGCTCCTTTAGCATCATTTCTAAGGTATATAACTGCTATGTATTACCAGAGAAAAAAGTTGCATAGGAATGCCAGGGTTGAACCCAGCTCGCTCACCTAAATAGGTGTCAGTATAAAACTGGGGCGTGTAAAACCACAACCAGAGGTCTCATGCCATTTAGACATCTCCTCTTCAATATCCCCGTTACAGCGAGGTGCCGTTCAACACCCATTACTGAATGCTACTACCACCATCTCAACCCACGCCAACTACGTCACTCCTTTTCATAGCATCCCTCTCGCCATTCGTTGTGCTTTTTGCTCTGTGTTTTCGGTGATTTAGCGCCCTTTCTAGTGCAAGATGTCGGATAACCAAGATTCCTCATCCAAGTTAAGTACTAGATCTATGAGTTTTGAGCTTCTGGAGGTAGCATTGCCCTTATTTTTATTATTATTAGAGTTTACGTGTTTTCTCAGTGTCGATGGCCCCGCTTCGCGGCGACCATGTTGGTTTTGCTACCTCCTTGGCTCGTTCTTGACGCATTGCAATTGGTCTTCTATACTAATTGTTATTCGTTTTGAACCTGTTACGCAGGGTCTTTTACCGATTAACATTTTGCTATACTTGATATTATGTTGTTATCGCATATCATTGTTATTAGAACATTACTTTAGGTTATGGCTTGCTTGCTACCCTTCGAGGCCGAGTACCTTGAAGGTTTTGTCACCGTGTTATGGTGTTTTATTAATCTAGGATTATATTACTCTCATTACCACCTAAATAAGAGTTAGGCTCTGTTTAGTTCGAGTGGGACTCTCGCTTGGCAGTTTTTTATTCTAGTTTTGTTATCCTACTGATCGGCATCATACCCGATCTAGCCGTTGTGTTGGCCCCCCTGTCCAGCTCGGTAAATACCCGTGCTGGAGGGCTCGGCTTTGTTATTTATTCTTTATACCTGCCATTACTCCTGCGCCCCTCTCTTACTGCATTATTTTAGCTTATTTCGCATGCCTTATAACCTAGTTCTACATTTTACATTATTTTTATTATCCGTAATATGATCATTCTGTTTTTGTTTGTATCACGTGGTTCTGTTCGGGCAGGTTGGTACTCCTGTCCGCTCTCGGTTCCACGTGATCGCCTCGAGCCCCACCATTGGCTAGTTCTCGCTGGCTCCTCCCCCCTACTATTGCAGTATGCCACCCCATACCCTCATCCCCCTCCAGGGATACCTCACGTCTCTTAGAGACTTTGGAGTCAGCTGTTTTGTTATAAGGGTCGAGTCCTCTCGTTCCCCTACCCCCTTTTTCATCCCTCCCCGGGATACCTACTGACTCCCTCCCTTAGTCTGAGCCGAGAACAGCTGTTGAGGTTATAGTCGAGTACGCTCACTTTCCATGCCTTGTCGTAACCGGGTTTTTCCCCTGCCGCCTTGATTGGCCCTCGGTCGGCCAGGGAGATTTCGGTTGTGTATTGGGTATTTTTCAGCGTGACTCCCTTCATTACGTACCGTATCATGTTTGAGTCTCTACTATTACGTAGACTATTTGTTCGTGGGATAATCATGGAAGAGCTTTTATTTGTTTTTATTCATATGTTATTTATTGTCTCTGTTCGTTAAGGTTCTTGTGGCTGGCGGGGAGTCATCGAACTCCTCCCTCCCTCCCTTTTCGACTCCCCTACCCCGGTAGGCTTGTTGTGACCCCCCGGGTCTATCTCAGTTGTCTCCCCGGAGCCAACAGGAAGCATGTCATTATAACATTTTTATTCTATAGTTCCCCGGTACTGACGGGATAGTATATCTCCCACTATGACAATATTATATCATTGAATGATCATAATTAAATTACGGATTTGTCTTAACATTATCAGTTAATTACTGTTTATGCTAAGTTTTTTCTCCCCCGATTATTATACCAGTTCGGAATGTTATTTAGTATTCTATCCCGGTTTTATACTGGTTTATTTTTAGTACCCGGAGCACCCAGATCCCCTTGGGATACTAACCTGCTATGGGATACTTATGTATCTTTATTATTACAGGTAGTCCGCTGTCAGATGACAGCCTGCGCGGCCGTTCTTCAGCAAGCGTGCGGTCATGACGTCTGCAGGTCCCATGCCCACTGCGCTGTCCAGGTCGACGACCTGATTGTTTGGCACCCAGACAACTGCGTGGTCTGTCATGGACTTGTTTCCACGCTTACTGCGGACTCGGTAGGTGTTCCTGTCGTTACTATCTATATATTTTACTTCGGATTTAATCTCTTGGATTTTTTCCTTGTTATTTCCCTTGTAATTTCTGATCGAATTAAACATTTAATCTCGGTCTACATGTTTTTACACTTTCTTTCGACGAAGTTACCTTGTGTATTATTAACGGTATAATCTCTTTCAGAGCTCACAGTCTTCCAAGACTTCTGCCTTGGCAACCCTTAAGATCTGGGTCGGCGGGTTCGCCCGGAATGTCAAGGCGAAGAAACCCTACGTCCTTTCGGAGGAAATGTGTGCTCTCATTTACCTTAACGCTAAGACCTCGGCTGCGGTCCCCAAGGATGTGGCGGACCCCATCATCGCTAAGATCGGCGAGGATTTACTCCTGTCAGAGGACCACGAGGGGATGGGAGAGACGATCTTGGAGGACGTTGCAGCTATCAACCTAGACATCGAACCTATTGCTCTAGACGAGCCAGAGCTAGGTAGGGAGGTAGGTGAGGCAGGTGGGTCCCGGGCTAAGATTCCTATCTTTAGCCCGGCTTTGTCTACTTCTTTTACTAATTCCTTTCAGGGGTTCTCAGGGAAGCACGTGTCTGATGTCAGGCCACGTCCTGTAGTCCCTAAAGTTAAGTCTATCCGTAGGCCCCTAACGAAGACTCGCAAGTCTTCTAAATCACCTAAACCTATTAAGACTTCGTCTTCCGAGTCCCCAAAGACTCAGCCGCAGCTGCTGCTTCCTCTCTTGGGTCGAGAGCGAAGACCAGCTCAAAAACTAAGACCCCGGAGGCTCCCTTCGATCCGGCAGCCTTTTCGAACCAGTTGTTGGAGCAAATTGGTTCCCTGGTGACGTCCCTCACTGAGAGGGTGCAAAACCAGGAGAGTCTCGTTGAGAGTCTCATGCGTTCCGGACTGCCTCAGCAACAACAATACGTTATTCCGGACGCCTCTAAGCTCCCGGAGTTTGTTAAAAGCAATCCGTGGAGAATGGCCTTACATTCTCCCTTCAAGGATGGTATGTTAACCATCAAAGGATGTGGCATCCGGCCTGTAGAAGATTTTGAATTCTACCCGCCGGGTCTCCAGTTCCCTTTCCCTGGTTTTGCACGCTTAACTGAGGAGGCACTAGTAAGGTTGGATAAAGTCCCCAAAGAAACCGTGATTTACCCTTAGGAACAGGCTCAGTCCACCTGGGTCCGAACCCTGAACGAGTGGGAGTGTATTAACACTATGTTAACACCTCATAAAAGCTCGTACACGATGTTCGTGGTAGACGAGCAAACCCCCACTCCGTGTGTCACGAAAATGATGGACCTTGCTCATCAGGCTATAAACGAGGACAAGCCGTTACCACAACTGCGTGAAACAGATCTGACTTCCCTCCTGTTCCCGGGAGATCACGAGTGCTGGACTAACGCCCCAGCGATGTTCACAGCGGGTAAGTTAAGCGCTGACTGTGCTTCTACACAGGTCAGTGAGTGGCTACCCAGGCTTCCGGATTCCTTGATACGTCTTGAGTTCGAAGCCCGTTTGCGCCTGAGTAGATCCATCAACTCTGCTACAATGGCAGATATGACCTCTTTAATGTATGAAGAGGAACCCCTTTTTAAGGTTTTGACGAAGTCATTACTTCAAACCTTGCTGTCTGATTTCTACGACTTCCTTGCGGCCAGACGTTGTTGCCGTAAGCACGTCTTGTCTGAGGCCACTATCAGACATGAGCCTAAACAAGCTCATTAAAGCCCCAATCTGGGGCCCTGACTTATTCCGAGGATCTAGTCAACAACGTCCTCAGCGAGGCTACTAGAGTCAATCAGAGCCTCAAGGTTCGGTGGGGCCTGGTCTCCAAACGCAAGTTCGAACCTGCCAGCAACCAATCTCGAGGTAGGAAGAGACTGAGACCTTTCTAATCCTTCCAAAACCGGCAGTCACAACAAGTAGTTCAGACCATCCCGGTAACACAAGGGAGTCAACCCTCCACTTCGAAAGGACAACCCCAACAGCAATACGTGTTGGTTCCTCAGTCCCAGGTAGCAACTACCTCATGCTACTTCCCCAGCTTTGAAACCCAGGGTGCGTTCCAGGGTTACCAACGCGCCAGAGGCACTGGCGCGAGAGGAACTTTTCGCAACAGGGGTAGTGGAAGGATCTATTCTCGAGGCCGAGGATTCCGCGGAGGCCGAGGAGGTAAATCCGCAGCAAATCATTGAGAATTCTCGGGTAGGGGGAAGACTTTACATCTTTCGAAACCGTTGGACGTTCAGCAATTGGGCTTTCAGCATAATTTCCAAAGGTCTGGGGTGGAGTTGGATAGAAGCGCCCCCTACAGCAACCAGTTTCCATCAACATCCAACGGAGGAGCTAGTCTTGTATGCAAACGATCTATTACAAAAGAATGCAATCAAAGAGGTAAATCACTTGAAATTTCAAGGTCGCTTGTTCAGCGTGCCAAAGAAAGACTCAGACAAGCGAAGAGTAATCTTGGACCTGTCTCCTCTGAATTCTTACATTCGATGCGACAAGTTCCACATGCTAACCGTCTCTCAGGTGCGGACCTTACTTCCCCGTGGGGCCGTCACCACCTCTATAGATCTTACAGACGCTTACTATCACGTTCCGATAGCAAGGCATTTTCGTCCGTTTCTAGGCTTCAAACTAGGCAACCAAGCTTATGCATTCAAAGTAATGCCATTCGGACTCAACATAGCACCCAGGATATTCACCAAACTGGCAGAGACGGTAATCCAAGAATTACGAACCCAAGGAATTCAAATACAGTAGTAGCTTACCTAGACGACTGGCTCATTTGGTCAAACAGCGTCGAGAACTGCCTCACGGCAACAAACAGAGTGATAAAATTCCTACAACAGTTGGGGTTCCAGATCAACTTCGAGAAATCTCGTCTAGTCCCGGAGACCAAGTTTCAATGGCTAGGATTACAATGGGATCTGAGTTCCCACACGCTGCGTCTCCCAACAGCCAAGAGGACAGAAATAGCAAAGAACACAACGTTTTCTCAAAGACAAATTGACGTCCAGGAGAAATCAAGAGAGAATCCTGGGTGCCCTCCAGTTTGCCTCAGTAACAGATATATTACTGAAGGCCAGACTGAAAGATATAAACCGAGTATGGCGCTCCAGGGCAAACAAGAAATATCGAGACAAAAGAGCTCGACTCCCACCAATTCTGAGGAAAAGACTTCAGTCATGGACAAAGGTAAAAAATCTGGCAAAATCCATTCCTTTAGCATATCCCCCTCTAAAACTGGTCATTCACACAGACACCTCCTTAACAGGCTGGGGGGGATACTCCCAGTACAGTTAAGTCCAGGGACTTAAAACAACTGGCTCCAGCCAAGAACCAACATATCAGATTGGTTCTAGACAGTGAAGTTATAGTCCACTGCATAAACAGAGGAGGTTCCAAGTCAGGCCACATAAACCATGTGATGTTAGCAATATTTTCCATGGCAGCATCGAACCAGTGGCATCTGTCAGCAGTTCATCTAGCGGGAGTACGAAATGTAGTGGCGGACGCACTTTCGAGGACAACTCCGCTGGAGTCGGAGTGGTCACTGGACTTAAAGTCATTAAATTGGATCTTATCTCAGGTTCCGGGTCTCCAGATAGACCTGTCTGCAACAGAGTCCAACCACAAACTACAGTGCTACGTAGCTCCCAACCTGGACCCTCGGGATTACGCTACAGACGCAATGTCATTGGACTGGAACACTTGGGAGAGAATTTACTTATTCCCACCAATAAATCTGTTGATGAAAGTGTTAGAAGAACTCAGTACTTTCAAAGGCCAGGTTGCTCTAGTAGCCCCCAACTGGCCCAAGAGCAACTGGTTTCCCCTGCTGGTGGAACTGGGTCTCCACCCTCGACATATACCCAATCCAATACTAACACAAGTAGTACAAACTCGCAATGTGTTAGCTTCCTCAAAAATTCAGAGTGCCCTAACTTTATGGACTTTATGAAATTTGCAGCTCAGAGAGGTGCAGATATTGATCCTCAAAATACCCTATTTTTAGAATCAGATAAAAGGGAATCCACCCTTTGACAGAATGATTCGGCTGTTAAGAAACTCGCAAAGTTTTTAAGGGACTCAAAGGTTGAGATGACGACTATGAACCTGACAGTAACATTCTTTAGAATTCTATTTGAATCAGGCCTAGCGGTCAGTAATATTACCACAATTAAATCAGCCTTGAAAAAGATTTTCCAAATTGGTTTTAATATTGACCTTACAGATTCATACTTCTCATCAATCCCGAGAGCCTGCGCCAGATTGAAACCATCAACTCGCCCTAGCTCAGTTTCCTGGTTTCTGAATGACATACTTAAGTTGGCTTCTGACACTCTTAACGAGTCTTGTAATTACATTCCATTATTAAGGAAAACCTTGTTCCTAATGAGCCTAGCTTCTGGCGCCAGAATATCAGAGCTTTCAGCCTTGACTAGAGATCCAGGTCATATTGAATTTCTCTCGTCAGGGGAAGTCCTACTTTCCCCTGACAAAAGGTTCTTAGCAAAAAATGAGGACCCCCAGAACAGATGGTCCCCCTGGAAGATTGTTCCACTTCCTCAGGATCCATCTTTATGTTCAGTAAACACTCTGAAAGCCTATTTAAATAGAACTTTCATTAAGTCCTCAGGGCCCTTATTCATTAGAGAAAATGGAGGAACCATCACCCTGAAAGGAATCAGACAGCAGATTCTGTATTTCATTAAACAGGCTAACCCTGAATCATTCCCTCATGTTCACGATATACGAGCTGTAGCTACATCTATTAATTGCTTTCACCATATGAATTTCGATGAACTTACGAAATATACAGGCTGGAAGTCTCCAACAGTTTTTAAACGCCACTATTTAAAACCTTTGGAAGCCCTAAAATTTGCAACAGTGGCAGCAGGGAATGTGGTTCCACCTGAAAGTCATGATTCATAATCACAAGGTCTTGCTCTATCCTCTCCTTCCTTCTACCTGCCTTACTTATTGTCCCTACTTTAGTTTTGGTTTTGTTTTTCACCTGAGCTGCACCCTTATGGTGCACTCTTATATTTATCATGTCTGTAAATAGTCTTACTCTTCCTCGAGTTGAATTTTGATCGTATTTACCGTCAGGATTGTAAATTATCATTTGATCTTAGTTTATTATTTTACATTGCATTTTCTTTTTGTACTTTCATAGTTTGGAATTATTGCTGCAATTTATTGACTTACCCATCTATCCTTTATGATAAGGAATTATTCAATTCACTAGATTACTTGGTTTTTCCAATTTACTATTTGTATTAAACCATGTTTTTTTATATTTTGACTTTAATTTACTTTCCTCTCAGGTGTTAGTTCCAAGCTTTGGGACCATTTCTCTTGTACTATTTCACGGAGCGGCACAGGTGGAGCCCAGAAAAGGGATTTTGATGAAGGAAAAATCTATTTCTGGGCGAGAGACCTGTGCCACCCAGTGAACCCACCCTCTACTTCCCTCCCAGAATGGGCCCAAGCTTGGGTGCTATGAGGAGTGACATAGTTGGCGTGGGTTGAGATGGTGGTAGTAGCATTCTGTAGTGGGTGTTGAACGGCACCTCGCTGTAACGGGGATGTTGAAGAGGAGATATCTAAATAGCACGAGACCTCTGGTTGTGGTTTTACACGCCCCAGTTTTATACCGACACCTATTTAGGTGAGCGAGCTGGGTTCAACCCTGGCATTCCTATGCAACTTTTTTCTCTGGTAATACATAGCAGTTATATACCTTAGAAATGATGCTAAAGGAGCATTTCACTGGGCGTCACAGGTCTCTCGCCCAGAAATAGATTTTCCCTTCGTCAAAATCCCCTTTCTAATAAGGGGCTGACTGCCTGATTTTTTGACAAATATTTTTCAAATCAATTAAAATGAATAAATTCGCCCAAAGTCACCTCTGGCATCCTTCCTATCACGTTGACTAGTTGTACAGAAAACTATTAAGAAACAACTGAGATATGACAAATTTAAAAACCCTCCCGTTTCTTCGAAGTCAAGGTAGTATGGCCTGTAGAGTTGATCTATGTCTGTCCTTTACGTTAGTTATTTTTGTTATTATTCCCTTAATTTATCTTTAAATTATATTCATTTAATTTATCATATGTCTGGGAGTGATGTAGTCTACCTTGGGTCCCTCACTCAGTCTGCGCTCTCTCGTTAAGTGTGCATTGTCGCTTGACATACTGTGTTTTTACCCTATATTCATGGTTTTATTACATTTTATGGTAATTCATAACGTGAATTAACATTCATTTATTACTGTGAGTATCACAAAGTGTCAAAGAATACCGAAATGTAGACATTCTTTCAAGATTTGTATGGCTGACCTGGCTAAAGGCCGGCAAGCAAAGGGAAGATTCCATAATGTTGAAGTGTCTGTGGATTGTGACGAAACAAAGCCCCCTTCCACACCCACTCTCTCTGACTCGCTTTCTATAACAACAGAGGTACATGAGTCTGTTTACTCGTACCCGATTCCATCAACATCAGCTGATACGAACAATAACCCCGTTCCATCAATACCAGCTGATTCAACTGCTAGTGATACAGAGTCTGAGACTGCCTTTCATACATCATACATGCAAGCTTACAAGTTCTGTTATAGAGCATGATTTGCGTGAATATGAAGATAAACTTGTTTTGTCACGAACTCAGCTACAGAAAATAGCATCAAAATTACGTTGCCAAGCAAACAATTGTAGAGGAAAGGTAGATTTGGATACGTTGACAAACATTTTGAACATAGATGTAGATATAAGTGCAAAAAGTGTACATTTAGTTATAATGCACCTGCAAATAAAGAGCAGATGAAAGGAAGGAATAAACAGCAATCAGTTGCTGTAGTAAACTTAGAAGATGTATATAGATCGTTGGCTAATGGAATAGGTCGTACAGGACTCGTAAAAGCAGAGGGCTTTATTGGAAAAAGAGTAATGTCAGTAATGTCACGAAATTGAGAGTGAGCACCGAATACTGCCGGATAATTTTCGATTTTCAAACCGAGCAACAAAGAGTCAGGTGGTCCCTGATGACACCCTCATCATTGAGCAACTAATACTGAACCTATTTAAAATGGGGGACTCGGTACAATGAAAGATAAGCAAAACTTGAAAAAAAAAATAGAAATCAGAAAGAATCAATGAGTGTTAAAACTTGTTTTTTATGTCTTTTACCCCTTTCATACATTTCATGCAATGAGTGCCATATGTTATCCCCCGAGAGTGTTAAAAAACAAAAGTTTACCTTTAAAGGTGTTTTTCTCGGTTCCACTTTTTTCCCATTCAAACAGTATCAACTTTCTCATTTTGTAGTGAATTTTAAAGATATGTTATTTTTATTAATAAAATAAATTTTTGAATATACTTACCCAGTGATTATATAAGCTGCAGCTCTGCTGCCCGACAGAAAAACTCTACGTTCAAAATACGCCAGCGATCGCTATGCAGGTAGGGGGTGTACATCAACAGCGCCATCTGTCGAGCAGGTACTCAGTACTCAATGTAAACACAGAACCAATTTTCTCCTCGGTCCACTGGGTCTCTATTGGGGAGGAAGGGAGGGTCCTTTAATATATAATCACCGGTTAAGTATATTCAAAAATTTATCTTATTAATAAAAATAACATTTTTCAATATTAAACTTAGCCGGTGATTATATAAGCTGATTCACACCCAGGGGGGTGGGTAGAGACCAGCATTACTTGTTTACATTATTATGAGCTAAGTATTTTGTATTTCATTTTAGCAGTTATTCAAAATAACAAACATAAAATAAATAAGTACCTGGTAAGGAAGTCGACTTGAACAATTACTCTGCCTTTTTAAGTACGTCTTCCTTACGGAGCCTCGCGATCCTCTTAGGATGCTGAGCGACCCCTAGGATCTGAAGTATCAAGGGTTGCAACCCATACAACAGGACCTCATCAAAACCTCTAATCTAGGCGCTTCTCAAGAAATGACTTTGACCACCCGCCAAATCAAGTAGGATGCGAAAGGCTTCTTAGCCTTCCGGACAACCCAAAAACAATAATAAAACA
Source organism: Palaemon carinicauda (assembly GCF_036898095.1). NCBI lineage: Eukaryota > Metazoa > Arthropoda > Malacostraca > Decapoda > Palaemonidae > Palaemon > Palaemon carinicauda. The sequence continues at coordinate 68,404,544 of NC_090725.1, forward strand.
TTTCAAGAGAAAGATTAAAAAGGTTATGGAATTAGGGAATTGTAGTGGTTGAGCCCTCACCCACTACTGCACTCGTTGCTACGAATGGTCCCAGAGTGTAGCAGTTCTCGTAAAGAGACTGGACATTCTTAAGATAAAAAGACGCGAACACTGACTTGCTTTTCCAATAGGTTGCGTCGATTATACTTTGCAGAGATCTATTTTGTTTAAAGGCCACGGAAGTTGCGACAGCTCTACTTCGTGTGTCCTTACCTTCAGCAAAGCTTGGTCTTCCTCATTCAGATGGGAATGAGCTTCTCGTATTAACAGTCTGATAAAATAGGATAAAGCATTCTTTGACATAGGCAAAGATGGTTTCTTAACTGAACACCATAAAGCTTCAGACGGGCCTCGTAAAGGTTTAGTTCGTTTTAAATAGAACTTAAGAGCTCTTACAGGACATAAGACTCTTTCTAGTTCATTTCCAACCATACGATAAGTTTGGAATATCGAACGATATTGGCCATGGCCGAGAAGGCAGCTCGTTTTTGGCTAGAAAACCAAGTTGTAGAACATGTAGCCGTTTCGGATGAGAATCCGATGTTCTTGCTGAAGGCATGAATCTCACTGACTCTTTTAGCTGTGGCTAAGCATACCAGGAAAAGAGTCTTTAAGGTGAGATCTTTCAGGGAGGCTGATTGTAGCATTTCGAACCTGTCTGACATAAGGAATCTTAGTACCACGTCTAAATTCCAACCAGGTGTAACCAAACGACGCTCCTTCGTGGTCTCAAAAGACTTAAGGAGGTCCTGTAGATCTTTATGTTGGAAAGATCTAAGCCTCTGTGACGGAAGACTGATGCCAACATGCTTCTGTAACCCTTGATAGTGGGAGCTGAAAGAGATCGTTCTTTCCTCAGATATATGAGGAAGTCAGCTATTTGAGTTACAGGGGTACTGGTCGAGGATACGGATACTGACTTGCACCAGCTTCGGAAGATTTCCCACTTCGATTGGTAGACTCTAAGGGTGGATGTTTTCCTTGCTCTAGCAAACGCTCTGGCTGCCTCCTTCGAAAAGTCTCTAGCTCTCGAGAGTCTTTCGATAGTCTGAAGGCAGTCAGACGAAGAGCGTGGAGGCCTTGGTGTACCTTCTTTACGCGTGGCTGACGTAGAAGGTCCACCCTTAGGTGAAGTGTTCTGGGAACGTCTACTAGCCATCGAAGTACCTCGGTGAACCATTCTCTCGCGGGCCAGAGGGAAGCAACTAGCGTCAACCTTGTCCCTTCGTGAGAGGCGAACTTCTGCAGTACCTTGTTGACAATCTTGAACGGAGGGAATGCATATAGATCTAGATGTGACCAATCTAGTAGAAAGGCATCTATATGAACTGCTGCTGGGTCCGGGATTGGTGAGCAAAATATTGGGAGCCTCTTGGTCATCGAGGTTGCGAAGAGATCTATGGTTGGCTGGCCCCAGGTGGCCCAAAGTCTCTTGCATACATCCTTGTGGAGGGTCCATTCTGTTGGAATTATTTGTCCCTTCCAACTGAGACAATCTGCCATGACATTCAAGTTGCCTTGGATGAACCTCGTTACTAGTGATATGTCTAGACCTTTTGACCAGGTGAGGAGGTCCCTTGCGATCTCGTACAACGTCAGAGAGTAGGTCCCTCCTTGCTTGGAGATGTACGCCAAAGCCGTGGTGTTGTCCGAGTTCACCTCCACCACTTTGCCTTGAAGGAGAGACCTGAAGCTTTTCCAGGTCAGACGTACTGCCAGAAGCTCCTTGCAGTTGAAATGCATTGTCCTTTGACTCGAGTTCCATAATCCCGAGCATTCCCGACCGTCTAATGTCGCACCCCAGCCTACGTCCGATGCGTCCGAGAAGAGAACGTGGTTGGGAGTCTGAACAGTTAGGGGAAGACCCTCTCTAAGGTTGATATAGTCCTTTCACCAAGTCAGACAAGACTTTATCTTTCCGGAAACCGGGATCGAGACCGCTTCTAGCGTCTTGTCCTTTTTCCAGTGAAAAGCTAGATGGTATAGAAGAGGACGGAGGTGTAGTCTTCCTAGTGACACAAATTGATCCACGGATGACAGTGTCCCTACCAGACTCATCCACAGCCTGACTGAGCAGCGTTCCTTCTTCAGCATCTTCTGGATGGATAGCAGGGCTGGGGGCTGATCGTCTTGTTCAGCAACGTCCTCATCAGAGGGTTCCTCATCCGAAACTGATGAGGAAACGGCAACGGAGTGGGCAACGTCTGACTCGCTGAATCCGGTCGCACTGGTGGATGCGTGACGGAGCCGGACGCAATATCATGGAACTGCTGCACAGTCTGTGAACTGTCAACAACCATGGGTGCGCGAGGAAGTACAGCGTCAACCCGAAACTGTCTAGACCGTCTGGGTTGTGCAGTCAACACCCTACCGGGTTGCTGAGGTTGACGCACTGCGTCACAACAAGTCACCTCTGCTGGTTGTTGAACGTCCTGAACGTCAACAACCACCTCCGAGCGTCGCTTAACGTCAACGTGCGACTGGCAACCCACACTGGGTCGCACCACCTCAACTGGCAGACGCGAGTAGGTTACCTCAGCGTCAACAGGGCGCACAACCGACCGGTTGGAAGGTTGTTGGCCAGAAGGAGGAACCACCTCAACTGGCAGACGCGAGTAGGTTACCTCAGCGTCAACAGGGCGCACAACCGACCGGTTGGAAGGTTGTTGGCCAGAAGGTTCTTCTCCGCATTTAAGTCCTCTATCAAGGACGCAAGCTTGGACTGCATGTCTTGCAGCAAAGCCCATTTAGAGTCTACGGGAGCAGGTGTGGCAACAGACGGGGTTAGCGACTGAGGCGGAACCGTTTACCATCCCTGAAAGCCTTGTTATGTGTGACATAATAGTACAGCAAAACTTCAAAGGCTTGACAAAAGCTGAGAAGTTGACCTGTAAACAACTTGGAGCGTCTCCTGGCTAGGCGCCAGGGCGAGTCTACCAGAATTGAGAAGTCTATCTGGGCAGAGGCATGAACTCCCAAGCCGAGAACTTCTCTCGTGTCATATCAGACTCTCGCTCTATAAGCCAGTTTAAAAGAAGGGAACTCAAAGGCTGTATCCCTAAAAACTCCTCCTGGTGCAAAAACCAGTCGCCTAGCCAACGTAACGCTCTCTAGGAGAGCGAGAGAGCACTAGCTTAAAAACAACGGCTTCGAAGTAGCTAGGCCTAGTGTAAGTTCTGACGTTTAGGCGAACGAGGAGCAGCAGTTACAAGATCCGGACGAAGATCCTTAAAAAAATCATCATGATTTAATTAAAGTCCATAGGAGGCTAAGCAGCTTAAGGCTCCTCTCCATCTGACAGAGTCCTCAAGGGAATATCAGTAGGAGGGAGAACAGCAACTTCCTCATCCACAGGAACCTTGTCCGATAAAAGCTAGGTTACCTCAGTGAGTCTCTCACTGGTGCATAAGTAGCAGACCAGAAGGCAACGTCATGTAACTGCTTGACAGTCTGTGAACTGTCAACAACTGAACTGTCAACCACAACAGGTGTGTGAGGACGTACAGTGTCCACTCGAGACTGCTTTGACTGTCTAGACTGAGCAGTCAAAACAACTCTAGAATGCGGAAGTTGACGCACCGCGTCAAAACAAAACAACTTAGACTGTTCTTGTACCTCGCGAACGTCAACGGAAGGTTCCGTGCGTTGCTGAACGTCAACATGCGGCTGGCAGGGTACACTGGAACGCATGGGTGGCGGGACTCTCTTGGAGTGCGGGAGAAGGTCGCCTCAGCGTCCACAGGACGCACAACCGTGGTTGGTTGTAGGCTAGAGGTTGGTGCAGTGTCAACCATCTCCGCACGAAAGTCCTGCATCAATGACGTTAACTGAGACTGCATGGTCTGCAGCAAAGACCACTAGGGTCTACAGGAGCAGGTGCGGCAACAGACGGTGTGACTGCCTGATGCGGTACCGCTTTGCCTCTCTTAGGAGGTGAGCAGTCGTCGGAAGACTGCAGCGAGTCCGAACTGACCCAGTGGCTACAACTGGGCCGTTGGCCTTGCGCGGAAAGGACCGACTTGCGCTTAATAAGCCGCGAGACCTTGGTCCATGGTTTCTTACGAGAAACCTCTTCCGCAGACGAGGAATAAATGGGCTCTCTCGTCTTAGAGTGGGTGGGGCGATCTTGGGTAGATACGCCCGAAACCACAGAGGGAAAACGTCTGTTCGTTGATCAAGGCCTCTCGAACCCATAAGTCGTTCGACATTACTTCTCCCCTGGGCTTGGGAGCTTGCAAGAGGTCCCGGACTAGGTGAACGACAGGCACGAACAGACGAACCCTCGGACGCAACACTGTAACACTTTGCGCATATCACTTTATCGATTTTCTGTTTTGCACTTATTTCACTGAAATCGAAACTTTTACTGATTTCTACCTGAAACACGCAATTCTACCCTTCATTAAAAGGTAGTAATTGCGAAATCAGTCGTATAATGCAAGCTCATTAATACCAGCAAAAAACAGAAAACATATTTTAAGATAAAAAAAAAATCAGTGGCTGGGAAAGACTAAACACTAGTTCATATAACTACGTTTTCAATCTCTCACCGCACATAGCCTGGGGACGAGAATAAAAAACTAAAAAAGTTTTATCCTTCCTCCCCGTACAGCGACTAGGGACGAGAGCAACTCGAGAAAAACGTTACCCGCTTGAACGGAACGTTTTCTCTCCTCTCTCTCCCTCCGTCTCTATCTCTCTCTCTCTTTCTCTCTTGATTTCGCACCTAAGAGAAGAGCCCAATTATATATCGTCAAAAAAACATGTTATTTGACTAAAGGAAAAAACTGAAAGGTTTTCCAAATAAAAAGTTCCTTTAATTTAGAATTTAAAACATTTAAGCTAAGAAAGAATGAACAAAACGTCAGAATCGATTTACTCTTACTGCAAAGTGAAACCGTGATACACTCTCTCTCTATCGTAACGATAAAGCGCATGTTGAACGTCCTGAACGTCAACAACTGCGTAGTCTAAAAAACTAAACGTTAGTTCATCTTTGAAAACAGTACGAAGACTATCAAAGAAATTCTTTCATAAAACATTAAATTTTAAAAAGTTTTAAATTCTTTAAAGGCTAAATACGATATAACGGGCTCAACGTTGATTAACTTCGGTTCCAAGTAAGGACCGCCTACTATCAGGAAAGGTCGCATATAAACAAAACATAAAAATTTATTTTTATATGTTTATAATAAATGGAAAGTTAATCGAAGAGGCCTAATAAAGGCGGAGAGATATAAAATATATGGATCTATAGCGTGTTAAGCAAAATTACTAAAAACCTAAACACACTTCCGTCTAATGGAAGGGTCGGCCATTTAAAAGTGAAAGAGAGTCCATACTCTCCTTGTCACCATAATTAAATCTATCCAAAACGAGTTCAAGTTTTGAGATGAAGATAAAACACCTGCATAGCGAAAGCTCAAAACTAGAAATGTGTACTTCACCAAAATATGTGAAAACCAATCCAGTAAGCAATAGCGAATTTAGTAGGTCTTGCCGGTGGCACGACAGAGAGAAAATTGGTTCTGTGTTTACATTGAGTACTGAGTACCTGCTCGACAGATGGCGCTGTTGATGTACACCCCCTACCTGCATAGCGATCGCTGGCGTATTTTGAACGTAGAGTTTTTCTGTCGGGCAGCAGAGCTGCAGCTTATATAATCACCGGCTAAGTTTAATATTGAAAAATACTATTTTAAAGAAAAGAACCTTATTTTTTTCTAGAAAACAGATTTGTGATAAATGGAATTTAGGGATTAAGAGTTTAGAGTTTAACTTTTTATAGACAAAAATAAAAATATTCATATAAATTTTTTCTTTCCTACTGTTAAAGAAATGGTTCCTAGAGATCTTTTCTCTTATTATATACTTTCTTTCTAAATAAGTTTCATTGCAATAGTTCTAGAAATAAAGTGCTAGAAGTTTTTCTTTTTTCATCCATAGAATTAATACAAATCATCCAATCGTTTTGAAATTTTCAGAATAAGATTAGCTTACCTATACTGTATATAAAAGCTGTATGAATTCTTTCAAATTTGGATAAGAAAATCATATACGGCAGTTGCCCTGCTTAATTGTGCTTTATTACAGCATTTTTGTATTCTATTCTTAAATTTTGGGTGCATTCAACAATCAACAATTGCCAACTTTTCTTTCATACTTTTGTTTGAGATCAGCTGATCAAGTGGCCACTACTGTACCGAGAATATATGCAAATATGAATAACAAAGAGTATAATTTATATAAAGTCTTAACTTATTCAAAACACCTTCATAATGAACATTACATCAACATCAATGTTATAGAATATCATAGTTCTCTCTCTCTCTCTCGTAAAATACCTCGAAGAAAATTGTTTGGACAATGCACCCGCTCACCCCCCCGGACTCGAAGATGATATCATCGACGAATACAAATTCATCAAGGTGTTGTATCTTCCACCGAATACCACCCCTATCCTCCAGCCCATGGACCAGCAAGTTATCTCTAATTTTAAGAAGCTGTACACCAAGCACTTATTTAAGCAGTGCTTTAATGTCACGCAAAGCACCAACTTAACTTTGCGTGAATTTTGGAGGAGCCACTTTAATATCGTGCACTGCTTAAAGATCATAGATCAGGCTTGGGAGGGAGTTACTCGTCGGACCCTGAATTCAGCTTGGAAGAAGCTTTGGCCTGATGCTGTTGCTCCTAGAGATTTTGAAGGTTTTGACCCCGAGAATGAACCTGTGGTTGTCACCGAGGAAGACGTCGAAGAGATTGTATCTCTTGGCAAGTCCATGGGTCTGGAGGTGGATGAAGATGACATCACCGAACTCGTCGATGAGCATCATGAAGAGCTCACCACCGAGGAACTCAAGGAGCTGCAAGCCATGCAGCATGATGAGTTCCAAGCGCAGTTGAGAGAGTCGGAGGAGATCGAGGAGGTAGGCGAAATCTTAGGTACTGCGGAAATAAAACAGATGTTGGCATATCATCAACACGTTGTTGATTTCATCGACAGGCATCACCCACAGAAACTTTAGGTTTGCCGTGTTGTTGCGCAGTTCGATGATGTTTTCTTAACGCATTTTAGAAAAATCCTCAAAAGCCATACCAAGCAACTTTCACTCGATAGTTTCTTTAAAAAATCTTTAAAACGGTCTAGTGATCATGATGAAAAGAAAGAAAGTGAAGCAAAGAAAAGGAAGACCGAATCGAGTGAAAGTGATGAAAATTAAAAATAAGAAAAGAAAAATTGTAAAAAAAAAATATAAAATTATAAAAAGGAAAAAAAAAATAAGCTAAGTTAAGTTAAAGTTCACGTAGTAGTGTAAGTTAGTGTAAGTTATCGTACACGTTATCGTACAAAGTCAACGTCCCTACCTCCTCGCTGATCTTCCGTCTCCTACCTAGCAGTCCCTACACCTGCGCTGGCCTGTCGCTAAGGTAAAGTATTACATTAAAACCCCTTTTTTATTTATTATTTCATTATTATTATTCTTTTTTTTTGGTTTGTAATATGTATTTATTATATAGTACAGGTATTGTATTAATGTAATGTTTAATTATGTGTAGCCATTTATTAAGGATTTATTATGGGTTTTTAGGCTGAGGAACGAATTAAATAAATTACCATGTATTCTTATGGGAATATTTGCTCCAACATATGATCGTTTCAACATAGGAAGCAGTTTCTGGAACGAATTAAGATCGTATATAGAGGTATCACTGTATTTTCTTTCATTTCTTGCAAGAAAAAAGAAAATGGATTTACATATTTTGCAAGTCATTCTCTGTAGAGTTTACGTCACGTGCCTTGTGACGTCAAAATTCTGGCGGAAGCGCGCTGGCAAACTGAATGATTTCCTTTCGGCGTGTTACAAAGTAATCTTACTATAGTATTCCCATCATCCAAACACCTAGTAACGATATTATGTGTTTTAGTGGTCTGTATCATCAGTTATGAGAATAGTACAACTTACCGTAAATTTAAGCAAAAGTCTGATGACGTCATTTCAGGCGGAAGGCGAGTAGGTAATCAAGTGATCTCCTTCCGAAGCGTTACTATTCCCATCATCAAAACATTGAGTAATGATACAAAAAATTTCTAATAACGTCCAAAGAATTATAAAGATTTAACAGTGAATTAAAAATCAAAATACGGAGAGAGAGAGAGAGAGAGAGAGAGAGAGAGAGAGAGAGAGAGAGAGAGAGAGAGAGAGAGAGAGAGAGAGAGAGAGAGAGAGAGAGAGAGAGAGAGAGAGGATATATATATATATATATATATATATATATATATATATATATATATATATATATATATATATATATATATATATATATATATAAAAACAGTAGATATATACACACACAATATATTTACTGTATATTACCGTGTAAAGGGCAAAATTTTATTACTAGTTTAGGATGAAAAAAGTCAGAGCTCACCCATTACACGAGAGATACTTTTGGAATTATGAAAATACTTATTTTCTCAACCTTTGTTGTATTGTTGTTAGGGTATTCTAATTGCACATGGTTCATTAATAGGTTAGTAGTTTGGAAGGATTGACTTTAAATCATATATACTAATTTTAATTTCAGTATATAGTTTGTGTTTAAGTAAAATATGAATATTTACTGGTAATTTTGTCTTTACTTATTTATATTTGTGCTATGTTGCGTGAACCAGTTGGTATTCTAGCCTAGTTGTACAAAACCCAGATTATCCATATTTGTACCGGTAATTAATTTTTCTACTTACATAGTAATTAGGAAGGATCGACTTAGCATATAATATGCTCAGTATAATCAAACACTGTAGCTGTGTGTTTAAGTAAAATAAAAATAAGAATTATTTTTTCTCCATTACAATGCTTCCCTCACCATAAACTAGTTTCAGACAACTAGGAATGTTGACATAATTTGCCTTGAGATGGCAGTAGTAGTGGTTGTCAGAAACCTTAAAATTTGCAGGTTATCGGTACCTACACTATGGTATAAAGGAAAACAATGATGCAAACAAGTTTTAAAAAAAGAAAGATCTTTAATTAATAATCTTGAGATTAAAAACCATAAAACACAACACTGCCATTCGAACTATTAAAAAGTGTTTCAAAGAATTCATCAATACAGCATCGTCATGGGGATCACCTTCGTTGCTTTCGTTTGCACTACTAGCAGTAGCAATGTTATTGTCCTCCGTTCTGTCTAAATTGGCTGAATTGTTTTTGCTGTAAACTTAGAAATCAAAAATAGATGCTATTTTATATCATGCTTTTGCTAAACACGCCACTTAAAACCGAGACCATTGCTTTGTTTACGTTCCATCGTCGATCATATCGAACAAACGAATGCATTTACACATCTGTGTGTAGGTTAGCATTTGCAGCAATAGCTATCCTACCAAGTATTTGTTATGTAATAATAATGTTATCATCGTTAATTTACTTACTTCATCCTTAGAAATTCAAAATAAATGAAATGTGAGCAATTTCATGTCATGGTTTTATCCCTAAAAATGCCGATTAAAACAGAAAACGGTTTATGTTTCATCTCCGATCACGACAAACAAACGAACGCATCCACACATTCACGTGATAACTAATGATACTAAGAGCTTTTAATAAAGACGTTATTATACATAAATGTTATAAAATGTGTGGTAAAATATTTATAATAAAAGTGTAGTAACATTAGGCTGGCCTTGAAATTGCCATTCGCCATTACATGGGGTATATGATAAAAAAGGGATTTGGACGAAGGAAAAATCTATTTCTGGGGAGAGACCTGTGGCGCCCGGTGAAAAGGGGTCCTTCTAATACACTTTTCTGATAAAATCTTCCAATTATACCAGAGAAAGATAAAAGCATGGAATGCAGAGGTTACAACCCTCGCGCGAGCACCTTGTGGGTGTCGTGTATAAAGCAAAGGCGCGTGAAATCCACTATTCACAGGTTGTCTTCCATTTAGTTAGTTCCTTCGTCAAAGGGATGGGCCGATACAGAGGCCCTAGCCAACCTACCAGAGCCACGCCACCCCCGCCCGACGCGAGCGCCATCTGAACAACATCCTTTTGTATTGGACATGATGGCTTGGAAAGGAAAGGGTGGGATCTTGTAAAATAAAAGGGAAGGGTTTCACCGGGAGCCACAGGTCTCTCCCCAGAAATAGATTTTTCCTTCGTCAAAATCCCTTTTCTGGGTCGACCTGTGGCGGCCGGTGAAAATGTACCAGAGAATGCCTTCCAAGCCCAATAATAACTACTAATTTAATGAGGGGAGAGAAAAAACACCATGTAAAGAAAACCATATATAATTAAGGTAAGCAAGCATAGATCATAAACTAGCCACAGGGCATAGTGAGTGTAAGGCTAAACAAACATGATAACAGGGAAGCCTCCGAGTATCAGAGCACAACATGCAACAAAACTGACATGGCTAAGAATACCCCAACACTAAAATTACGGTAAACACAATAATAGTTACAATCATATTAACCTAATATGTAATAAACTTAGGGCTAACGAACCACCAAGGAAGCGGCGTCGTGGTGCGAGTGGCGGGTAGGAGGGAGAAGAAAAGAGATGGATGAAAGGAAGAACAAGAGATCACTGGGGAGAGATACGGCTCCCAGCTGCAACCGTTGGGTATTTAAGGGCCTGTAAGTTCTTTAGATAGTGGCGTTTGAAGACCATAGGAGATTTCCAACCCGTGTACTTTTTAAGGTCATCAAAGTCCATATTTTGGAAATAATTGATGGAGGTAGCTACTGACCGGATATCATGAGCATGGGGAAATGATCCCGGATTGGCTTGTTTAATGAAGTATAGGATCTGTTGCCTAATACCATGTATGGAAATGGTGCCTCCTTGTTCTCTGATAAACAAGGGGCCAGACGATCGGGTAGCAGTCCTGGCTAAAAAGGCCCTGAGAGTAGTGACTGGACATAGAGAAGTATCTTGGAGAAGAGGAATAATCTTCCAAGGGGACCACCTACTTTGGGGGTCTTCGTTTTTTGCTAGGAACGCCCTGTCTGGAGAAAGAAGTACTTCACCTGAAGGGAGGAAATCTATGTTTTCTGAGTTTCGTGAGAGACCTGCTAGTTCTGAGATTCTAGAACCCGAGGCCAAAGCTGTAAGAAATAAAGTCTTCCTAAGAAGAGTGATATAGGAGCAGGATTCGTTGTCCGTGTCGGAGGCAAGTTTGAGGACATCATTTAGAGACTAAGAGACCTTTTGTGGACGAACCGAAGGTCGAAGCCTAGCACATGCTTTTGGAATAGACGAGAAATAAGACTCCGCCAGGTTAATGTTAAACCCAACCAGGAAGACTTTCCTCAGAGCTGACTTAATGGTGGTTATAATGTTAGCTGCTAGGCCTTTGTCAAATATGGACCTAAAGAAGGAGATGGCTAAATTAGGAGTCATAACCGAATGGTCTGAATTCTTTAAGAAATCTGCTAGTTTCTTAACAGCCGAATCGTAGAGTCCCTTTTGTTTGATTCTATAAAGAGGACATTATCCGGGTCGATGTTTGCATCCTTACGAGCCGCAAACTTCATGAAATCCACAAAGTTAGGGTTTTGGCTATCCTTGAGGAATCTGACACAGTCCGAGTTTGGACCACTTGGGTCAGTTTGGGGAATGGAATCCGGAAGGGACGGAGTTTCAACTCGAGGAGGAGAGGAAACCAACTGCTCTTTGGCCAGTGAGGTGCCACTAAAGCCACTGCCCCTTGGAAGGAGCGGAGTTTGTGTAAGACTTTCAGTAGAAGATTCACTGGAGGGAATAAGTAGATCTTCTGCCAATGGTTCCAATCCAGGGTTAATGCGTCCATGGCATAAGCCTGAGGGTCCAGGTTCGGGGTCACATAACATGGGAGTTTGTGATTGAGTTGGGTCGCGAATAGATCTACCTGTAGACCTGGAACCAGCCTGAGTATCCACCGGAAGGAGTGCATGTCCAGGGACCATTCCGATTCCAGTGGTCTCGTCCTGGATAATGAGTCTGCTATCACATTCTGGACTCCTGCTAGGTGAGTTGCTTACAGGAACCAGTCTTTGTCGGCTGCCAAGGCGAAGATAGTGACCAGGATCTGATTCAGGTTGGGTGATTTGGATCCCCCTCTGTTGAGGCAGTGGACTACTGCCGTGCTGTCTGAGACTACTCTGATGTGGGTCGACCTCGGAGGAGAGATTCTCTTCAGGGTCAAGAACACTGCCATGGCTTCGAGAACATTGATATGGAACTGCTTCATGGCGGGTGACCAAGAGCCCTGAAACATCTGATGCTGGGAGTAACCCACCCATCCACTCAGAGACGCGTTGGTATGAATTGTCACTTGTGGAGAGAGGAACTGTAGAGGAACCGATTTGGAGAGGTTCCTCCGTTCGGACCATGGTTGTAGTCTCATTTTTAAGACAGAAGGGATCTTCGAGGTCTTGTCTCTTAAAGGTATTGTCGCTCTCTTTCTCCAAACTCAATTGATGTCTTTGAGTTTGGCTTTTAATAGGAGATCGGTCAGTGAGGCAAATTGGAGAAGGCCGAGGATTCGTTCTAAAGCTCTTCTGGACACCTGTCTGTGTTTGAGAAAGTTCCTGACCTTGGAAGCTATCTCCCTTACCTTCTTGGGAGGAAGGGAGAGCCTGTGCTTTGAAAGGTCCCAACGGATGCCTAACCATTCGAAGTGGCTTGATGGTTGTAGGCGAGACTTTCGGAGATTGACTTGGAAGCCCAGTTTGGCGAGAAAGTGGAGTACCTTCGACGTAGCTCTGTTGCATTCCTGGTTCGACTGGGCCCAAATGAGCCAATCGTCCAGATAGGCGATGATCTGTATCCCTTGGTTTCTGAGTTGTTCGAGCACCGTCTCCCCCAGTTTCGTGAATATCCTGGGGGCAATGCTGAGACCGAAGGGCATGACTTTGAATGCAAAGGCTTTCTTGCCGAGACGGAAGCCTAGGTAAGGAGAGAAGTTTCGAGCTACTGGGATATGATAATAGGCATCGGTAAGATTGATAAGAGGTGGTGGCGGGGAAGTAAGGTCTGTACCTGAGAGATAATCAGCATACGAAACTTGTCGCAAAGGATGTAAGAGTTTAGTTTCGACAAGTCCAGAACTACCCTCAACGGGACTGTAAACAGGCGGCCTTGGAATTTCAGGGATCAAACCCGTTTGATCGCTTTCTTCTTGAGTAACTCTGCGGTGTACTCTTCCAGGATGGGAGTGGGTCTCTGGAAGAAGGTCACTGGTGGAGGAGGGGATCCCTGTGACCATTTCCAACCCAAGCCCCTGGATATTATGCTGTGAGCCCATGGACTGAAGGTCCAATGGTCTCGGAAGTAATAAAGTCTCCCTCCTACCGGCATCACATCATTGGGAGGGAGTGAACCTAGGTCCCCTCCCAACACGGGCACCCCTTGCTCTAGGTCCGCCGCGTTGGCAGAACTGTCCTCTACCTCTGAAACTTCCTCTCTGGTGTCCACGAAAGGAACCGGAGGATTCGTAGGCAGGGTTGTATGCAGGAGAGGACATCCAAGAGGGGTTGGGCTGTGTACCAGGGGGAGTAGTGAGGTAGACTACCTGCTGAGGGGGAGCCGGTTGTTGAGAAGTCGAGGCAGCGGAAGACTGTGGCGACGAGTTACCCCGGACCGTCTTGTAGGGACTAAACCTCTGCTTCTTCTTGAAGAACGTCTGTTTCTGGGGTTCGAACCTCCTTTTGGCCGAGAGACCCCACCTTACCTGCAAATTTTGGTTTGCCCTCGCCGCGTCCTGAAGAACCTTATCAACTTCGGTCTGAGGGAAGAGGTTCTTACTCCAGCAGGAGGACGCTATCAGCCTGTTCGGTTCATGTCTGATGAAGGCCTCAGACAGAACGAACTTTGCAACTAACTCGAGCCGACCAGAAGTCATGGAGGTCTATTTGGTAGGACAGCAGCTGGTTCTTTGTGGCGACTCTGAACAGCGTTTCCTCTGGGTAAAGCGATGCTAGGGACTCCATGGAGGTGATGGATTGGAGGGACCTAGCTAGTCTAGTACGGGTCTCGAACTCAGTTTTGAGAAGACACTATTAATCTGGGAAGCTTCTCAGAGAAAAGAGTAGAGGCACAGTCCGGGTCTAGCTTCCCCACTGTGAAGGTAGACGCCGCGTCATCCCAGGTTGCAGAGGTACCCGGAATAAGCAAAGAGGTGGGGTCCGTCTCTTTGAGAGCCGGCATGGAAGAGCCTTCCTTGATGGCCTGTATAGTCAGCTCTGTGACTTTGTCTATGAGCGGCAAAGAGATGGAGGCCGCTGTCGTAAAAATAGTGTGTAGGCACCTTTGTGTGGGGTGAGCTTGGAGTTAATACACCCCCACTCTGATAGTGTTCTGGCACAGATAGCCTGGGCCTGCTCTTTTGGAAATATCACCGTTTCCTTCGGTACCTTGTCCATACGGACCAATGCATGTTCCTTTAAACGTACGAAGCCATTGAACGGGAATTCTAGGCCCGGGGGTCAGAACTCCAGGTCCTCTAGAGGGCGGGTGCCTATGCCCTCCAGAGTTAGGGAACCATCTAAGAATGGGGCATGCAAGGCATACCGCCAAGGATTGTTTTTATCGAAGGGCGGTAGCTTCGATGCGTCTGGGGCGGAAGGGGGAGGAAGCTGAGTTCCGGCGCGGATCAGAGTAGCCATCCTATTCTTAATCTCTGTCATCGCCCCAGACTGATGTTTTAGTTGTTCTCTGACCAAATCTCTGACCAGTTCGACGGGGAAGAGATCGCCCCAGGGTACCTGAAAGCCACCCGTTGGTTTTGTCTTGGATTTGGTAGACATAGACTTCTTAGGAGTCGTTGTTTTACGAGGAGCAATATGAATATCAGGAGCTGTCGAGGGTCCGGGGACCGGTGACGTTGATACTGGCAAAGCTGAAGACTTATAAGTTCGAAGTGGCTTCACCTTGGGTCGTACGGAGGCAGAGGGATCCCGAGGAGAAGCCTTAGAGTTATCAAAACCTAGAAAGGAAGAGGAAGAAGAGGGAGTAGGAGAGAAAAGGGTTTCCACCAACTCGGCACCACTTACCTGCTCGTCCCTGGGTTCTACGTCTATATCCAGATCTGCCACGTCCAGCGGTACGAGGGGTTCGTCCTCCGCGGAAATGGTGGCCCTGACTTCTTCAATTAAGGGGGCAGCAACTTCAGGGGAGACTGCAGCAGTAGTCGAGCCTGGGAAGAGACGGGAGGCCATGTCTCCATCGAGGAGATAGGGTGCGCCAGACGGGGCATTCCTGCCGAAGCCCGACACCCAAGGACGAAGAGTTGCCCTTGCTGATCGAAGAGAGTCATCATCGGCCTGAAAGATTTGCAGTGATTAGTGATGCAGGAGGGGGTTTGCTCTCCAAAATATACTCCTTTTGTGTATATCATATTAATGGCTAAATTAGTGTCTGCCAAAGAGAAATAAGGAACAAAAGGAAAACCCACTTACATCATCGTTCAGTAGAATTGAGGACAGCTCGTAACAGAGCGAGCACAAATCCGGGAACCAGACCATATATTGGGCCTGTCCCGGTTCCCGGATAAAGGGGATGGAGCAGTGTGCATGGGACCGACAGAGCTCATGCCCAACGGGGTCGTTGAATGAGGCAGGGCATCCTTGGGCAGTACAACGGACCTTCTGTAAAAGAAAGGAGACATGAGTCTTGGTGTTCCTCGAAACTCTGATAAGGGGTTAAAAAACCCTATTATTATAGAGCTCCGGCTCTCACTGAATTCCCTTAAGCTCCAATATTGCATTTAACTAATGTCTGAATATCACTTTTTAAGATGATACAGCCCCATACCATTGCTGGTGCTTTTATATTAAATTGTTTGCATTTAACTAATGTCTGTTAATGACAGAAGAATAAATAATCTAAAGCAATCTGCCGACCTCTGAGGGTCGGGGAAGCAGTGACAGGCCCTTAAAATAAATATAAAACCCAAGCCTTAGCTAAAGGCAAGGCAAATATAAGTGTGAAGTGTATGGGCGACCTCCGGTGAAGCCGGAGGGCGATGAGATGTCCTGAATAATTCAATTGTGGCTAATAATTCAATTGTGAAATTTATAAAACACAAGCCGCAGCTAAAGGCTAAGGCTTAGATAATAGTAAAGCGTATTTACGATCTCCGGTGAAGCCGGAGGGAGATGAAAGGTCCTGAATAATTATATTGTGAATAACAACTCAATTGTAATAACAATGGCTATTGTGAGGAAATGGCCGTGGCCTGAGACCGTAGTAAGGGCCACCGGAGGGTCGTATCTAAACAATATGAAGCCCGTCCCATGTAAGTAAACAATATATAAATATAACAATAGTTCTAAAGTCATTGAGAATCCCTCATGGCGGAGTAGAACTCAAGGCAGAGTGGAAAAAAGTTCATAACTACTCCCAAACCGTAATGGGGAGAGGACGGAACTCAGACCTAATAAATAACGCTAACTATTGAAAAGTAACCAAAATTAAATAACTCGTAATTTATCATACACCCGTAGGGGGAGAGGTGAGGGAGGGAGAACCCGTTGAACGCACAAAACGGAAAACAGGAAATCCGCTCACCCACCTGAGATAAGAAAGAAAGCGAGAGAAAGGGGTAACTCGTGACTGCGAACAGAAAACGGGAATCCCAAGCTCTCGCTCTCTTGGACACAAAATCAGGACTAATAAGCACACAACACTATTATAAACGTATAAAATAAAATTGTACATCAAGATAAGACTACGAACGAAGAATAGCATCTGCCAAAACCCAAATTAAATAGAAAAGTCGAGTGACGGGTACTAAACAATAACAAAGCTAGAACGCTAATCTTGTTCGTAGGCTGGACTTGCTAGCAAAAAGTACCATGAGCATAATAACGATAAAAATAATAACGGTTCAAAAGGCATAAGGCCAGGGACTTAACCAAGATCCTAAGTGACAGAGTACTAAACGGGCAGACTAAGATGAATTCCCCAAGATAAGAGAACAAACAATAGCCGCCGTGGAAGGGCCAGACGGGAATGATAAAACAGACTATACTGGATATAAAACAAAAGCCCGGTACTACAAAAAGCTGTCAAAACAAACTATGGTACTTAACATTGGAATGGGTGAAGATGGAGCTTCGGACATGACGAAATAAATCCACGAGTGTGAAAATAGCTGAGCACCACAAATTATCCCACCATTGTAGCAGTCCAAAAAGAAGGATGTAGTTCAGATGGCGCTTGCGTCGGGTGGGGGTGGCGTGGCTCTGGTAGGTTGGCTAGGGCCTCTGTATCGGCCCATCCCTTTGACGAAGGAACTAACTAAATGGAAGACAACCTGTGAATAGTGGATTTCACGCGCCTTTGCTTTATGCACGACACCCAAAAGGTGCTCGCGCGAGGGTTGTAACCTCTGCATTCCATGCTTTTATCTTTCTCTGGTATAATTGGAAGATTTTATCAGAAAAGTGTATTAGAAGGACCCCTTTTCACCGGGTGCCACAGGTCTCTCCCCAGAAATAGATTTTAAAGTGTAGTAACATTAGGCTGGCCTTGAAATTGCCATTCGCCATTACATGGGGTATATGATAAAAATGCTTTTTTTAAAGGAAATTATGGGGTTCGCCCTTTACATGGGGTTATCCTTTACATGGTGTGTGTGTGTGTGTGTCTATATATTTATTTATTTATTTATTTATTTATTTATATATATATATATATATATATATATATATATATATATATATATATATATATATATATATATATATATATATATATATATATATATATATATAAACTTTAGTTTCAACAAGATAATGATCATATGTACCTTTAGCCACTCTTCATATTACAATAATCATGTAATAATCTGAAATGACATGTTGACAAGGAATGCTGTTAAATATAAAAGAAGTATAACACTGCACTAAAAAGTAAATCTTATATAAATACCACATCAGAAGAGATTTAAATCTAAAAAAAAAATTGAAGATTTCAACATAAATGAGAAAACTATTGCTTACTTTTTTTTGGATAGCTTGAAGTTTTCTGGATCCATATTAAGTATATCTAAGAACTTAACAGTGAAATTCAAGTCGTCTTTGACTATAACTAATTTAGGTTTCAGCTCCTTCTCAGTTTCCTCCTTCACTTTCTCTTCAACTCTCTTTTCTTCTTGATTTACTTCCTTCTCTTCTTTTTCATTCAAATCACGTTGAGGACTTTCATCATTCTCTTCTGTCTTATTGCTTTTAATTTCTTTCTCATCCTCTGACCCTGAAATGATAATTATTTTGAAAAAAAAAATGCTGCAAAGTAAAAGGTATAATTAACATTAACCTCTTCACTTCAAGGAATTGGATTCCACAACCCCACCCCTCAGTAGCTACATACGAGAATTGTCACCATCGGATATACAATACATGCACACTTATTCTATGAAAATGATATGAAACAACTTCTCTGTAACGGACCTTATTGTTGATAAAGGGGGGTCACTGGCATGAGCACACAATTCTATATTTATTATCAGATGGTTTATTATACTGTACCTTGGTAGACATAGTCTTCTACATCAGCAAATAAAAAGAGGGTAGTACGTGGATACAATTAACTGACTGGTTGAATGAATATATAAAACAGAACAGAGCTGAGTGCATTCACATTTATCAGCTTTATATATAAACACAGAGAACATACTAGAATCGTAACAAAACATGTGGACCCTTCCACATATAAACAAATGATCGAACAGAACGGTCACTGCAGTTCTGGAAATATCAGCCCGGTCTGTGTGCAGTACATTCATAGATCATAAATATTTCTCTTTTCCTAAATTAAAGATAACCAATATTTTTTCTTATAATTAACATCAAACTGTTAGTTACTTATTCCACAAGATAAAAATTTCAGTTTCTAAAAAACCTTTATTATTATTTTTATTACTAGCTAAGTTACAACCCTAGTTGGAAAAACAGGATGCTATAAGCCCAATGAGAAAAGGAAATAAAGAAATATATAAACACGAGAAGTAATGAACAAATAGAATAAAATATTTACGAACAGTAATATCAATAAGATATATCTTTCATGTATAAACTATAAAATCTTCAAATGCACCAGAGAAAGAGAAATAAGATAGAATAGTGTGCCCAAGTGTACCCTCAAGTAAGGGAACTCAAACCCAAGACAATGGAAGATCACAGTACGGAGGCTATGGCACTAACCAAGACTAAAGAACATGATTTAATTTTAGAGTTACCTCCTAGAGGAGCTGCTTACCATAGCTAGAGTATCTTCTATCCTTACCAAGAGGAAAGTAGCCACTGAACAATTACAGTGCAGTAGTTAGCCCCGTGAGTAAAGAAGAATTGTTTTGTAACCTTAGTGTTGTCAGGTGTATGAGGACAGAGGAGACTGGAAAAAAATAGGTCAGACTGTTCAATGTATGTGCAGACAAAGGAAAATTGAGCCGTAACCAGAGATGGATCCAATGTCTGGCGAGTCAAAGGACCCAATAACTCTCTAGTAGTAGTATCTCAACAGGTGGTTGATGCCCTGGCAAACCTACTACCTATAAACAAGACATTTAAATTACATTAGACGATCATTCATATAAGTTCATTTTGATCAGTCCTTTTACAGACATAGTCTTTCAGGTTTACCGGGAGTTTTCTTTCCCTTTGAGGCTGTTCTACAGTCATAGGTTTTCCTGCTAGTGTTGCAGGTTTCAGGTTCTACTGACTTCTCAGCCTTGGACTTCTAGTCTGACTGGTTTCATTGAGGTGATGTGCATCATCTTCACTGGGGTGATGATCAGGTTCAATGTGGGTTGTCTTGCTAGGTATAGCAGTTTCATTTCTGGTATTTGTCAGTATGCTGGAGTTGACCTCGATTCTGGTAGAAATAGGGATTGGGTTCTGATTCAAATGCCCAAACCTTGGTCTCAAATCAACTATATTTCTGACACAAGTTCTTCCATCTTGGTCTCGGATGACATGTTCTTTCTCAGTATTGCCATTCTTCCGGGACACATTCTGATTAATGTAAAGTTCTGGAGGCTTTTTAGCTCTCTTGTTGTAAGACTTCTATATCATTAACTTTTGATAAATCTTAGTCTCGCTTATCTCCTCTTTCTTCTGTTTCCCAGGGAGTCGAGTCAAACATTGCTTCAGCAGGCCTAACTGATTTTTTTCTTGATATACTTCTCTGCTCAAGTAGTACAAAATTCATGTTCCAATCTTGTTTTAATTTCTTCATTAGGTTCTTTACTATTTTTATTGGAGCCTCTGCCTTTCCATTGCCTTGCTGGTGATAAGGTGATGGCATTTGGCAGTCAATGTTCCATTTTATAAGTAAGTTCTGGAATTCGCAACTAGTGAACTATGGACTTTCATCACTCAGCAGTCTTAGGTCTTCCAAATCTAGCACACATCTTCTCGATTCCAAGAGTAACATTTCTTGCTGTTGGATATCTCAGGTACTTTTACTCAGAATTGGTGCAATGGTCGACAACTATTAAATGGTAAGTCCTTAAAGCTCAAATAAATTGCATCCAATCTTCTCCCAAAATATATTAGCTAAATCACGTGTGATGAGTGGCTCTTTTCTGTTAGGTGGCTTTAGCTCTTGGCAACTAGATACTCATTTGCCATCGTTTCAATTTCTTTTTAGCATTCCAGGCTCATAAACAGTTTCTATTGCTTGCCTGATCACTGTTAATGGGGCACTGCGAGAGGCATGCAGTTGCTTTTTAATCACAGCACGATAACTTTTTGGTGTATGAACTCAGGTCAACCATGTAGGTATCAATCTATCAGTTGAGAGAATGGATCACTTACAGTTCCCTCCTTGATTTCTTCCATTTCTTGCCAGGTACATCTTTAAGTGTTAAAGAGTTGATTCTTAGATCTGGTGTATAACCCTGCATTTCCAAGTAAGCTTGACTTAGCGTATCTGCTAGATATAACTTCTCTCCTTTCATCCATCCATACAAACTCATAACCATAGCAAAAATTCTCATCATCAGTAACTGAACTCGCTTGGTTGCCTGACTCGGTGATTTTGACAAAATAACTTAGTGGTTCAAGGTTATTGAGGATTGTCACCTATCTTCCGAAGGTATACTGATCAAACTTTTCAAACCAGAATACTATTTCCAGAGTTTCTTTTTCAAGTTGGAATCACCCATGTCCATTCAATCAGAGATTTCTTGAAACATACTCTACTGGCCTTCTGTCCTGGAGTAGTACAGCTCCTAGGCCCTTCCCTGAACTATCTACTTGGAGAACCAGTTCCTTGCCAGGATTGAAAATTTCAAGTACAAGTAGATTGCACAACTTCTGTTTTAGTCACTTGAAGGCATGGTCACATTCTACAGACTGGACAAAAGCAACAACCTTATTCCTTAGCAACTTATGGATTGGCTCTAGGGCCTTAGCATAGTTAGGGGTGAAAGAAGCTAAGATATTGTACCTTACCGCAGAGACGATGAACTTCGATGATATCTAATGGATTCGGATTTTTTCTTATCGCCCAAACTTTTTCCTTACTGACCTCAATACTATCTTTTGTCAATCTGTGCCAAAGAAATTAAATTCCACTCTGTTCCATGTGAATTTTCTGTTGGTTAAGGATAATGTGCTTCTCCTTGCATCACTGCAGCAGGTTGTCAAGATTCATTGCATGATCCTTTCCAGCTTCTGCATCAGTGCTTCCACATCCTAGCACATAGCCTCAGCTATGAGGGAACATCATCCAAATTGACATATGTATCATGAAGTTTCTTTTGAAATATCTCGCTCGATACTTTTAGACCATATCGAAGTTGAACACATTGGGATACTTTCACACTGAACTTGCCTTGAAGGTGGGATGGAATCAGATCCAGATGTCTTGGCAGAATGTCCCATGCTGGGCTTTTTGAAAGATAAATTCTACAATGGCTGCCTGTGGTTACATGAGTTGCCGGCCAATGTCCTGGAGATGAAGCTGCATGACCATTTTTTACAGGATCTTCCACAAGAGGAATATAGACTTTCAAAGTGCCTTGCACGCAATTCAGAGAGAGGAATCCAAAGTCGAAGTCTACCTATCTGATCAGAGCCATGGCTATGATTGAACACCACATCTTTGCAGGGCTTGAAGTTGGAGAAAGTGCAGAAGCCCTGTGCCATGAGCAAGGATAAAGAGAGCCAACAATTATATGGAAGTTCTTGGGGAAAAATTGAAGAGTTCTGCAATAAGTTTGATAACAATGCCGCTACAATACTAGTGAAATTGGCAACAAGTCAAGCAACAACAAGGGCAACAAAAGAGTACTTATTGGAAACTATGGAGAGGTCAAACTGAAAGAGAGAAGGCACTAGATGAATGGAAAAGATTCTACAAGATTTCTGAAGCCCTTGTAAAGGCTAAGAGATACCAACTGTGCATCAGAAAATGAAAAAAAAAAAAGCTTGGTGTATAAGATGCCATCAGTACCGCTGAAACCCTTAGACACACGCTCATCGGGATCATCATGGTGATTTCAGAAAACTCGACATTTAACTCAAGACAATCTCATATAGCCAATAATACCACATCCACTATCACTGGCACATTTAAATGGAGCCCATATGAAGACAGCAAAATCAGCTCATCTTAACAAGCTCAAGGACCTCCATACATAAGTATAAGTTTGTATAAAGGTGGACTACTAATCAACTCTGTACTTACACAGATGAATGTTGGGACAACATTTGGGTCTATTAGCAGAACTGCTCTATCCAAAGTTTGCTCTGGAAGTGGAATTGAAGTCCACGTTACCTTGACAATTATGTCGAAAACTTGATAAAGGGTAGTGAAAAGACATAACAGGGAACAGTGGATACACTCTACACAATCCTAGGAACAAACCAATCTCTACTGCAAAATGGACAGACACTGCTTAGCAATAATTCAATAAAAAATGAACTTGGCATGTTCCTCCTTCGTGAATGGCAGAATGATTACTACTGGAGTCCCATGAATGGCAAGATACTGCATGCCTCCTACTGATCAACATGTAACAAATACACGCCAAATGACTACCAGCAGATCCTTGAGTCCAGACCTGAACGTCTCTAAAGTAACTACGAGGAGGCTGACACACTGATTGCCTTTCACTTGGAGCACATAACAACTAACTTAGTTCTCATTAGAGCATTGGACACTTAACATTCTTTTTATTCTGATTGGTATACTTGGTAAAAAAACCTGGAAGAGAAAACTTGGTCATCCATAATCATGGACTGCAGCAGTGGCAACAGTAGGCATAACATTGATGTCAACATCATCACGAATGTTCTCGAAGAAAAGAACTCAGGATGTTAAGAGTACTGCCAGGATACCATGCCATTAAAGATGTGACTTTACATTGTCATTCTATAGTTAGGTCCTGATGGTTTAAAAAAAATATGAATAAATAGTAATGCATTGGCTTGAGGTTTGTACATAATGAATTAAGAGTGCATCACGGTAATGAACTTCATGTTATATGATACCTCAACTGAAACTTGTTACAGTCATAATTGACAATCATCTCAAGAAAACCTGTTGATTATTTCTTACATTACATAAAAGGAAAGGAGATCAATGAAAAGGATGCAGCCACAAAATATTTACACCAGTTTGTTTGTATGGGTGGCACCAGAATACATGTGCGAAATGTACAGTACAGCCATTCCAAAGCACGGTGTTAGTGGACAAGGCGCGTTACAACAAATTGACGCAAATGACTGGCAAAGTAAATCACGTATGTTGGAAAACAAAACTTGTTCCAAAGTTTTAGTTATTCTTTGAACCCTGAATGATTCTTTTCTTATTTTTTGCTCTTGTTATGTTGTTCCTTTTCAGGACAAACCATTGGTGATTATGAAGAGGATCGATTATGCAATGCCTACCTCGCGGACCCTGACCAAGGTTGCTGTCGTCAGTGTAGTTTGATGGGCTTGACCTTCTTGATGCTCTATTTACCAACTGAGAAAACAATATGGAGACAGCAATGTCGCTTATGGTGAGTGATGAAACAATCATTACACACTCAACAGATGGTTACCTCAATCCTGACGAATCTGATGACAAAGCATGGTGTGAAGATTCTGAGATGGCTTCAAAAGATTTGGAATAATAGGATTTAGACTGAATGATTGTGGCTGTTGTTGCATGGTCATATTCTGAATATATTCATTCAGATACGTACCTCTGGGACTTACCTTTTTTACCAGCACTGGGATATTTTGCCCTGTTGGAGCCCTTAGGGCTTATAGCATCTTGCTTTTCTGACTAGGGGTTTTAGTTTAACTAGTAATAATAATAATATGGCACACTGAGGTGACACCATACTGACCATTTTTTCTTAACTGGTTAATCATTTAAGACATGAATTAAAAGACTCCACTGAAATTTAGTTTTGATAGGAATCTAGGTGTTTGATATTACCATACATTGCTAATATTTCATGTTTATTTGTTAGCAAAAGATATACTTATTTGTATAATTTATGTCAATTGTTATAATTAATTCTACACTAAAGCCTCACAACACGAAATTAATTCGTTCTGGAGTGGCTTTCGTAAAGTGATTTTTTTGTGTTGTGTCACATTTCACATGCAAATTGCCTAATTCGTTCCAAACCCCAAACCCTACAAAACACCACTTTAAATCTTAAAATAAAGCTACAGTATAATCACAATGAAATACACTATAGCCAAATACATTTGAACCATTCAATATACCTAAACTAACTGTTGATATGTGTGAAATAAGTTGTTACTACAACATAATGTAGTAATAAATGGAAAATAATACAATACATACAGTACAATATTGTACATATACAATATATACAGTTCCATATTTAGTGTACTATTATAGTTACCCCTATTATAGACTTAAAGCTACATTTTCTGTTGTCTGAACCCATGTTCTTCAACGCTTTGTGATGGGTGACTATTTTATTCTTGGTCTGGCTGGCAAATCTCTTTTCTTAAACTGAAGGATTTTTCACAAACTACATACATATATATACCAAGGCACTTTGGTATTATTGTAGTGTATTACAGGGCAATGTAACCTAGGAAAAAAAACTACTTTTTCTTATAGAAAAAATTACGCTCTCTTCGAAAATGACACTCGTTCCTGTCGCAAATGAATAGTTTCAGAAATATATATATATACATCTATATCCTACGATAATGGGGGACCCCCAGTGGGAACTCAGGGTTTTGGGTGAGGAAAACATACTGGGGAAACGATATATAAACGTAAAACAAGCCTTTTCTTCTCTATACATTACCTTCTTGGATGTATAACAAAAGCGGAGGAAAATACAAAACAGAATAGCTGGATAAACTTTGGAGGCGCCGTTGCAAAGGCTATGTCTCATGAAAAAAAAAAAACAGTAACCAGTTCTGCCAACGTTTGATGTAGATCAAATGTTATTATAACATGTTAACATTAGCATTGTTTTTCAAATAATTTTTCTCATTCTACTTGCCCGTTGTAGACGCTCTTGTTCGTGCGTTTATACATAGCAGGTTTCGTCCTTCTGCGCAAAAACCCCGCCTCCCTGCGCAGAGACTTTTTGGGCTCAGGCCATGTCGTCCTGATGGAAGATTCCTTTAGTAGCTTCCTAAGTTATATTTGACTACAGTGAATATTCCCAGAGAATTAAACTAAAGGTTTCCAAAATTCTAACTTCTGGCGCGAGTACCCTCAAGGTTGTCCTATAGGATATCGCATAATAACAGGGGACGTATTCTTGACACGCCACAGCTATCTGCACCCCACACAGCATTTACACTTCGAGGGGGCAACAAGTGGCAAGATATAGGAGGAGCCGTTACAAAGTTCTCCTCCTCCATTACTGTTATGGGCACTCGGATGACGTCATATTCGTCGCCATCTTGCTGACGTCATCTCTGCCCGCCAACTCCATTCCTTTTCGTAGTAGCGTCTTGACCAGGTGTTGTTTTCCCAGTTTCTCGCTATTTACGCAGCCATGTCGCAATCTTCAGCCTCTTCTGTCTCAGGAAAGTTGAGTATTCACTTCTTATACTGTATAAATTAGCTCTGGCCGTAGAGTAACGTTTTTATCTCGAAATAAACTGTGTTTTGTGGCGGGGCTATTGCCTAACCGGAGGCGTCGCCGACGCTGTCATTCGCATCGCATGCTTTATTTAGTTAGCCAGAACGACTGTCCCGGTTCTTAACTAATTATCAGTATTAGTTATTTAGTCTTCATTGCTAGGAATTAGCTATATTATGCCGTTAGTTTTCTTTAGTTTCGGCGAATGTAAGTAGCCGATCTTACGATACTAGGCATGCTAGCCTAGGCGCTTTAGTTTACTTTCATGCATGATATAATGTGTTCCTAGTGTTATCCTATTTAAATGAAGATATTAGGCAATTATACATATAAGATTCGCTGATTGCACATGGGTATCTTCCTCCTTATAGTGTGTATACAAGGGGTTTTGATGAATCAGGTAGTCTATTCCTCTGCTCCTAGCCTAGCAGCCTAGGGGCTTTAGTATACTTTCGCACATCCCCGGTTACCTTTACGTATAAGGTAATCTCTCCTCCCTCTGTGGTAGCCTAGGCTGCATCCTAGCCCTCCTTGCCCTGAATTATGATTCTGGTAAGGTTAGGCTAGGGTTTTCTTCCCCGTCCTAAAGCCATTATGCATGAGCTTTGCGTTCGGGTCAGAACCTCAGAGTAACTGTCGTGTGCCTCTAGCTATCCAAATAGGTGAATGAACTCTCCTGTTGGACCCCATTGGCTGGCATAGGGGGGCTCTGGCCCCCCCCAGGCCACACCTGGAGGGGTCATGAGACCCCTCCTCCCTGTGGCCTAGCGACTTGTCCTGCACTTGCATACTCTGGGCTGGGAGATATGATTTTCCCTAGCCTAGGTTAGGCAGGCTTAGCGAGTCTGTTTCTTTATAGTTTGGGACAGCCTGATGATGCCGGTCCCTTACTGTACTAACCCACCCTAGGCTGGAGAATGAACTCTCCTTATACCTGGGGTGGTGCCGGTGCTGAAACAGAGTCCCCTTGTTAGAGTGCTGGGGAAGGCTTACGCCAACCCCTTACACTCCTTACACAGGACCCTTTCCCTCCCTCTCTGTCCTTTGGTGATGGCCTAGCCATCACACCCCTGTCCGCTATCCTACATCTCATCGAGTGCTGGTGGGTTGTAGGGTCGGCATGGTCTTTCGCCTGCTGGGCCAAGCCGTTTAGCTTCCCTCGCACAGTGTTGCTCTGGGATAGCCTGGCGGCAGGTCTAGCTGCCGGCAGGAGACCTTCTTGTTATTTTAGTGTTCTTCGGTCCTCCCTTGGACAGCCACCCGCAACTCTAGCCGACTGATACCAGCAGAGCTGCGGCTGGATTGAAGCATGATCATGATATGTTCTCCCCTTCCATTTGAACCCTCCTTCCCGAGGAAGGCGGGGTTAGGGTGGCGAAGCTGCCGCCCTCCCTTCTCCTTCCCTCACTGCTTTCTCTCTCTCTCTCCGGGCTAGTGCTGTTTCTTCACGGCCCACTGTCACACCGACTCTGCCGCCAGCAGCCGGCAGTGTAGCCTAGGTCACCGCCCAATCACATAGCATGATGACAAGGTAGGTGACCTTCAGCCCCGGTCGCCGGGGTGTCGGCATGCGTGGGGTTTTCTCCTTTACCCTGCCACATAGAAAGATGGCTGGGGCGGGTTGCCCTCTGCCGGCGGTCCGCTGGTAGCCGGTGGGTCGCCGGCTCCCCATATATTTACAGTATGTGATAGTGAACTGTCCTCTTGCACTAGCCCTGCCGTCACTACGCCGGCAATGTCCGTTGTATGGCTGTATACAGTAGCCAGTACATCTGTGGTATAGTACATACCGTCAACAGAAAACTATGGTGTATAGTTATGCAATAGATAAATTTCTAGCATACTCTGTGCATCCATGCACAGTCCCTTACCGGGACCTACCTGAATTGGGGATTAATATCCTCCCCTTTTCTTTACGCTGATTGATCATCGGCTTCCCCCTTTTATTTCACAATTGATTCCTTGGAAGCGGTGCTGCTTACACTACTCTACCCCTATGGGCCAGATTCTTCCTTCGGGCCTCCCTCGATGGGCGCCCTAGAATTAACAGTGGAGAAGAGTCACAGCAACTGGCTGGGCGGGATTCACAAGTATGTCTTTCCTACTTCATTTCCAGCTTACCTATCCTAAGCTTACACTTGGAAAGGAATCTTATATTATAATTAAGATTAATCTAAGATTATTTTAAGTCTAACATGATAGCCTTCCACATTCTCATGTACATTTCCTTTCTTTTCAGGAGGAGTACATCCGGCGTGAGAGTGCCTTCTGCAGCGTTCGGCGCAGGGACTTCTACAGCCATCTGGCGTGCTGAACGCACGCCAGCTGCTCTGTCACCCAGGGGTCTCTGAGGTACTGGGACCCGCAGGTATGCACCACGTGCAAGGACCTGCTTAACGAGGCGTGTGAGACTCCCCAGTCTGCGGAGTCAAGAGACATCACTCGGGAGAAACTGCGCAAGTGGGTGCGTGGTTTCCAAAAGAACGCCACGGGGCCTTACCTTCCCAACGAGCGGATGAGGGCTATGCTCTTCCCTAAGGTGTCTGCGGATGCCGTAATCCCTCGACCTGAGATCCTATGCGTCTAGCTGATGGTTGATCCGGACGTATCGGACGCACTGCAAGACATCCACTTAGATGACGACAGGATGTCAGAGATGTCAGACACCACCGAGAAGACCCTTATGACCGAGGGTCACGAAGAGGTGCCTACGGCGGCTCCCGGATCCGAGGAAGAGGACGTTGCAACGGCCTCTGTGTCATCGGTTATCATCTCGGAACCAATTCCCTCTACGTCATCCACTCCTCTGCCCACGAACCTGGACGGCTCAATGGATTCATTCCAAACCATGATGGCGATCCTCGAGGAGAGGTTCAGGAAGAGGGACGAGGATTTCAAGAAGGAAATCCTTCGCTTGACGATGCAACACGGGCCTCAGAGGAGGCTCGACGTCAAGGAACTTCCTACCTGCTCAGTGACCAACCCGTGGAAGCATGCCGAATACATGCCCATCACCAGAGGGAGGATCATGATCTCAGACAAGCTAGGCGCCGTCCCCCTTGAAGAGGTGGAATTCTGGCCTAGGAGTCGTACCCGGACTGCTTCGTACGACTCAAGTCGGAACCAGCTTCCAAGGAGGAAACAGCCGAAGGTGGTCATCGTGTTTGACCACACGAAGGCTCAATCCCTGCTAGCAGGCTGCCTGAAGGACAAGGGCTACACCAACTCTAAGGTGCCAGCCCTTAGCAAGAAACACCCGTCCTTTCTTGCTCCCGATACAATGGTCTTCCCCTTCGCGGAGAAGTCCCTCCTGGCAGTGCTAAAGGCGGTGGAGGCGGGGAAACCTTGCCCTACATTGGAGAATTGTAGGCCCCTCTCCCTCGCCTTACCCCCCGACAACAAGAACTGGAAGGACATCCAGTTAACCTTCTCTGTTGGGAAGTTGGAGGCCGACATCGCTGGACGTCAGTTCAGTGAGAACCTCCCCGAACTGTCCGAGTATCTCCTTCGTCAGGAACAGGAGATGAAAGAGAGGCTGGCTGCCTCTCTCTCCCTCCAGGTGATGATGGAGACAATGGCTGGGGAACAGAGGACCCCAGGTGTATTCATGGTCCTAGCCAGGACTCATTTGGCAACCCTGACGAAGGACTTCTATAGCTTCATCAGAGCACGGAGGGCCTGCAGGGAGTTCGTGTTTTCATCAGCCACGATTAAACACGAACCGAGGAAGTTGATTGCCTCCAACATTTGGGGAAAGGATCTCTTCCCCAATGACTTGGTCAAGGAGATCGTCGACAAGGCCGCCACGGAGAATAGGAACCTTCTCCAAAAATGGGGCATGTTGTCGAAAAGGAAGTCTTCTCCGGATGAAGGCCCCTAACCGAAGAAGTACAAGAGACCAAAGTCGCAGCCTCGACAGGCGAAACATCAGCTTCCCCCGGCCGCAGCTCCCCAGTTGGTGGCGCAGCCCAAACAAACTTTCCAACTGGTACCCCACCCGGTGGTAACTCAGTCGCCGACCTTCACGCCTGCCTACGAGAGGCAGACTACTACCTTTCGTGCCAAAGGTAGAGGCTCCGGGAGAGACTCCTCTAGACGTCCCTCCAGAGGGAGAGGAGGCAGGGGAGCAGGCGGTCGAGGAGGCAAGCTCTCCGGAAACCAGAAGCAATGAGATGCTTCCGGTGGGAGGAAGACTCCGTCTCTTCAGGGATCGTTGGACCTTCAATCCCTGGGCTCACAGCATCATCAAGAACAAACTAGGCTGGAGCTGGAGGACATCACCACCAGCTTTCCCCCAAATTCTTCCAACACTCCACCCCCGTCCTGGAAGAATACGTCCAAAAAGGTGATCAAGAGGGCAAAGTCCATCAGGTTCCAAAGAAGACTGTTCTGTGTTCCCAAGAAAGACTCCGACAAACTCAGAGTCATTCTGGACTTGTCCCCTCTCAAGTTCATCGAGAGGCATACACAGTCTCCATAGGCATGGCAGACGCCTACTGGCACATTCCAATGAATCGCCAGACCTCCTCCTACCTAGGATTCAGGCTAAACATAGCCCCAAGGATATTCACGAAGCTTGCAGAGACAATCGTTCAACAAATACACCTACAAGGCGTCCAGGTGATGGCTTACCTGGACGATTGGCTGGTGTGGGCAGCATCAGAAGAGGAATGCCTGCAAGCCTCCGAGAGGGTGATCCAATTCCTGGAACATCTAGGATTCAAGATAAACACCAAAAAGTCTCAACTATCTCCAGCTCAGAAGTTCCAATGGCTAGGCATACATTGAGACCTTCAGTCACACCATCTTTCCATTCCGCTAAAAAAGAGGAGGGAAATAGCGAGGTCTGTCAAGAGACTTCTCAAATCCAAACGGATTTCAAGACGACAACAGGAACGGGTGCTCGGCTCCCTCCAGTTCGCTTCATTGACAGACCCAGTGCTAAGAGCACAGCTAAAAGATGCATCGGGAGTCTGGAGAAGATACGCATCACACGCTCGAAGAGATCTCAAAAGACCACTACCGTCTTGGCTACAATCACTCCTCAAGCCATGGTCGGAGGCCAAGAAGTTCAGGAGGTCGGTACCTCTGCAACTACCTCCGCCCTTGGTCGTCATCCATACGGACGCATCGCTAGAAGGATGGGGGGGGGGGTCACTCACATCAACGTCAAGTTCAAGGGACGTGGTCCCCTCTGTTCAAGATGTTTCACATCAACATCTTGGAGGCCATGGCAGTCTTTCTCACATTGAAGAGGCTGTCCCCACGTCCCTCAGTCCACATACGACTGACTCTGGACAGCGACGTAGTGGTCAGATGTCTGAATCGTCAGGGCTCAAGATCGCCCCAACTCAACCAAGTGTTGTAGCCCATCTTCCGTCCGGCGGAGAAGAAAAGATGGCCCCTCTCAGCAGTCCACCTTCAAGGGTTCCGCAACGTGACGGCGGATGCTCTATCCAGAACAGCTCTGATAGTCAGAATGGTCCCTAGACGGAGACTCATTCTCCTTCATCTCTCCCCAAGTTCCGGAACTGCAGATCGACCTCTTGGCAATGAGCGACAACAAGAAACTTCCTCGCTACGTGGCCCCATACGAGGACCCTCGAGCGAAAGCGGTGGACGCCATGTCCCTGGACTGGAACAGATGGACAAAGATTTACCTGTTCCCTCCGCCCAACCTTCTGCTAAAGGTCCTCACCAAGCTGAGATCCTTTCAAGGAACAGCGGCCCTAGTGGCTCCCAAGAGGCCCCAGAGCAACTGGTTCCCATTAATCCTGGAATAATAACCCAAGCTAATTGCCCTGCAAGACCCAGTTCTGTCCCAACAAGTTCAGAAGTCGACTGTCTTAGCTTCATTACAGAAAACCCGAGACCTTCATCTCATGATTTTCTCTCCCTAGCCGTCAAGAAGAGGTTTGGGATCTCGAAAGAAAGCTTAGACTTCTTGGAGGAATATAAAATGAAATCTACCAGAAGGCAATAAGAGTCATCTTGGAAGAAATGGGTGGCCTTTGTCAAGGCGAGAAATCCTAGGGAAATATCGATGGATTTCTGCTTGTCCTTTTTCATTCACCTTCATGGACAAGGCTTAGCGGCTACCATGATTTCCACGTGTAAATCGGTTCCAGATAGACCTGTCCAGCGAAATCTTCAACAAATTGCCGAAGGCAAGTGCTACACTCAGACCTGGAGCCCCTCCGAGACCTATCTCCTGGTCTCTCAATAAGGTGCTACATTTTGCCTCAGGTTTGAACAATGAGACTTGCCCTCTGAAAGATTTGACTCAGAAAGTGATTTTCTTGTTTGCTCTAGCCTCGGGGGCTAGAGTTCGTGAAACTGTGGCATTATCAAGGGTAGAAGGCCAGATTCAGTTCGCAGAAACAGGCGAACTCGCCCTCTTTCCTGACCCAACGTTTCTCGCCAAGAACGAGCTACCCACTAAAAGGTGGGGTCCCTGGAGAATCTGCCCTCTGAAGGAAGATATCTCCCAGTGTCCAGTGGAGAGTCTAAAGGTCTATCTTCGCAGAACTTCAGACTTCGGTGGAGGACAGCTCTTTAAAGGAGAAATATTGGGTTCCGACTTGTCACTTAAACAACTACGGGCGAAGATGACCTACTTCATTCGCAGAGCGGATCCTGACAGTACACTCGCAGGCCACGATCCTAGGAAAGTCGCCTCTTCCTTGAATTTCTTCCAATCAATGGATTTTGAGTCTTCGCTCGTTTACAGGATGGAAGTCATACAGAGTGTTCTTTAAACATTATGCGAAGCAGGTGCAAGAGGTGAAACACTTTGCGGTAGCGGCAGGTAGTGTGCTAAAACCTGCAGCTTAGTGCTGCGAAGAACAGTGAGTTATATGGGACTCTAACTCTAAGGGTGACTGTGTTGACACTAGTGTGCAACATAGTGTAATTTGTATTACCATGGTGACACTACGGACTGTTCTAATATACTGAGGTGATTTTACATAGACTAAACACTTGTGCCACGTGTTTATGACATGAAGTGAATATAAAGACATTCTCAGAAAGACATTACAATTCCTATGGAATCGACATGTGAGGGTGGCAAGTTTTCTTTTCAGGTACCACGTCCATTTCTGTCCATGTTCTAAGTCTAAGTAATTTCTTTGCATCTTTTATTACAGCTTTACATTATAATTTATGTACGCTAATTCTTATTTATTGTTAATAAATAGATTTATTGGTTTTCGTGCGTCTTATTTCGCCCTAACATTATAATAAAATCTGTTTGTGAATATTATTATACCCTCTACTCTGCATGATGTGTTGAACAATAGAATTCTATCGTTCCTACGCTTAAACAAACCCATCTGGCTTGGTATAACTTGTTCCGACACGTGATACATACTCTAGCTATCACCTTGCTCTGAGACCGGCAGGTCCTTCTCGATGCTGGGTGGGTTCCATTTACCATGCAACTTCGAGACTTTCCAGAGTCCAATGGGACTCTTCCCTACAGGGGGGGCAGGAAGCAGTAACATAGTACTGTACATGCGGGTAATGTCATAGGTGTCTCAGGTCATAAGACCTAAGGAATATTGTCTAGAAGTCAAAAGGCACTACTTAGGGGGGAAAAATCAACGATACATTAATGCTCTGGTAAACTTCCATCAGGACAACATGGCTTGAGCCCAAAAAATGGATTTTGAGCGAGGCGAAAAATCTATTTTTGGGTGAGATAGCCATGTCGTCCTGATGGACCCGCCCTTTGTTCTCTATAAGGCCTTGGCAGGCCCCCTCCCGATCTTACTGTATCATGGGAGGCTGGTCTTAACGCTAAAAGGAATGGAGTTGGCGGGCAGAGATGACGTCAGCAAGATGGCGACGAATATGACGTCATTAGAGTGCCCATAACAGTAACGGAGGAGGAGAACTTTGTAACGGCTCCTCCTCTATCTTGCCACTTGTTCCCCCCTAAAAGTGTAAATGCTATGTGGGGTGCAGATAGGTATGTGGCATGCCAAAATACGTCCTGTTATTATGCGATATCCTAAAGGACAACCTTGAGGGTACTCACGCCAGAAGTTAGAATTCTGGAAACCTTTAGTTTAATTCTCTGGGAATATCCACTGTAGTCAAATATACCCTTAGGAAGCTACTAAAGGAACCTACCATCAGGACGACATAGGTATCTCACCAAAAATAGATTTCCGTTTTTCCTCCACCAATAGGATTTCTTCTTCTCTAATCGTGAAATGTAAGTATTCATCTCTCTACCAGCTCTGTTCAAGTCTATTACTTGATTAGTTATGTAATACCCTCGTATACATATTACATTCGACGCCAGTACAGTATTACTCGTTTCATTATCCGATACCTTATAAAATCACTTCATTTTATATACCAATCAAATATCATTTATCATACATTCCATTTTATCTTCATATATTGCTTTTATACATTTTCTTATTACCTTGTCACTCCCAGATTTCACATAAATACTTGCTCTGAAGAAGTTTCCCATTCTGTTCATTCATGTTTACTCTCTAGACTCCCTTGCTTTTCCGTTAACCAATCACGAACCCATACATATGTAAAGTTTGCACAGGGGGGTTAATATTTCCCTACCCCCAACTTCCAACAAGCCCTTTTCAGTGGAAACCTTTGCCAAAGTCCAGGTCTTTCTTAGTACAAGTGTCGTCTTTTGCGTATTTTACGATCCAAGTATTAGAAAATTGTAACGGCTTCAGTAATCCATACTTGAAAGTATTTTGGTGTATTCCAATGTTGATAATTTTCTTAAATCACGTGATGTAATACACCAACTTTTACAGTGTTCCAAGTGGCTAATCAAAGGCAAAACAGTTAAGACACCACAGACTCAGTCACAACACCTCGGTGACCACTAAGTTACGTCGTCACGGTCATAAAAGTAAGTCATTAATTTCTTTTAACTTAATGTGTTAGTTTTATATTTTGTTAGAGTACGAAGCTCAGCATTACCGATTGCCAATGCATACGAGGGTGATGTTTTATCTTCCTGTGATCGTAAGTGAGGAACAAGAACCATTATATTTAACGTTGGTAATGTTATCATAACATTACTAATGTTAGCGTTCGCAGCTCAACATTACCGCTTGCCAGTACATACGAGCTTGATGTTTTATTTTCATGCAAGCGAAGCGAGCTAATTGCGAAACAAGAACTATTATATATAATGTTATCGTAACATGAGTGAAGTGTTATAACAAAGGGCATTATTTTGGGTTTGTGACCTGGGAACTTCTAGGTTAGGTTAGGTTAGGTGGGTTTGTTAGGTTCTGTACCGTTTCTGTACTTTTTTATATATTGTGTAAAGGGTATATGGAAAAATTCTTTAAAATACACACGATAATAATACCGTATCATTGCTAACCTTAGTAATTCCACCATAACGTTGGCAATTCTGTGTATCACCGTAACATTGGTAACGCTGTGTACCATTGGTAACGTTGCTAATGTTACCATTCGCAGTACATACGTGAGTGAAGTGACACCGAATTTGAACAAGTTATTATATTTGAGTATCTTAACAAAATATATAATATAAGACATTATATTTAATCATTTAAACAGAAAATATATGTTTTCCTGTAGAAAATAACGTGATTTAACCGGTTTTCACCTTCATTTCATCCGTAATAACAGCAACCAGTACGGACACTTGAAGTTAGTCGGATTGGTTGTTCTGTTGGTTTGCGGTTGAAATGAAGGTCAAACATATTTTCTGTTCGAAATCAGAACCTGTAATACAGTACAACTTTACCGGCACTTCCCCCCCCCCCCCTATTTTGGGGGGTAGCCGACATCAAACAAATGAAACAAAAAAGGGGACCTCTCCTCTCTACATTCCTCCCAGCTTGACAAGGGACTCAATCGAGTTCGGCTGGTACTGCTAGGGTGCCACAGCCCACCCTCCCCCGTTATCCACCACAGATGATGCTTCATAACGCTGAATCCCCTACTGCTGCTACCTCCGCGGTCATCCAAGGCACCGGAGGAAGCAGCAGGGCCTACAGGAACTGCGTCACAATCGCTCGCCATTCATTCCTATTTCTAGCACGCTCTCTTGCCTCTCTCACATCTATCCTCCTATCACCCAGAGCTTCCTTCACTCCATCCATCCACCCAAACCTTGGCCTTCCTCTTGTACTTCTCCCATCAACTCTTGCATTCATCACCTTCTTTAGCAGATAGCCATTTTCCATTCTCTCAACATGGCCAAACCACCTCAACATATTCAAATCCACTCTAGCTGCTAACTCATTTCTTACACCCGTTCTTACCTTCACTACTTCGTTCCTAACCCTATCTACTCGAGATACACCAGCCATACTCCTTAGACACTTCATCCCAAACACATTCAATTTCTGTCTCTCCGTCACTTTCCTTCCCCACAACTCCGATCCATACATCACAGTTGGTACAATCACTTTCTCATACAGAACTCTCTTTACATTCATGCCCAACCCTCTATTTTTTCTATTACTCCCTTAACTGCCCCAAACACTTTGCATCCTTCATTCACTCTCTGACGTACATCTGCTTCCACTCCACCATTTGCTGCAGCAACAGACCCCAAGTACTTAAACTGATCCACCTCCTCAAGTAACTCTCCATTCAACTTGACATTCAACCTCGCACCACCTTCCCTTCTTGTACATCTCATAACCTACTCCTACTCACATTAACTCTCGGCTTCCTTCTCTCACACACTCTTCCAAATTCTGTCACTAATCGGCCAAGCTTCTCTTCCGCGTCTGCAACCAGTACAGTATCATCCGCAAACAACTGATTTAACTCCCATTATGATCATTCTCGTCTACCAGTTTTAATCCTCGTCCAAGCACTCGAGCATTCACCTCTTTCACCACTCCATCAACATACAAGTTAAACAACCACGGCGACATCACACATCCTTGTCTCAGCCCCACTCTCACCGGAAACCAATCGCTCACTTCATTTCCTATCCTAACACATGCTTTACTACCTTTGTAGAAACTTTTCACTGCTTGCAACTACCTTCCACCAACTCCATATAACTCATCACACTTCACATTGCTTTCCTAACAACTCTATGATACGCTTTCTCCAGATCCATAAATGTAACATACACCACCTTACCTTTGGCTAAATATTTCTAGCATATCTGCCTAACTGTAAAAATCTGATTCATACAACCCCTACCTCTTCTAAACCCACCCAGTACTTCTAAGATTGCATTCTCTGTTTTATCATTAATCCTATTAATCAGTACTCTACCATACACTTTTTCAACTACACTCAACAAACTAATACCTCTTGAATTACAACACTCATGCACATCTCCCTTACCCTTATATAGTGGTACAATATACGCACAAACCCAATCTACTGGTACCATTGACAACATAAAACACACATTAAACAATCTCACCAACCATTCAATTACAGTCACACCCCTTTCCTTCAACATCTCGGCTCTCACACCATCCATACCAGATGCTTTTCCAACTCTCGTTTCATCTAGAGCTCTCCTCGCTTCCTCTCTTGTAATCTCTCTCTCATTCTCATCTCCCATCACCGGCACCTCAACACCTGCAACAGCAATTATATCTGCCTCCCTATTATCCTCAACATTCAGTAAACTTTCAAAATACTCCACCCACATTTTCCTTTCCTCCTCTCCTTTTAACAACCTTCCATTTCCATCTTTCATTGTCTCTTCAATTCTTGAACCAGCCTTCCTTACTCTCTTCACTTCTTACCAAAACTACTTTTTATTCTCTTCATATGAATGACCCAATCCCAAACCCCACCTCAGGTCAGCTGCCCTCTTTGCCTCACTTACCTTGCGCTTTACTTGCAAATTTTTCTCTCTATATCTTTCATACTTCTCTACACTATTACTCTGCAGCCATTCTTTAAAAGCCCTCTTTTCTCTTCCACTTTTACCTTCACTCCTTCATTCCACCATTCACTGCCCTTCCTCATGCTGCCTCAAACAAACTTCTTGCCACACACATCTCTTCCAATCCCATAAAAATTTTCTTTTACTAACTTCCACTCCTCCTCTAAATTACCAGTTTTTCTTACTTTCACTTTGTCATATGCCATTTTCAACCTTTCTTGATATTTACTTTTTACCCCCGATTTTATTAGCTCTTCAACCCTCACTAGCTCTCTTTTACATCCACCTACTCTATTCCCCCAATCTTTTGCCACAACTAATTTTCCTTCCACCAAAAAATGATCAGACATACCGTTAGCCATACCCCTAAACACGTGCACGTCTTTCAATCTTCCAAACATTCTTTTAGTTATCAACACAATCCATTAACACCCTTTCTACCACTCTTCCATTTGCCACTCTCACCCATGTATACTTGATTTTATCTTTCTTTTTGAAAAAGCTAGAACTTATCACCATCTCTTGCTCAACACACACATCTACCAGTCTCTCACCACTCATTTTTACCTGGTATGCCATACTTCCCAAATACACCTTCTACCTCTCGAGCGCCCACTCTAGCATTTGTCACCCACGACAACTACATAATTCCTTCTACCCAGTCCTTCTACACACCTAGTTAATTTCCAGAACTCATTCTGTTCTTCTTCACTTTTCTCACAACCTGGCCCATACACACTGACAAAAGCCCAACATTCCGTACCCAACCTAACCCTTACCCACATTAACCTAGATGATATCTCCTTCCATTCCACTACTTTACCTGTCATCCATTCACTCAGCAATAAAGCCACACCTTTTCTTGCTCTTCCCCTTTCAATCCCCAGACACTCTACCAGACATTTCACCAAACATCACTTCACCTTTCCCTTTTATCTTTGTCTCACACAAAGCCAATATATCCATCCTTCTATTCCTAAACATACTTCCAATCTCACATCTTTTACTCTCTATCATACTACATCCACGCACATTCAAACACCCCAAAACTAGAGTGCGGGGAGCAGTCACTCTCCCCCAGCTCCATCTCTTTGATGTCTCACAGGATTATAATATAGGAGAGGGGGTTCCCAGCCCCTTGTCCCGTCCCTTTTTGTCGTCTCTTACAACACGCAGGGATACGTTGGCGCTATTCTAATTGTTTTTTATGCCCCCACAGCCACAGTGACTCACTAAAATATTCGCATCTCGTTTCGCTGCTTGAAAATTTCATAAGCAGATTCATTCGTGAAAAGAGGTATGACTATTTGTGTTAAATTAATATTTTTTTTATTTTGAGTTCCATTCAAACATGTCACAGATTATACACCCCCGGTCAGTAGCTATTGTACAATCAAGAAAATCGAGGGTCTTTATTCTGTATGTAGTCTGGCCCTAGCCTCTTTTGGGGTATAGAAAATTTGATGAACTGATATTTAATTATGTAAAAGCATATTTTTGTTTGTGGAAGTCACTTGGAGTTGGTTTCCTATATTTAGCATGAATCATTTATCTAGAGTCCTGGGTACCCCATGGAAATGTATGGTACGACAAATTATGACACCAGATGAGAAGGGCACTTCAAGGTTGCGGTCTTTCACATTTTGGTTTAGTGCTTTGCACAATTCTGACCCAAATGAGTTTTCTGTATTATGTGAAAGAAAGCTTTTTTGGGTTTTACATTTCTGGGTTTAGGGTTGTTGTGGCATTAATGGTAATGTCACTGTCTGGTGAACGCCAGAATGGAGTTTGAGTCCGCTCAAACATGTTAGTTCCTTTGGTTGCTGCAACCTTACCATCCTTGTGAGCTAAGGATAGGGGATTTGGGAGAGCCTATAGGTCTACCTGCTGAGTCATCAGCAGCCATTATCTGGCCCTCCCTGGTCCTAACTTGGGTGGAGAGGAGGCTTGGGCATTGATCATATGATATATGGTCAGTCTCTAGGGAATTGTCCTGCTTCCTAGGGCAATGCAACTGTCCCTTGCCTATGCCACTCATGAGCAGCGTTGAAAACAAAATATAGACCATACAGCTAGGTCAACCATACTGTAGAGTGTCTGGCGTGTTTGACGGGGTATTTCACCGATAAAAATGTCTGGTAGTGTCAGTTTCTATTGCATAGAGGTTTGCTACACAGCTTGCAATTAGTGTCGATTCTTTCACTTTTTGGCTGACCTAGTTTAGCTATACAATATGGTCTTTTAGGCTCATCTGGCGGGGATACCCCACCGATGAAAATGTCTAACAATGCCCATTCAAGGCGACTGTAGATCTGTTCAACTCTATGGAGTTGGTATAATATTTTTCCCTTTTTTGGCTGATCTAGGTTAGCTAGAGGGTGTGTCTGGCAGGGGTTACCCTGCTGATGAAATTCTGGCAATGCCAAATCATGACACCTGGGGTTATGCTGGACATTTCCCAATTGGTTTCATTTCTTTTGCACTCCAACTAATTGAGGTCATTTCTTGTGCCTCATTTTGGTAGCTCTGAACACAACCAAAAATGTCTGCCATTGGTAATTCTTGATAATTTGAATCCTAAGGAACATTTTGGTGCAATTTTTTAACCTTTCGATTCACATTTTCCAGGCAATTCTTGTAAGTCCCACAGTCCGGCAGACTTTCATTTCATTGACCCATGATATGCAAACAGTAATGTAAACCAAGAAAAAATCCTTTCGCTTTTCAGATACCCTGACCTCTGCTGGCTCCTGGACTATTACCGAAGAAACACTATGTAATTATGACCACAAGTCCCAATTATGGAAATTAGGTTAGAGTAAGCAACCGGGCAAACAAGTCGGGCATACCGCCCACAAAAGAACGCTTGCCAGCCTTTGAGAACAACAAAGGAAGTAAAATAAGTTAAAACCTCAACAAGTTCATTATTAACTTGGCTGCTAAACGAGTATTGGTGTCATACCGTCATCTTTACTTACTTTACTTTTACTTTGATGGCTGCTTTTCTGTTCCTATACAGCAGGGGAACCCCACTCTCTACGGGACCTCCACTGTTGCTTTTCCTTGTTCGTTCAGAGTATTTAACGTTTCATATCACGCATTGTTCATTTACTCTTAAATGTCACTGTTGTATAAATGATGAAATAGAATCTTCAGTTTCCTCTTGAAAGCCTTAATGTCTTCAATCATTCGGATGTCTCGTGGGAGCTTATTACATAGTCTCGGGGGTGCATATTTGAAGGCTCTGGAGCCTACAGTAGACATATATCTAGGTTCCAATTGTTTGAAGGCATCTGTAACTTTTCTTGTGTTGACACAATTTGTTGGCTACACAATATGTAGCAATTCTCTTAAGTATTTTGGACGACTGGTTCTGATAACTTGGTGAGTTATTGTACATACTTTAAATTCAATTCTCGCTTTTATCGGCAGCCAGTGAAAATCAATTAGTATAGGGGTGATTCTTTCTCTAGGTGGGACACCTTTTATTAGTTCTGCTCCTCTGTTTATTATGTTTTGTAATTTCTTAAGTTACACTTTTGGTAAATTGCAATAGAGTTGCAGTTGTCAATCCTGGTAATAACACAGTTTATCACGTTTCTTTACAGAATTTTCATCCAGGTACTTTTCATAAACGCAATATTTCTTAGATTATACCCAGCAGTTTTTATTACTTTATTTATTTAGGATTGAGAGACGGGGTACAGTCAAGAAATACACCTAGATCTCGAACTTTACTAGATATCGGCACCGAGTCATCATTTATGTTCATTTGAATATCACCAAAGTTTCTCAGGCTGTTTCTCTTACCCACCACCATGAATTCAGTTTTGTTCTAATTTAATTCTAATTGTTTAAATGTCATCCATTCTCTAACACAATCAATGATTCAGTTTAGAGTTTCATTAGTGTCATCTGTATAATTTATGGAGAAGTAAAATTGTGTCATCCGCAAATAGTTTGAACTTCTCACCATGCCTTTGTAGTATTTTCGATAGGCCAATAGCATAGATGCAGAATAAGATTAGGTCAAGGACTCCCAACTCCACAAAAAACAGCCACCCACTCTCTGTAATTTCCCTTGAACTAAGAATTACTTTCCATGGCTGTTATGAGCAAAGAATTACATTCCTTCTGTTTTCAGTGTTGAAGCTTTACTGCTGAGCAGTGAATACTTTCTGGTTCCATAAACAAGCAGGTGAGCTGACTCAATAAGCAAAAACTTATTACAATTTGGAAGGAGGATGTCTTGACACAGCGGCTGCAATGAAGAAAATTAAAGAATGGGAAATTTCTACCCTGCTACTCACCATTAACTACTAGATTGTCTCATTACTTTACATGGGCTATGAATCTTTTGATGTCTCACAGGATTATAATACAGGAGAGGGGGTTCCCAGCCCCCTCGTCCCGTCCCTTTTAGTCACCTCTTACGACACGCGGGGATATGTTGGCGCCATTCTAATTGTTTTTATGGCCCCGCAGCCACAGGGGGCATAAAGGTGAAGAGAGGTGAATGCTCGAGTGTTTGGACGAGGATTGAAACTGGTAGACGAGAATGATCATGAATGGGAGGTAAATCAGTTGTTGTTTGCGGAAGATACTGTACTGGTTGCAGACGCGGAAGAGAAGCTTGGCCGATAGTGACAGAATTTGGAAGGGTGTGTGAGAGAAGGAAGTTGAGAGTTAATG
This sequence comes from Palaemon carinicauda, assembly GCF_036898095.1. Classification (NCBI taxonomy): domain Eukaryota; kingdom Metazoa; phylum Arthropoda; class Malacostraca; order Decapoda; family Palaemonidae; genus Palaemon; species Palaemon carinicauda. The sequence goes on from NC_090725.1 coordinate 68,447,249, forward strand.
TGGGTAAGAGTAAGGTTATGAGATGTACGAGAAGGGAAGGTGGTGCGAGGTTGAATGTAATGTTGAATTGAGAGTTACTTGAGGAGGTGGATCAGTTTAAGTACTTGGGGTCTGTTGTTGCAGAAAATGGTGGAGTGGAAGCAGATGTACGTCAGAGAGTGAATGAAGGATGCAAAGTGTGGGGGGCAGTTAAGGGAGTAATAAAAAATAGAGGGTTGGGCATGAATGTAAGGAGAGTTCTGTATGAGAGTGATTGTACCAACTGTGATGTATGGATCGGAGTTGTGGGGAATGAAAGTGATGGAGAGACAGAAATTGAATGTGTTTGGGATGAAGTGTCTAAGGAGTATGGCTGGTGTATCTCGAGTAGATAGGGTTAGGAACGAAGTAGTGAGGTTGAGAACGGGTATAAGAAAGGAGTTAGCAGCTAGAGTGGATAAGAATGTGTTGAGGTGGTTTGGCCATGTTGAGAGAATGGAAAATGGCTGTCTGCTAAAGAAGGTGATGAATACAAGAGATGATGAGAGAAGTACAAGAGAAAGGCCAAGGTTTGGGTGGATGGATGGAGGGAAGAAAGCTCTGGGTGATAGGATAGATGTGAGAGAGGCAAGAGAGCGTGCTAGAAATAGGAATGAATGGTGAGCGATTGTGACGCAGTTCCGGTAGGCCCTGCTGCTTCCTCCGGTGCCTTGGATGACCGCAGAGGTAGCAGCAGTAGGGGATTCAGCGTTATGAAGCTTCATCTGTGGTGGATAACGGGGGAGGGTGGGCTGTGGCACCTTAGCAGTACCAACCAAACTCGGTTGAGTCCCTTGTCAAGCTGGGAGGAACGTAGAGAGGAGAGGTCCCCTTTTTTGTTTCATTTGTTTGATGTCCCCTACCCCCCAAAAATTGGGGGAAGTCCTTGGTATATGTATGTATGTATGAATCTTTGGAGAGGAAATAAAATTTAAAATTTTTTGATAAAATTTTGGGATTATTGTCGATAAAATGAGCTTCTGAAGAAGCAGCAGTATGATCATCAGGAGAGGTTTAGAAACTATATTTACTGCTCCACTAATGGAAAGGGTTGCAATTTTATAGTACACCAGCTCTGCATTAAGAAGTTATTTTAATGCAAAGACAGTATAACCTTGCAATAACAGTCACTGTTACAATGGATTTCACATACAATGGACTAAATCCTGATAACCAGAGTAGTGTTCGGTTGATAAAGGCCACCGTAAGAAGTAGTATATTGTTATGAGATATTTATACTTATTCATTGTATATTCATGCACTTTAAAGGTAATAAAAGCAATTTCTCCTTATTCATCCTTGGCATGTCTTCAATAACAAATAGCTTATTTGAGGAATAATTCTGTATCAATGAAAACAGCTTTTTCTTCTATGCAAGCCCATCTGAGAAAATGTACACACACTCAGCTGATTTAAGCTACTGCTCTCGAGGGTATACGCACATGTAAATAAGAAAATAATAATAATATATGTTAAGATGATGTTATTACAAATGTTTTTTCTACATACAATGTCCAAATAGAAAAGCTATCGTTTTACTTTCTTTCATGACCAAACATAACAAACCAATGCAATTACACACATGAATAAATAATGACACTAACAGCTTTTAGTAAATTGCATGAGAAAAGCAGTACTTTATAATATAACTGTACTGGTATTTGTGCAATATTTATTGTTTTGAATGAGTTTGGAAATTACAAGAGCAAGCCAATCTGAGAAAAGGCAAACATTGTAAGCCAATTCAAGCAACTTCTATCTAGGATATGTGCATATATAAATAAAAAAGTACATTTAATGTAATTTCCAAAATTATTCAAACCTTCTTATAATAAAAGTACAGTTTTCATAGTTTACTTACTAAGAGCTACCAGTGCCGTTAGTTCGTTCGTTATGATTGGCGATGAAACGATATAGATTCAGCCTTTTCTTCTTTTTTTTTAATTTCTAAACATACAGTAAGTAAAACAAAACTTGACATATACAGATAGTTTTGTAATTTAGTAACTGTTTTATACTACAGATTTAAAATACATTAATTGAAAGCTATCACTTTTTTACCTTTTCTTAACAAAAGGTTATCCTACACTGCATATATATACAAAATTTATATTTGTTTACTGATTAATTTTACGATTTTGTTTGATTTTAATAGTAGGTAAAGTAGTAGTACAGTATTAGTACTTCCCACATTACTCACTAGTGTTTTCTGGTATTGTATTGAGCAGCTTTTTATTCACCCTATGATTGAAATGGTCCTTGTTTATGGGAGTTTCATTTAATTTACATTCCTAAATTACGTCAACCAAGGGTGAAAACAAGTGTGTTAATGTCAGCTGCTCATTTTGATTACCATAGATATTAAGCATATATAGTAGGCCTGTAACCTATACAATTTTGATATGATTTTGTTTGAGTTTATGCTTTGAGAAACATTTTTGAAACAACGAACTACCAGCTATACCAGACAGTCCTTCCCCATATAAGTGTTATTGTGAAGTTCAACTGTAATTGAATTTACAAATGGGGGCTTTCAAGATAATCTTATTATGTACTCACACTTACTATTAATTCCTGGCCATGTCAAAATCTATATACAGTAAGTAACTCAACTTCTACCCCAAAGCTAAAACTATTTCCTTGTAAAATTCAATAGTCTGATGCTTATCACACATTTAGTTTAAACAATATAAAAATCGTTTTGGCACAATACAAGAGATATTTCTAGAATCCAGACAGTGAATATGTAAGAGTCAAAGGTCATCTACACAACCAAAATAAACTCACAGTATAACCAGTATAATTAGCAGAAATACAATAACCATAAATGAAATTAGAAGATAATTAAAAGAAAAAACCTTACCTGAAAAAAGCTTACTTATTGTGCTACCAAGCTTAGATAATGTCGATTCTTCCTCCTTGGGTTTATTTGCCTCAACTAAAATACTCTTCTCAAAAACTACCTCCATTGTACCCAATGTAAGGACACCAGAGTCATCCATATTGAAGTGAGCCTGTTCAAAGAGTGAAATTACAACTAAAATGCAAGTAAAAATTTCTATTAAAAAATCTGAACCAGTACAGCTTAGATACTTAATGATAAAATACAACCATACAACTAAATGAAATTCTTTTCTATGTATTATGACAAAAATTGTCATGACCCATATAATTAGATCCACACATCTAAGCAAATAAGTAGCATATCGCATTCAGAATTCAATCAGCAAGTGTTGAAAAGGCAAACAAAACCGTAGTGTCTTAGAGAAAAACAAATTTCAATACTCATCTGCGAGTTGCCATTCTAATCTATCTCTCCCCTATATTCCATCCCCACTGAGAAGCTTGATAGAGATATAGCACCATCTGCTAGCATGAGTAACACAAGAGTAATTTCTTAAGTTTTATAGGCCTCTATATGCATTAAAATTCTCATCAAAAATAATTAAAGATTCAAATAAAACAAATAATGGTCATTATTTTCAAATAACAGATAGTACAATTGATGTTACAGTATACAAGATGAGATATAGGTGACTCACATCCAAGTATTGAAATGATAAATTTTATCATTAAAATTCTGTTTATTGCAATGAATCCTAACTGCAAGTCTACATGCTGACCACCACACTCCTTAAAAGATAGGTATGGGAGGGAGAGAAAAACATTAACCAATATTTAAGTTAAATAATAAACCAATTAATGTGATATATCTATTATAAAGCTTAAGTAATATGTCATGACTGGCTAACTATGGAATGTTTATTATAAAGAAAAAAATATACCCAACAATTTGTTTGGTAAAATCCGTATGGTATTCAAAGGTACAAAATCTACTTCCTGAAACTAGTCTATGTGATCACTTAGCAAGTGATCTAAACCCTAGTTCACCAAGTTCCTTCTGAGAGATTGGTTGGTTTCTTCAAGCAATTGTAGTAAGGGGTCTTTCTTACAGAGATTCAGTGAAGTGAACCAATGAAATACTGTAAACCTTCTAGATGGACCTTGATGCTTATGGAGTTGTAGACCCAAATGGTATTTTTCATTTGATTTTTATAAAGACCAATGATTTCTTAGCTCTCAAGTTGTCTATCATTTTCCACAAGTTAGAAAGAAGAGGTTATTTTTTCACTTGTTGAGGAATTGATAATGTTACTCCATTATTAAATGTGTTTGTGGTAGCCTTAACTAAATTTTTTAAACGTCTTTTGACAAATGGCCTAATTAGGTATGATGAAGGTAACAAATTTGTTCCCTAATCTAGGATTTTGCAAATGCCCTAGAGCAAGTGAAGCCTTTAACAATTTCAAATGCTGTACAGATATCCCTTGACTGTGGTCAGGAATTTCATATGATTGCCCTTAATTTTAGTGGTCTTTGACAGAGTTAATAACAAAGCCCATTAATGAATTTTTAGGCAATAGCAAAAAGTTGTTGATGGGCTCCATAGAAAGTAAAGTATAGGAATGTGATATCTGGTGTTCCTTTACGTGGTTTGGTCTAGAAAAAAAGCTTACTGCATAGGCAGATGATGCTAATCTGTCCTAAATCGACCTCCTCAAAGCAGAACTGTGGTTGCTAAATTCCTCAACAGAGATCTAGCTAAGCTTAGTGCATGGTGCAAACGGTTGAACACTAACAAAACTAAAAGTATGAATTTAAACAGTTTGAGAACAGTGATTCCTCAGCATCCAGATCTGTGCATTAATATAACAAATTCAAAGATAATTTGTATTTTTCCTAACCATACAAACCTTAGCTATTTACAAAGGGTATTACTTTTAGCGCAGCTGAAATGACGAGCCAATAGTTTTTAACGAGGGTTAATTACCCCCGCGCTAGTTAGCGGGGGGTGGGGAAGGGTAGCTTGCTACCCCTCCCCCCTCCACACACCGGTGATTTGCTTCACTTCACTTAGAGGTAGGACTTGACTTGGGGGTCAGGGATGGCGGGCACATATGTGTAAATAGCTAAGGTTTGTATGGTTAGGAAAAATACAAATTATCTTCGAATTTGTCATTTGTTCCGTAACCGAAATACAAACCACGCTATTTACAAAGGGTGACTTACCCCTTAGGAAGGGTGGAAAGTCCCCAGCTTTACTGACTTCGGCTTGCCCGGGGGCTCGATCCCTCAGTGAGCAGCACTAGAGAGAGGGAGCCCCTGTACCTCACAGGTTCCTAGCATCGCTAGGAACGAGTGGCCTACATAAGTAGTGTGAGGAGGAGAGTGTTACTCGTCCTATGAAGTTGACCTTGAGACCTTCAGATAGGAATTCTAGGATAGGACGTTCCCCATACCACCTCGTCAGGGTATGGGAGACGCAACAGTATTAAGCTTAATACTAGGAGCACAAAGAAGCATGGGTTACCTGCAGAGGTCGAGGTCAGCTATGCGAGGACCAGGATGCTGCTTCCCCAAGAGAGGGGAGAATGAAGAAAGAAGTAAGGGTCAGACATACTCTTTCATTCACACAGACTAAGACCGGGTAACAACGCCCTCAACCTACTGCTACTTGTCCAAAAAGGAACCTGAGGTTAGACCAGCTGTTGTGCAGCGACCACAGGGCCGATAGAGAACGTATCGAGGCTCCTGTGGGTCACGTCTTGCAGGTAGTGGGCTGTGAAGGTCGTTTGACGCTTCCAGACCCCAGCTTGAAGTACCTGCGTCACAGAGAAGTTTCTCTTGAAGGCCAGGGATGTAGCAATACCCCTGACATCGTGGGCCCGAGGGCGACGTGACGGAGGAGGGTCAGGATTCAGGGCATGGTGGATAACCCTTCGAATCCAAGCAAAGATGGTGTTCCTGGTGACCCTCCTCTTTGTCCTGCCTGTGCTCACAAACAAAGCTCGCACATGAGGACGGACTGCAGCCGTTCTCTTCAAGTAGTACCTCAGACACCTCACTGGGCATAGTAGCAGCTGGTCTGGGTCGTTTGTTACAGAACGGAGACTCGCGATCCTGAAAGAGTCGAACCGAGGATCTGGCACTCCAGGATTCTGAGTCTTGGCCACAAACTCAGGGACGAACCTGAACGTTACCTCCCCCCATCCCCTTGAATGGGCGATGTCGTACGAGAGACCATGAAGTTCACCAACTCGCTTGGCCGAGGCCAAGGCGAGTAGGAAAGCCGTCTTCCAAGACAGGTGGCGATCGGAGGCCTGGCGTAATGGCTCGAAGGGAGGTCTCTTGAGACCTCTGAGGACTCGAACCACGTTCCAAGGAGGGGGTCTCACTTCCGACTGGGGGCAGGTAAGCTCATAGCTACGTATGAGTAAAGAGAGTTCTAGCGATGAAGAAATATCCACGCCCTTCAATCTGAAGGCCAAGCTTAAGGCTGAGCGATAGCCTTTCACTGCCGAGACAGAAAGGCGCATTTCTTCTCGCAGATACACAAGGAAGTCCGCTATTGCTGGAATAGTGGCATCGAGTGGAGAGATACCCCTTCCACGACACCAACCACAAAAGACTCTCCACTTCGCTTGGTAGACTCCCTCAGAGGACCTTCGCAGGTGCCGAGACATTCTCTCCGCAACCTGTTGCGAAAAGCCTCTCTCCGCGAGGAGACGCTGGATAGTCTCCAGGCGTGAAGCCGAAGCGAGGCTACGGCCCTGTGAGGGACACCGGAGTGGGGTTGTCTGAGAAGCTCGTGTCGTGGAGGAAGCTCCCTTGGGAGTTCCGTCAGGAGTTGCAGAAGGTCCGGAAACCATTCCGCGTGATGCCATAGCGGAGCTACTAGAGTCATGGAACAGTTGACCGATAGTCTGGTCCTGTTGAGCACCCTTCTCATCAGACAGAATGGTGGGAAGGCGTACACGTCGATGTTGTCCCACCGTTGCTGGAAAGCATCTTGCCAGAGTGCCTTGGGGTCCGGGACTGGTGAGCAGTACAGGGGCAGCTTGAAGTTCAAAGCTGTCGCGAACAAGTCCACCGTCGGGGAACCCCACAAAGTCAGGACTTTGTTGGCTATCTGAGGATCCAAAGACCACTCGGTACTCACTATCTGCGAAGCCCTGCTCAGACTGTCGGCGAGCACATTCCTCTTGCCAGGAATGAAGCGAGCTGATAGTGTTATCGAGTGGGTTTCGGTCCACCTCAGAGTCTCTACTGCAAGATGGGATAGCTGTTGCGAAAAAGTGCCTCCCTGCTTGTTGATATAAGCCACTACCGTGGTGTTGTCGCTCATCACCACCACGGAGTGACCCGCCAGGAACCGTTGGAACTGTTGAAGGGCCAGAAAGACGGCCTTCAATTCTAGCAGGTTGACGTGTAGGCACTTTTCTGATTCTGACCAAAGGCCTGAGGCCCTCTGGTTCAGAACGTGCGCCCCCCACCCTTCTTTTGACGCGTCCGAAAACAGAGTCAATTCCGGGGGGAGGACGAGAAGACTCACTCCCTTTCGCAGGTTCTCGTCGGCCAGCCACCACCGCAAGTCCGTCTGTTCTAGAGACCCCATTGGGATCAGAATGTCCGGGGAATCGGATCCTTGATTCCACCGGGACTTGAGCCGCCATTGAAGGGATCTCATCCTGAGGCGGCTGTTTGGAACCAGACGGGCCAGGGAGGATAGGTGGCCTAAGAGACGCAACCACGATTGGGCGGGGAGTTCTTTTCGCCTGAGGAAAGGTTCCGCCACCCTCCTCAGCCTTGCTATCCGGTCGTCTGATGGAAACGCTTTGTGGAGATTGGTGTCTATTAGCATGCCTAGATAAACCAGTCGTTGGGACGGCTGCAGAGAGGACTTCTCGAGGTTTACCACGATCCCCAGATCCTGGCAAAGATCTAGAAGCCTGTCTCGGTGTCGAAGAAGGGTCGACTCCGAGTCTGCTAGGATCAGCCAATCGTCCAGGTAACGAAGGAGACGAATGCCGTTCCTGTGCGCCCAAGTCGAAATCAGGGTGAACACTCTGGTGAACACCTGAGGAGCTGTGGAGAGACCGAAACACAGCACCTTGAACTGGTAGATCTTGTTGTCTAGGCAGAATCTCAGGTACTTCCTGGAAGACGGATGGATTGGGATCTGGAAGTACGCATCCTTTAGATCCAGTGTACACATGAAGTCTTGTGGTCTCACCGCAAGTCTGACCGTGTCTGCTGTCTCCATGCTGAAGCGGGTTTGTTTGACAAACCTGTTCAGAGCCGAGAGATCGATGACGGGTCTCCAGCCTCCAGTAGCCTTCTTTACAATTAAGAGTCGACTGAAGAAGCCTGGGGAGCCGTCCACGACCTCCTGGCGAGCACCCTTCTCAAACATGGTCTCGACTTCGGCCTGAAGGGCCAGCCCCTTTGCCGATCCCATGGCATAGGAGCTCAACGACACTGGATTCGCTGTCAGGGGAGGTTGAGATGACGTGAACGGGACGCGATAACCTTGGCCGATCACTGAGACCGTCCAAGCATCGGCCCCGTGATGTTGCCACCAGCGGACGCAACGCTGAAGGCATCCCCCCACAGGTGGACACGCAGGGGGACTGCCACCCCTAGGGCTTGCGGCCGCGGCCGCCACCCCTAGAAGTCTTGCCTCCCCTGGAGGACTTACCGCCCCTCTTGACCTTGGCTGGAAAGGGCTGGGGCTTAGACACCACTTTCTTAGCTGCCGGTGCCTGTTTGGGAGCCTTACGAGGCTGTTGCTGCTGTTGTGGCGGGGCTGGAGGCTTATAGGGCCGAGTTGTAAGGGCCCTGTGGAGGAGGGAGTCCGTGCTGGATTTCCTCCACCTCTCAGCCGTTCGCTCCAAGTCTTGAGGCTCAAACAGGCTCTCCCCCAGAAGGGAAGCATGTCGGAGCCTACACACATCTACGGCGGGGACCTTCGGATGGAATCTCTCGGACACAGCATCGCGACGCTTCAACACCGAGTTGGCCCACAGGGTGGTAACCTGGTGCGCCAAAAACTCGATGGAGCGGGTGCCCGAGAGCAAGAAGGTCTCTAGGGCCTTCCTATTGGTCTCCTTGGACAAGTCCTCCGATCGCAATAGGATGCCCAGAGATCCTAACCAGAAGTCCAGCCACGAAGTGGCCTGCATGGCACACTTAGCGACCTTCTCGTGGTTAAGGATCTCTGCCGCCGAGAACGACACCTGCCGGGCAGAGAGTTTCTCCAAGGGAACTCCCTTCGCCAGCTCCTTCACAGAGTGATGGAGAGGAAGAGCGAGGTTGTGCTCACCCAGGATCTCGAAATACCTCCTCTGCTGAAGGCGAGGAGGAGGGATGAGTTTGTTCCCGGCAGTGGAACGACTGGAGGAGGCAAGAAGTGCGAGCTGAGCATTGGCCCTAGCTCTGGCACTCTTCAGCCCCCGAGACCAGGGCAGAGCTGCACTGGTCTTAGGGGCCTTCCGAACGTCAAACACTTCATCCAGAATCGTGTCTTTGCCTTCACGGGGGGGGGGGGGGGGGATGACTGGATCCGTAAGACTGTTAAGTTGCCTTATCAGGCTTAGGACCTGCCAGAAGGCATGTTCGGACTCTTGCTGTTCTCCTCCCTGCGGGCTGGCAGCTAAGTCTCCTGCCCCAGGAATCTCTTCCTGGGGTGATACGTGGACATTCCCCTGGGTAGTCGTGGGTTCCTGACGAATCCTTGCCGAGGATTTAGGGATGGTCTTGGAATCCTTGGGTTCCCTCCTGGGAGGGATACAGGATACCAACAACGAGGTTCGAGGGGCCCCTTCCTCACGAGACGATTCTCCTGCCTGAAGCGAAGTCTCCCCCCCTGGTGCCGAAGGGAAGACTACCGCCCCACTGGACTCACCTGAGGACGGAAAGGCCTCGTCCACGGGAGAAGGAGAGAGTACTCGTGCAGGAGAGAGGACCCTCGAGACCGACCTCTTGGGAACCAACTTCGCCCTGGGGGAAGTCACCACGAAGTCCACTCCTCTCTTTCTCTTCAGCGTAGGAGAGACAGCCGCTGGTTTGTTACCCTGGCCGGCGAGTGCTGGTTTCATAACCCTCACTAACGCCCGTGCCAGCGGACCAAACCAAGTCTGCTGCTCAAAGGACACAGAGTCCGGGAATCCTCGCTAAGGAGGAAGGGATCGGGCGATCCTTTGGAGTGGACACGACGGTACCTGCCTGAAAAGAAGGTGGGGAAGAATGCTGTACTGTACAGACCTGTCTTCGTCCTGCAATACCAACCTGTGCTTGGATGGAGGTGATCCCGAGTGCCGTCTAGGAGCACGCGTCCCTGCTGCTACCACCGGCTGTGGAATTCGCCGCGAACTATGGTCGCGCGAGGGCGAACAGTCGCGCAAAGGCGAATGGTCGCGCGGGTGATCGCGCAGGCGCACAGGCGAGCGGTCGCGCGGGCGCGCAGGCGAGCGGTCGCGCGGGCGAGCGATCGCGCGGGCGCGCAGGCGAGTGGGCGTGAGGGTGGGCAGGTAAATGAACACGTGTCCGAGGCGACGAACGCAAGCGATGGCGAGACGGCGAGGGATCGTGCTGCCGCGTAGGTGAAGAAGATCGCTGGCGATAATGACCGCGTGATGGTAAGCGATGGCGAGCAGCATATGTAGGTGAATGATCGCGTGATAGGGTGCGATGGTGATCAGCATCCGCAAGAGGGCGGTCGTTCAGGGTTGTGCGATGAGGAGCAGCATGCGTAAGCGGGCGATCGTGCAGGGTTGTGCGATGGCGAGCAGCATGCGCAGGTGAATGATCGCGTGAAAGGGTGCGATGGTGATCAGCATCCGCAGGAGGGCGATCGTTCAGGGTTGTGCGATGAGGAGCAGCATGCGAAAGCGGGCGATCGTGCAGGGATGTGCGATGGCGAGCAGCATGCGCAGGTGAATGATCGCGTGAAAGGGTGCAATGGTGATCAGCATCCGCAGGAGGGCGATCGTTCAGGGTTGTGCGATGAGGAGCAGCATGCGTAAGCGGGCGATCGTGCAGGGTTGTGCGATGGCGAGCAGCATGCGCAGGTGAATGATCGCGTGAAAGGGTGCGATGGTGATCAGCATCCACAGGAGGGCGATCGTTCAGGGTAGTTTGATGAGGAGCAGCATGCGTAAGCGGGCGATCATGCAGGGTCGTGCGATGGCGAGCAGCATGTGTAGGTGATCGCTGGCGAGCTGGTGATCGCTGGCGAGCAGAAGGTCGACGCGTGTCCTGTGAGAGGACAGGTGGTGCGGCGCGTTCACGAGCAGGAACGGGAAGATCGCTGGCGCGTTGGCGAACATGTGTTTCTGACACGCGCAGCACGATGTTGCGTAGCCACAGGACCAGGTGGATGGTGAGCAGGGAGTTCAGCAGGAACTAAAGGGTGGTCAGAGACCGCAGGGCGATGGTCCTCAAATGAGCGCTGACGCTAGGAAGAGAGCTGACGAGCAGGAGAGCGCTGGCGAGGGGGGCGAACATCAGGAGAGAGCCGACGAGCAGGTGAGCGTCGGCAAGCAGGAGATCGTCGACGAGCAGGAGATCGCTGGCGAGCAGGAGATCGCTGGCGAGCAGGGGATCGCTGGCGAGCAGGAGAGCGCTTGTGCGCTAGCCCATCCCTTAGCCCCGAAGGGACCGTTGCCCGTCGGGTGACGAGTTCTCCAGAAGGCGAAGATCCGGCAGGAGATGGTGAGCGGTCTGCAGAGAGGTTCAAGGAGGGCGGAGCAGTCGGTTGAGGCTGACGAGGAGAGTCCCCCCCGGAGGACGAAGACCCAAAAAGGCGCCTCTTAGTCCCCCTGTAAGGGGAAGGGAGGCCCTTGTGGCGTAGAGGGCGGTGAGCCTTACGGCGGAGGCGGCCTCGGGGGAGATCGTCGGGACCATCGGTCCTCCGAAGGGGAGTCTCCGTCAAAACACTTCCCTCAGAAGGAAGCTGGGCAGCAGTCGAGACCGAAGGACTCACTTCCCCCTTCGAAGGATGCACGGAAGGAGTAGGAGAGCCTAGAGCACCATCACCAGCAACAGCACCTGCGTCGGAAGGCCCAGCCACGTCGGAGGCCTCTGTCACCACGACGTCGACAATAGACAGAGGGTCTACCTCCGCTACCACCGGCGACTGTTAAACAGCGGCCCCCAACGAGACAAGGTCAATAAGAGCGACCCTGGAGGGCAAGCCCTTAAGCCCCAGGGACGACCAAATCTGTAAAAGATCATCACTGGATAAGGCATTATTATCAATAACCTCCCCCGGAGGAGGAGGGGGAACCGCCTCGCTATGGGAGGCGACGCCCTCTCCCCCCACCGAAGGTAGGGAAACAGAACAAGGGCCTGCGCTCCCACTCGGACGACTCTCCTTAGGAGGCGGACGAGGGGGAGCTTCGGAGGAGGTTTGGGCGGCGGAAGAAGAGTCCCGAGAACCTTCCTCCTTCAAGGCTAACCCCGGAGGAGAACGGTCTCTCTTGGACTTCTTCTTACGCCGACGGCCAAACCTCTCCCACTGGGAGGCAGACCACTCCCTGCACATGTTATCCTGGTCGCACCGTCGGCCCCGACATTGAGGGCAGAGGGTGTGAGGATCCGTAATCACGTCCGACATGAAAGTCCCACAAGGACGGCCGGCAACTCCAGGGCATGTACGCATATTAAATAAAAGAAAATAACTGAAGGTCAACTTCCAACCAATCACACAAGCTGAAAAGAAAAAGAAGAAAATTAAAGGCTGTCACGAAGGCGATGAACAGACACGTCTGATCACCGCCGAGCAAGCTACCCTTCCCCACCCCCCGCTAACTAGCGCGGGGGTAATTAACCCTCGTTAAAAACTATTGGCTCGTCATTTCAGCTGCGCTAAAAGTAATACCCTTTGTAAATAGCGTGGTTTGTATTTCGGTTACGGAACAAATTATTTTTCTAACTATAAACAATTTTGAAATTTTAGCTAGGATTTTTTATTGAAAATTTACTTTTGAGAAACACATTGTCATCTTCAACTGCGCAGAAAAATTGGCTTACTGAGTGTCTTAATATTTTTGGTGATCAATTTGTTCTGAAGAAATATTTTCATTCTTTCATTCCAACTTATTTTGAGTATTGCTCTCCCATCTGTTCTTCAGTTGCCGACTCTCATATTAATTTGTTGGACAAAAACATCCTGTCCATTAAATTTATTATTCCTGATCTGGATATTAATATCTGCACCACCCTTCAGTCGAGTTCTTTATGGATGTTGCATAAGATTTTCTATTGTTCTGACCATCCTTTGCATTCAGCTATTTCCAGACTATAACATCCTGTATGCATTACTAGGTTTGCAGTTAATATCAAGTGTCTTGTCTTCTCTATCATAAGGTTCAACAATACACAGTATTCCACAAGTTTCATTACAGCTGAGACCAGCCTAATCCAGCAGTTGAATAAGTGAAAATTCAGAAGTTCAAACTTGCAGGGAATGTTTTATGATGAAGAGGCTGACTCAAGTCTCTCTTCATAGTTTATGTCAGACCTATTTTACCATTGTTACTGATCTTAAGATATTTTACACTATTCACTACCTCTCGGAGTTTATTTCCTAATTTTCTTTACTCATTGGACTATTTTTCCCTGTTGGAGCAATTGGGCTTATACCATCCTGCTTCTCAAACTATGGTTGTAGCTTAAGACCGTAATAACAATAATAATAATTGAGGACAAAGTCATACTTGGAGAAACATAAGTAAACATAAAATTAGAAAAAGAAACACGGATAAAGAAAGACCAAATCCACCAGTAATAACATTAGACAGACCATAGTTTTTGACATAAGTGATGGGACATAATTGATTAAGCTTCATATCTCACCTACTGAAAGTACAAGCAACAACTTCTGTCTGTTGATCTTTCACAGCCAAATTATAAGACCTATTCTAGTTAAGAAAATATCTGACAATTTATTTGGATACACATTGTTTATACTACAGAACAATTTTCACAGATACCCAGACATACAAAACCAGTAAAATGATCAATATTAATTTATCAAGCTTATTCTGATTACAGTGTCTTGCCATTTAATAAAATTGGTTATATTTCAGTAGAATAAAATTATATTCTCCTGCAATACAATCTTTTACCAACAAAATTTCATATAAAAACAAAACTTGACCTTGTTACTGACAGTTGATAATCCTTCTACCATATATCAAACAACGAGAACATATCAACACTAATACAAATAAAATAAAAGATATATAGGATACAATGATCCTATACTTAATAACAACAAAATGTTGAGCAGATTTGAAGTTAAACTTTTAAGGCCTTTTACACAATCAGTGGCCAACTAAGGTGATGGATTGAAGTATGATAGTGACCATCGACCAGCATGTTTATCCAATCGAGTGTGTGGGTTCCTGACGCCCAGCTATATTCTCTCTCTCTATACACATACATTCAGCATAACTGCAATCTATGAGTGATGCTGGGGATGGGGTTTGTATGGAATACCCTATATATATTCCATATAAATGTTATGCAAGTAGTGTGTATATTTTTTATTAGATAAGGACAAAATCTATCACTCATACCTATCTCGAAAGAAAGAACCCATTTATCAAAATAGCCCTCTTTGTGTATGTACATGCACGTATGTAAGAAAAGAGCTAGCTCGTTTGTTTATCATGAATATTCTAATGTCAAGGGGGGTTACTCAATGTTCAGTATTTACATACATATATATACTGTCACAAATAATAACGTAATATTGAAACCATTGGGATCATGCCCATGACTACTACTGCTGCCTTCGCCTGAGTAATAGACGTAGTGTCAGCACCGACAGGCGCCCAGAGGCCATTGGTGTCTCATACAGTACATGACTAGGTCCTTTTACTGTCTCCAACTTTGTCGTTGCAGGCAAGGGGGAGGGGGAGACTGCAGCTAGGAGACCGTTGTGTACTGCTCTCATTTCGAAGAGGGGACCCATACCCAGGACCCCCCAGGCAAGATGGCACCAACCCCATGACGCCCATGGATCACGCCTTCATAGCCTACTACGCCTTTGTTCAGTTTGAAGAGAGCCACGATTAAGGGCTAACGTCCTTCCCGTTTGTGCCCGGGGCACGAAAGCTAAGCCATTTATACTTGTAGTTTTCATTCTAAAGTAACGTAACTTATACTTGGTCTCCGGGCTGTAGTTTCGGCCTGAACATGGATGAATTATTTTCAAGAGCACTCATTTAGTAGTCAGTTAAAAGATTTAATTTGTAAAAACTGTTTTTTCGCTACCACTAATAATTGACTTAAGGAAATTATATCAAGTGCTCAATGTCTGTGTAATGATTTCTTGTTCAAATATATTTAAAGTTGAAAGAACAGAATCGCATCTGTCTTATCCTGTTTCCTGAATTATATTTATGAAAATAATTTGCCCTTGATTGGCGTGATAGTGGGATTTTTTTCAACTAAGAAGTGAACTGAAATTACAACATGAGTGTTCCGGAGCAAGACAACATTTTCATAGAACTTGAAGAATCCGTCGGAGGCATACATCATGTCGTAAGGCCGCAAGGAGAACCTGTATACTGTATATTAGAACAGTGGTGGGCGGAGAGAGACCAGCACCACAGGGAGTTTACCAAAACAGCCCTTCACTAAAAGATGGGTTCGAACCCCGGGCGGGAGGGAATGGACGATACAGCGACTATGGCAATTTTCCTCCACTATCTGAGTATGTACCCATTTTTGAAAAGACAGTACCACAACAAGGGCAAAGATTTATCTCAATAGAGACTTTTCTCAGTTCGGTAGAGGCAGCGACGTCGGAGCAGTGTTGGACCGATCGTCAGAAAATTGTTTTGGCAAAACAGAGAATTTGAGGAAATGCCCATAGGAATGTGAGGAGAGATCTCGAATTCGTCGAGCCCAGGTCTTGGGCACATCTGAAAATACACCTACAATGGAGGTTAGGCCTAGGTACCGCCAGTTTGCATGAACACTTATGTAACTATGTTCCTGTCCGGAAGGAAGGCGAGTCGTACTTTGAATTTTTCACAAGAATAGCTGTAGACTTGGAGGATTTCTTGGATGGCCATGATGCCTTGGAAGGCATTAAGGATCCTTGGTTGAAGGTGGTCATGAAATCACATCTACCTGCATATGCGTGGGGCACACTGTTTCAGCCTGTACCCGTAGAGTGGGCTACGGATAATGTGAGAATTTTAATGACAAGTACAGACGAGACACCCCAACCGGAAGGACATAGACAACAGCAAACCTCATCGTCGTCATCATCGTCCGGGAACAATTCGAATGGACAGAAGAAATCATTGGGCCAAGGGCCAACCATAGGTCAAAATCTCAGAAGAAGGTGCAGTGTTTCAACTGCAAACAGCGGGGACATTACACCAGCAGCACATCCGTCGCCGCAAGCACAAGGACAGCCCCAGTGGTGACAGCGGCACCCAGGACGACCCAATAGGAAGAAGACCGAAGACAGCACCCACAGCAACCTGATATCAAAGTTAAGTTTCCTTCCGGTATCAAAAACTGTTTAATAGATACAGGAGCATTTGTGTCTCTTATTGTTGTAATGCACATTACAGTAAATCAAGTTCAAAATGAGGTTCCTTTAAAATGTCAAGGTCTTGGGGGAAAAGAAGTTTTCATAAATTTTTGTACACAACCCTTTGAGATGGGAGACGAGAAACTCATTCATGATTTCTATGTCGTCCCTGAGTTGGGTATTACGGGGATACATGTCATATTTGGTACAGATGCAATCTGGTTACTAGTTTTAAATGTACTTTGTGTCCTGAGGGATTGACTGTAACCATGAAGGATCGTATCCTACTCATAGGAGGGACAGTTGCATCAGTAGCACTCGTAATAGAACCTGTTGTTAATGTCACTGATAAGTGGGACCTTCGACTTTCCCAAGAAGTTTGTATAGACCCTTGTGTTGCTATGGTGATTGAACTTGATGTGTGTAACAAAGAATTAAAGGAAGGGGTTGGCGTACTTACGCCTTATGTAGACTTTGAAGATAACTTGTTGCAGGACTCAATAGTGCAGATCAAGGAAGGGAAAATAAGGGTATTATTCCATAATTTTGCATCAGCACCAGTGTTACTTAAAGAGAATACGCTAATTGCGTGGGTTGAATTGAATGTTGATTTAGTGTTTAATGCTGCCTTTCAGCAAAGTACCTCATCAGATCGCGCATGCGCCTTAAAAGATTTGGGATATAGTTTAACACCTGCTCAGTTTCATTTTTATGTCACTCAGCTTTTGGAAAAATATAAAGATGTATTTGTATTAGAGGAAGAACCTCCGGGTTATTGTGACTTTATGCCTTTCAACATAGATACGGGAGACAGTTCGCCAGTTGTAACATACCCCTATAGAGTACCTTTTGCATATCAGACTGAAGTAAATAGACAGTTAGCAGAGATGAAAGAGAATGGAATAATCTCGGTCTCTGATTCTCCCTGACGTTCTCCTATCGTAGTCGTAAAGAAAAAGTCTGGCGCTTTACGCATATGTGTAGATTACCGTAAATTGAATAGAGTAACGAAAGGTGATTTATTTCCTTTGTCATCAATAGAAGAAATTTTGTGTAAAGTCAGGAATAACACGTTCTTTTTGACATTAGATCTTAAATCTGGGTATCACCAAATAGCACTCGATCCCAAGAGTAGAGAAAAAAACCGCAATTGTTGCTGGCGACTCATTGTATTCCTTTAATACCTTGCCATTTGGGTTAAAGAATGCACCCGCACATTTTTAACGCATAATGATGAGCATATTTTCTGGATTGGTAGGCAATGCAGTATTAATCTACCTTGATGACAATCATTTTAGGGAATACTGTAGAAGAACATATGGCTAAATTTGTTAAAAGTTCTCGAAGAGTAGACATATCATAATTTGAAGGTCAACCTAGCAAAGTGTCAGCTGTTCCATCCAGAGGTTCAATTTCTAGGTCACATATTAAATAACAAGGGTGTAAGCCCGATGGTAAATAAGATAGAAGCGATTCGAACTTATCCTCGACCTAAAACCCCTAAGCAAGTTAGTTCATTTTTTAGGGTTAGCCTCTTATTACAGAAAATTTATTAAAGATTTTGGAAAAATCTCGACCCTTAGATAAACTTAGAAGAACAGAGAATTTTGAATGGAGTAGAGAACATGAAGATGCATTTCAAAAGTTGAAACAAGCTTTGTCTGAAGATAGTTTTTAGTCTTTCCTAAATTTGATCGTGAGTTCTACGTGACATGCGATGCTAGCAATGTTGCCATTGGGGGAATGATAGAACAGCTGGATGACGACGGAATATTCCGCCCGGTAGCGTTCGCTTCACGAGCGTTAAAGGGCCCGGAAACCCATTATTCAGTGTTTGACAAAGAGGCACTGGCCATTAAATGGTTATTAGAATGGAATCGTTATTTTCTGTTGGGACATAGAATTTGTATTAAATCTGATCACAAACCCTTATATATTTTCAAGAAATCAGATTTGTCAAGTCAGGCTAGATGGTTGGAAGCACTGTTAGAATTCGATATCGTTGGATTCGAATATATCCCTGGACGAACTAATGTAGTAACGGATGCCTTATCTCGTTCTGTGGCCGCTACAATGAGGTCGATGAGTACATCGCAGGCTGTGCGAGGAGGCGAGCAGACGGTACTCAATGACCCCTCCCAGCTGGGAGAGACGTCAGCTGATAGGACAGGGGGTGGGAGAGTATGTTGGGCCCAGTGAGAGAATGAATGAAGCGAATGCCCAGCGTAAAAATGAACCTGACCTTGAAGCTCACGACGCTCGTGATGATGATTGTGACTGGGATGTAACACAACTAGTTATGGCACAGAATGAAGATCCAGTATGGGATAGAGTTAAGGCTTATATTAGAGAGGAAATAGAAGAATTTCCTACAGACGTCCCGCTTCCACCTAATAGATTTGTAATCGAAGACGATGTTTTGTATGTAACTGATTTGAAATGAAACAAGTTAATTTATCGATCTGTATTACCCACTCCTTTCATAAATAAGGCCATGGAATTATCGCATTCGTCGCCAGTATCCGGTCACGTGGGCGTAGCGAATACACTCAGAAGAGCCACTGATCATATTTATTGGAAAGGCATGAAACAAACAATAAAGAGATATATAGACTTGTGTCACCCTTGTCATCTGTTTCGACCCTATAGATTAAATGTACCTCCCCCACGAGTCTGGCCTTTAGTTAAAGAGAAATGGCAAGGTGTGTATATTGATTTAATAGGTCCATTGCCTGTTTCACACGCAGGACATAAATATGTTTTGTTCTAGTAGATGCGCGAACTAGATACACGTTTGTGTAACCTTTGATCGACAAAACTGCACAGGAAGTCGCTAGAGCCCTTAGAGCTATCATTGAAATAGCTATCATTGAAATATTCGGTACTCCTAGAGAAATTATATCAGATCAAGGAACCGAATTTGTAAATGAAGTATTCACTCGAGTATCTGAATTGTATGGCATTAACCATTCACCCATTCTTGTGTATAGGCCTAGTTCAAATGGGTTGGTAGAGTCTAAAAATCGGGTCTTGATTAGTATGCTTAAATACCTAGTACCAGATAACCTGAATATATGGTCGGATATGTTGTCTACAGCTCAGTTTGCCCTAAACACGGGCTATATAATGAGAATATTGGTGACACGCCTTATTGTTTAGTTTTCGGTCAAGATCCAAATTTGCCATATGATGTTTTCACGAAAAAGGAGAAACTACCTTTGTATAACGTAGATGATTTTCGAACTTATGTTGCCAATGTAAATAAGAGGGCTTTTGAAATTACAAATAAGTTTTTAAAGATAGCCCAGGAGAGGAATATTCGTAGTTACAACAGGATATTTAAAACGAAATCACATGAAATTCAGATTGGTGATCGTGTGTATATAAACCGGCTTCACAGTAAAGAGCCTAAGTTCGAATCAGCTTTTATTGGACCATTCAGGGTGATCCATATTAATCATGATAAAATAACTGTTAAGAGTATTGCGAAAGGTAATGTATATGGAGTGCATGCTTCGGTAGTTAAGATTGTGCCAGAAAACGAGATGACAAGTTCAGACAATCGAAATGTATCAGCAATTTACCCTGTTTTCGATTTTAATGATGGATCAGCCGATGAGTTTCAAAACATTGCCCAAGCTCCCTTTTCTGCTGAGAGAGAGAGAGAGAGAGAGAGAGAGAGAGAGAGAGAGAGAGAGAGAGAGAGAGGATTGCTCGTTAAAAGGCAGTGGGCCTTGATTTGGTTTCAGTTAGCCAGGGTTTAGCAATAGGTTTTGGTTAAATAGTTCGCAATGGGAAGTGTTAGTTTTTTTTGTAGCAGTATGTTTGCTAACTGCTTGGTGTGTGTGTGAACTGTGAAGTGAGAATACGCAAGGGCGTAGTCTTTCATGAAAA
>NC_090725.1:68482559-68492559 GCF_036898095.1 Palaemon carinicauda
AAAGCTTCTTCCGAGCTGAATTTAGTGTCTGTCGAGTTACTCCCTCCCAAGTCTGATCTATGATCTTCAAGCAGTGCACGATGTTGAAGAGGCTCCTCCAAAATTCACGCAAAGTTAAGTTGGTGCTTTGTGTGACAACAAAGCACTGCTTAAAAAAGCGTTTGGTGTAGAGCTTCTTAAAATTAGAGATGACTTGCTGGTCCATGGGCTGGAGGATAGGGGTGGTGTTTGGTGGAAGATACATCACTCTGATAAACTTGAACTGGTCAATGATGATATCTTCGATTCCTGCGAGGTGAGCGGGAGCATTATCCAAGCAAAGCAAGCACTTTAAAGGCAAATTTTTCTCCTGAAGGTACTTCTTGACAGCACGGCCAAAAACTTGGTTTACCCATTCAACAAAGAAGTTCCTAGTAACCCAAACCTTAGAATGATAAACCAATAACGGCTTGATTTTGTAGTCCCTGCTGGCGTTGGCACATAGGGCAAGAGTCAACCGATCCTTCATAGGCTTATGTCCAGGCATTTTCTTCTCTTCGGCAGTGATGTATGTTAGACTAGGCATTTTTTTCCAAAACAGAGCAGTTTCATCCCAATTCAAAACTTGCTACTCAGTGTAGCCTTCATCCTCCACAATCTTTTCGAACTTCTTTACAAAATCATTAGCAGCTTTTGTGTCCGAACTTGAAGCAACTGAATGAATCCCGGTCGGTCTCAAATTTCTTGAACCAACCACGAGACGCCTTGAATTCCTCCGTCGTCGGATCGGTTGAACTCTCCCCCGCATCACTCCCAGAGCCTGCCACCTTCAAGTCACAATAGATAGCGCTAGCCTTCTCGCAAATGATCGTTTCAGTGATTGTATCGCCAACAATCTTTGTCCTTTATCCATATTAACAAAGGCATTCCATCTCTTCCAGGGTAGGGCTGCGACGTTTTGAAATAATGGTGATCCCCAGCGATGGTTTGACTGGTTTAATGGTTGCATTTTGCTTGATGATTGTCGAGATTGCATAAATATTCCAGCCATATTGTTTAGCCAGATCATTCACATGGACACCGCGCTTGTGTTTTTCTACAATATCCTGCTTCAATTCTAATGAAAGCATTGCCTTCTTCCTTTTCTCACCACTACTAAAACCTGTACAGAAACTAAGCTACTTAAGACCCATGATTATGCGTAAAATCAAAAATGATACGTGAAAATAGGAAGATAATAAGCACTGTTAATACCGGACAAAACATGGTACAACTACATGATGCGAACGAGAACAGAGAACTTACCGACGCAACACTCACTGGCGTCCCTCCGTCGTGCTACCATCTACCGCCGTAAACAAGAAAACTATGACCGACGCTTCAAGAAAATTCAACGCGTATGGTCTATGTCGGATGTTGGAGCATGACGTCGGGTGTCGAGATGAGAATTCGATCAAATTTTACGTTGGATGTTGCAAGAATCATATGTAGAGGTTCCACTGTGTGTGTGTGTGTTTGTGTGTTTGTGTGTGTGTATGTGTGTGTGTTTGTGTGTGTGTGTGTGTATGTGTGTGTGTATGTGTATATGTGTGTGTTTGTTTGTATATATATATATATATATATATATATATATATATATATATATATATATATATATATATATATATATATATATATGTATATATATATATATATATATATACATATATATATATACATATATATATATATATATATATATATATATATATATATATATATAAATATATACATATATATATATACATATATATATATACATATATATATATACCGTATATATATATATATATATATATATATATATATATATATATATATATATATATATATACATATACTGTATATATATATATATATATATATATATATATATATATATATATATATATATATATATATATATATATATATATATATATATATAAGGTATATATATATATATATATATATATATATATATATATATATATATATATATATATATATATATATATGTATATATATATGTATATATATATGTATATATATATGTATATATATATATATATATATGTATATATATATATACTGTATATATATATATATACACATATATATATATACCGTATATATGTATATATATATATATATATATATATATATATATATACAGTAGGGTCCCGAATTATGCGAGAATTTGGTCGATTAATGACCTCGTGTAAATGGAAAATCGCGAATTTCGAAACACACAACTAACAGAAATAATTCCATTGCGGCCATGGCAACCAGCAATTTGCCTATTCAAATGTGTTTACTACCCATTTCCAATACTTTCTTTGTACTATACTGTATTTCTTTATAATATCAAATTGTTCTTGTAAATAAATAAAACATTTAATATACTTTAAAGTTCTAATAACTTGAAAAATGGTTAAAATTACAACCAGGATAGGTGCAAACACCATATATTTCCCGTTATAACACAACCCAAAATACAGACAAATTTTAACCCTGGATAGGTACGGTGGGTCGTTTGCGACCCCGAGCGTCAAAAAAAAACAGGTTTTTCTCACGTGACTCACCCCTGTGACTGAATTTGTGGGTGATCGACCTGCAGGAGGTGTCTCCCCTACACGCTCTAGTAGTGTCCAGATGTGCATTGCTGTAGCTGTACTCCTTCCCCGATTTCTGAGACGCGTCGGGGTCGTTCGCGTCCGAGTTTACCCTTCTGAGGTAGTTTGCATAATTATCAAAGTTATTACGTATTATGAAATTGTCGTAGAATGGTGCAACTTGTATAGGTTATCAGTTGTGGAAAGTCTTGGTGGATTGTTTGGCTACCATGTGCATTTTTTTTTTTTAGTTAAAATGTCATTCATCACCACGAGGACCATTTTACCGCGAGTGCCCCTTTTTCATTTTTTTTCATTTTTTTGCAAAGTCATTTTTCCGTAAGATATTGCCAAATAGTGTCGTAAAACTTTTGCTTGTTTAGTGTTGGAAAGTGTGTCTAGATGATCTGGCTACCCATGCATGACTTTGTTTTTGTCAGATACGACGTAGTTATTGGTATATTGGGTATTTAACTGCGGTTACCAATTTCTGTTTTTTTTTTCAATATTTGTAAAAATTACTTACGTAGTAAGGAATTGCCGTATATTATTCATTTTTTTTTCATGTTTATGTGTTAGAAAGTGTGCCTTGATGGTTGGGCTAACACGTGCATGTCTTTTTTTTTATCTGAGATGTCGTATATTAGAATGTCGGGCATTTTACCGCGAGTGTCCCTTTTTAATTTTTTTTAATTTTTTTGCCAAGTCATTTTTCCGTAAGATATTGCGAAATAGTGTCGTAAAACTTTTGCTTTTTTAATGTTGGAAAGTGTGTCTAGATGATCTGGCTACCCATGCGTGATTTTGTTTTTGTCAGATACGACGTAGTTATTGGTATATTGGGTATTTAACTGCGGTTGCCAATTTCTGTTTTTTTTTTCAATATTTGTAAAAATTTACTACGTAGTAAGGAATTGCCGTATATTATTGATTTTTTTTTCATGTTTATGTGTTAGAAAGTGTGCCTTGATGGTTGGGCTAACACGTGCATGTCTTTTTTTTTTATCTGAGATGCCGTATATTAGAATGTTGGGCATTTTTCCGCGAGTGCCCCTTTTTATTTGTTTTGCATTTTTTTGCTTAGTCATGTTACCGTAAGGAATTGGCAAGTAGTGTCGCAAAACTTATATTTTTATAGTGTTGGAAAGTGTTTCTAGATGATCTGGCTACCCATGCCTATTTTTTTTTTAGCCAGATATGGCGTATATATAAGTATGTGTTCGATTTTCCTGTGATTGCCATTTTTTCGTTTTTTCCCATTTCTTTCAAAATTACTACGTACTAAGGAACTATCACAGAGTAATATTTCATTTATATGTTTATTTGTCGGAAAATATGCCTTGATGGTTTGCCTAGCACGTGGCTGAAATTTTTTTTTTCTGAAATGCCGTATATTAGAATGGCCATTTTTCCACGAGTGCCCCTTTTTATTTGTTTTGCATTTTTTTGCTTAGTCATGTTACCGTAAGGAATTGGCAAGTAGTGTCGCAAAACTTATATTTTTATAGTGTTGGAAAGTGTTTCTAGATGATCTGGCTACCCATGCCTATCTTTTTTTTAGCCAGATATGGCGTATATATAGGTATGTGTTCGATTTTCCGGTGATTGCCATTTTTTCGTTTTTTCCCAATTCTTTCAAAATTACTACGTACTAAGGAACTATCACAGAGTAATGATTCCTCTAGATGTTTATTTGTCGGAAAATTTTGTTTACTTTTTTTTTGATTGAATATCATCAAATTTTTTTAGCTAAAATATTGTTTTATTTTTTTTTTTCGATTTTATTTCCCTTCAAAAAAATTTTTTTGGGTCAGAATTTCAATTTTATAGTCGTAAAATAATCGACAATTATCCAGCAACCCACCATACAATTTTTATGCATATCCAATAATAATTAGATTAGTAAATAACACCTTGAAATTGACATACCCTTCCTACATTTCAAGTGGCAGATTAGGGAGTCTGAGTCAGTGTGGTTGGCGGCCATTTTGTGGACATATCCGAAGCGTAAGCTGCCCTATCTATATATATTCTTGTTCCCTATAGAATTTGTGATATTTTGGTATATTTTTACCTGCATAAATATCATATTATATATTAAATATATGTATTTTTTTACGAAATTTCCAAGTACTCAAAAAATTACCTTTAGATATGGCCCCTGATATAAATGTAATTTACAAAATAATGAAGATTTTTTTACATATTTCTATTTTAGGATAACATATGTTTATTCCCTAAAAAAATTAGCCACTTCCTATTTCATTTGGGTACCCAAAAAAATTCATGAAATTTGGACAATTTTTTTTGGCCAAAAAAAGTTACCCTTTTTTTCTCATTTCAGATCTTCACCTCCATGGGTCTGACTTCATCCAAAATACATCAAGATGTGTCCTAAACATTCAAGAATCAATTCCTAAAAGGATTTGTGTATATATGTATAAACTTTTTTTTTATGAATTTTTATGTCAGGTCTTTTTTTTTTCTACTTAATTTTTTAAAATATTTATAATAAATAGTTTTTCTGCAGATGAGTAGTATTTATCTTTACAGTTGTTTTAAGCATTCATTGAAGTTTTTTTTGGCAAAAGAAAAAAGGAGGTTACTGCAAAAACTGATTTTTCAAGAATTTTTTTTGGCGTCGGGGTCGTTCGCGTCCGAGTATACCCTTAAAGGGGTGTCCGAGGACCGTACCTATCCAGGGTTAATGTTTGTCATATCTATTGTATAATACAACTGGTGAATAGCAAAACCATCACTTTATAGACTAGCTTGTTGTATGATTGAAAATCCAGAATTATCAAAATAAAGGCGATTTTATATCATGCGTTTCCTAAACACGCTAAAAAGCACAATAGAAAACGACAACCAATGTTTTGTTTACGTTTATCTCTGATCACAACGAAGAAACAGACGCATTTATACATCTGTGTTTTTGAATTGACAGCAATTTTACCAAGTATAGATTATATGTTGAATTTGTTATTACCAATGTTCTAATTATTTTTTATTAGAACTTTCAAATAAATGAAATGAATGCCATTTATGAAATGTTTTTCTCTATGATGCCGCCTGAAACGGAAACCTTCCATTTGTTTACGCTCCATCTTCGATCATAATAAACAAACGAATGCATTAAACACACATGATCTAAGTCATAACTAATGATATTACAAACATTTAGTAAACATTATGTTATTACAAATATTTTACTTACCGTATCCATATAAATTCCTAAATTCGTAGCAAAGCTGGAAATTTTTTTTTCCTTATGCGTTTAATCCACAATAGCAAACTGCCGCTAATGACAGAGTGATAACTTACGATAATTCTAAACTGTTACGAAAGATAATTGTCCTTTCCATATCCAAAATACTTTTCCTAACTTCACTTATAAGTCAACTTGTACCCACCTCAATTATGGATCCATATGCAAAAAAAGGTAAAAGAAGAAAGTACTAGGCCTATTTTTAAAGTCACCGAACAATTAGGTTACCGCTATAACGTTCGATGTGAAAGAGAGAGAGAGAGAGAGAGAGAGAGAGAGAGAGAGAGAGAGAGAGAGAGAGAGAGGGGGGATGGTTTTAAAGTACTAAACAATAAATATGATAGGTTATAACACATTGGTGTTTATGTAATATTAACTGTATAGATGGTTTGAATAAGTTAAGAAATGGTGTAAACAATTCTTTGTTATTGTATTCGCGCGGAAGCTAGACATCAGCTGATGTGATCACAGCCAAAAGTAAAAAAAAATAAGTTAGCAATACTCGATTTTTAAAACACACCCGAAATTTAACAACATAAGTACATGTTTTATTATAGCGCAATTGACATTTAAAGAGTAAAAATTTTCTGGAATAGAATGGTGTTTCCTAAAAAATAGTGGTTTGCGGACAAAATCGGTTACCGTATTTTAAGCTATGATTGAAATGGATGTATACACGGTATAATTTTTTCGTTTTGTATTTAATTGACACTTCAAGAAAACCGATTTTGGTTTCTTCATCTATTTGTAAGTATTGTATAACGAGAGAGAGAGAGAGAGAGAGAGAGAGAGAGAGAGAGAGAGAGAGAGAGAGAATCAGCTGTTGTAATTGAATGTCGTGTTTTTGTTTCGTGTACCCCCTGAAGCGAGGAATTGATTATTATTATTATTATTATTACTATCCAAGCTACAACCCTAATTGGAAAAGCAAGATGCTATAAGCCCAGGGGCTCCAACAGGGAAAAATAGCCCAGTGAGGAATGGAAATAAGGAAATAAATAACTGAAGAGAACAAATTAACAATAAATCATTCTAAAAAAAGTAATGTCAAAAGAGATATTTCATATATAAACTATTAACAACGTCAACAACAAATATGTCATATATAAACTATAAAAAGACTCATGTCCGCCTGGTCAACAAAAAAGCATTTGCTCCAACTTTGAACTTTTGAAGTTCTACTGATTCAACAACCCGATTAGGAAGATCATTCCACAACTTGGTAACAGCTGGAATAAAACTTCTAGAGTACTGCGTAGTATTGAGTCTTATGATGGAGAAGGCCTGGCTATTAGAATTAACTGCCTGCCTAGTATTACGAACAGGATAGAATTGTCCAGGGAGATCTGAATGTAAAGGATGGTCAGAGTTATGAAAAATCTTATGCAACATGCATAATGAACTAATTGATCGACGGTGCCAGAGATTAATATCTAGATCAGGAATAAGAAATTTAATAGACCGTAAGTTTCTGTCCAACAAATTAAGATGAGAATCAGCAGCTGAAGACCAGACAGGAGAACAATACTCAAAACAAGGTAGAATAAAAGAATTAAAACATTTCTTCAGAATAGATTGATCACCGAATATCTTAAAAGACTTTCTCAATAAGCCAATTTTTTGTGCAATTGAAGAAGACACAGACCTTATATGTTTCTCAAAAGTAAATTTGCTGTCAAGAATCACGCCTAAAATTTTGAAAGAGTCATACAAATTTAAAGAAACATTATCAATACTGAGATCCGGATGTTGAGGAGCCACCGTCCTTGACCTACTTACAATCATACTTTGAGTTTTGTTAGGATTCAACTTCATACCCCATAATTTGCACCATGC
Organism: Palaemon carinicauda; assembly: GCF_036898095.1. Taxonomy (NCBI): domain Eukaryota; kingdom Metazoa; phylum Arthropoda; class Malacostraca; order Decapoda; family Palaemonidae; genus Palaemon; species Palaemon carinicauda. Next base: position 68,490,276 of record NC_090725.1, read on the forward strand.
ACTAATTCTAGCTAAATCTCTATTAAGGGATTCACCAACCCCAGATCTACATTCAGGGGATGGAATTGATGCAAAGAGAGTAGCATCATCTGCATATGCAACAAGCATATTTTCTAGGACAAACCACATGTCATGTGTATATAGTATGAAAAGTAATGGGCCAAGAACACTACCCTGTGGAACACCGGATATCACATTCCTATACTCACTATGGTGCCCATCAACAACAACTCTTTGAGATCTACTACTTAAAAAATCAATAATAATGCTAAGAAACGACCCACCCACTCCCAACTGTTTCAGTTTGAAAACAAGGGCCTCATGATTAACACGGTCAAAGGCAGCACTAAAATCAAGGCCAATCATACGAACTTCCCGACCACAATCAAGGGATTTCTGTACTGCATTGGAGATTGTAAGAAGGGCATCACATGCTCCAAGGCCTTTCCGAAAACCAAATTGCAAACTAGGGAATAGATGATTACCTTCAGCAAACCTATTAAGACGTTTTGCCAGAAGACGTTCAAAAACTTTAGATAATATGGGAGTTATGGAAATTGGGCGGTAATCAGTGGGACTTGAGCTACCACAAACACATTTACATAGAGGAGTAACATTACCAATTCTCCAACAAGTGCTAAAAGCTACTCTTCTTGCTAACTTGCGTAAAATAACAGATAACTTTGGAGCTAAGAAATCTGCTGTCTTTATAAAAAACAAAGGAAAAATACCATTAGGGTCTACACCTCCATAAGCATCAAGGTCCATCAACAGAGCTTTAATCTCACGAGATCGAAAAGCTAAACTAGTTAGTTTAGCCTCAGGAAAACAGGAATGAGGAAGTTCAAGTTTTTCATTACTCTGTTTACTGTCAAAAACATCAGCCAAAAGGGTTGCCTTTTCCTTTGGACAGTGAGTGACAGAGCCATCTGGTTTAAGTAAAGGAGGAACTGTTGCATCTACACCAAAGAGTGCAGATTTAAGGGTAGACCACCATTTATGTTCCTGAGTTGTACCAGAGAGGGTTTCCTTTATGATTAAATTGTACTCCTTTTCAGTTGAGGCATAAACTCTCTGAGCAAAAGCTCGAAGCTGAGTATAGTTGTTCCAGGTCAAATCTGATCTGTTACCCTTCCAAAGGTGATAGGCCTCCTGCTTCTCCAAATAAGCACGTCTACAATCATCATTGAACCACGGTTTGTCCTTCATTCGGTACCTTAGCACACGAGAAGGGATACGCCTATCAATTATGTTGACTAGATTCTCATTCAAAGGGACAACAGGATCTACACTATTATATAATTGTGACCAATTCAAGCACAAAAGATCATGCAAAATCCCATTCCAGTCTGCTTGGGATTTCATATAAATTTTACAAGAATATGATATATCAGGGACAGGCTGCTCAGTCTTCACTAATAATGAAATCAAGGCATGATCAGAAGTCCCGACTGGAGAACCAACCTTACTAGTTATAACGCCAGGGGAGTCAGTGTATACGAGGTCCAAGCAATTACCAGACCTGTGAGTAGCTTCATTTATGATTTGCTCACAGCCTGATTCCGAGGCAAAGTCTAAAGCTCTTAAGCCATGGCGATCGGTAGGAGAGATAGAACTCAACCACTCCCTATGGTGAGCATTAAAATCACCAACAAAGACAAACGAAGCCTTTCTATCATCTTCTTGTATCTTAGCCATAATGGTAAGAAGACAATCGAAGATAGAATCATCCATGTCTGGATTCCGGTAGATTGAACACAAATAAAAGTTGTTATGCCTGCCACAAACTTTTATTACCTGAATCTCATGACATCCACATTGATAGCAGGACTTATGAGAAGCAGGGTACTCGGTCCTAATATACACCGCCATTCCCCTGGCCCTAGGAATGGAATCACGTTTCAGCATTATTGGCTTCTTAAAACCAGTTATAAGGAGCTCAGATGAGTGCCTCATATTAGAAACCAAAGTTTCTGAGCACAAAAGAATATCATACTGTCTGGACGCAACTGTAAGGTCTCGGATATTTGCATGAAGACCACGAATATTGCAATACAGAAGACGACATTGACGAAATCTAGGACGTACTGGTCCCGGATTTCGCTCAATGTCTCCAGACAGCATAAGAATTAATAGAAATAAAAAAGAGACATCATACTTAAAAACTAGATTAACAAGAATTAAAACAAAAACAATATGTACAGAATAATAATAAAAGTGATTGATGATATCCATAGACTATAGTAAAAAGTCGGAAAAACTGGTCAACATGGAGGAGCCGATA
>NC_090725.1:68497559-68505059 GCF_036898095.1 Palaemon carinicauda
CTTCGAGTGGGAAAGTGGCAAAAAAAAAAAAAAAAAAAAAGAGGAGCCGTTATCAAGGTTCCCCCTCTCCGTTACTGTTTGAGTATCCAGATGGCGCCACCATCTTTATTCCTTGTAGCGATGAGCAGGTGCTACAGATACAGTAGTCTTGGGAGGGATCCTGCCAAGGCCTTTTCATAGAAAGGAAGGCGGGTCCATCAGGACGACATGGCTATCTCACCCAAAAATAGATTTCTCGCTTCGCTCAAAATCCGTTTTTTGGGCTCAGGCCATGTCGTCCTGATGGATGTTTACCAGAGCATTAATGTATCTGTGGATTTTCCAATTGTGCCTTAACCTCGACAATATTTCCTTGGTCGCTTTAGACCTTAGAGACCTATGACGTTACCGTTATACGTCAATACTTCTAATCATGAACTATGTTAGTGCTTCCTGACCCCTACAGGGAAGAGTCGTACCAGACTCAGGAAAAGTTTCAAAGTTTGCATATTTCATATGACCAACGTAGCAACAAAAAGGCATACAGGTCTCGCTGTATACCCGACCAGTTTATATTTCCAAAACGAACAAAGGTTTACATAAGCCATCATAGCATTTAAGATATACCGGGTCAGCTGTATAACACAACAGACAAGTTTTTATCTACAGTGAACCCTCGTTTATCGCGGTAGATAGGTTCCAGACCCGGCCGCGATAAGTGAAAATCCGCGAAGTAGTGACACCATATTTACCTATTTATTTAACATGTATATTCAGACTTTTAAAACCTTCCCTTGTACGTAGTACTGTTAACAAACTACCCTTTAATGTACAGAACACTTAATGCATGTACTAACGTACCCTAAACTAAAACAGGCACAAATATTAAGGGCGACTTTATATCATGCGTTTCCTAAACACGCCAAAAAGCACGATAAAAAATGGCAACCAATGTTTTGTTTACGTTTATCTCTGATTATAATGAAGAAACAAACGCATTTACACATCTGTGTATAGGTTAGTTTCTGCATCGATTATATTGATTATTCAGTACAGTATGTTGATTTGGTTATTACTAATGTTTTACTTAATTTTTCTTAGGACTTCCAAATGAAATGTTTTTCTTTATGACGCCGCCTGAAACGACGGCGTCATAAAGTACGCTCAGTAAACAAACTAAGGAATTTAACGCGCATGATGAAAGTGATAAATAATGATATTACAGTAAAAGCTTTAATAAAATATGTTATTACAAATATTATTTACCGTATCTATATAAAATCATACACACGTAGCAAAGCAGGAAAACAATCTGAGAGAGAGAGAGAGAGAGAGAGAGAGAGAGAGAGAGAGAGAGAGAGAGAGAGAGAGAGAGAGAGAGAGTTGTTTTACATACGTAAATGTAAATTTTAAACAAAAAAAAAATAGCCCCATTTCATATAAAATAGATTACAAATATTTTACTTTATCATATTACAGTAGTCTGTATAATACTGTAAAGTTCAGTACAGTATGTTGTTGTTAAAGTCGTGGCGATGAAATTCTCACGAAACAAAAACACGCCATTTGAGTACAACAGCTGATTCTCTCTGTCTGTCTGTCTCTCTCTCTCTCTCTCTCTCTCTCTCTCTCTCTCTCTCTCTCTCTCTCTCTCTCTCTCTCTCTCTTTGTGTTATACAATACTTACATTTAGATGAAGAAACTAAAATTAGTTTTCTTAGTGTCAATTAAATACGAAACGAAATAATTAGGCCGAGTCTACATCCATTTCAATCATAGCTAAAAATACGGCATCCAATTTCATCAGCAAACCACTATTTTTTGGGAAATATCATTTTATTCTAGAAAATTGCCACTCTTTAAATAGTTAATTGCACATTAAGAAAGCGTGTACTTTTGTTTTTAAATTTCGGGTTTGTTTTAAAAATCGAATATTGTTGACTTTTTTTTTTTTTTTACTTTTGGCTGTGATTAGATCAGCTGTCATCTAGCTGCCGCTCCTGAGTGTGTACGAATACACTAACAAAGTATCATTTATACCATTTCTTAACTTATTCAAACCGTCTACAGTATACAGTTGATTTTTTTGTTTATTACATTTAAACCCCCCTCTATCTCTCTCTCTCTCTCTCTACCTCTCTCTCTCTCTCTCTCTCTCTCTCTCTCTCTCTCTCTCTCTCTCTCTCTCTCTCTCTCTCTCTCTCTCTCTCTCTCTCTCTGTGTGGGCTACTTTTCACTACCTCCCATTCCTTACCTCTCTCTATCTCTCTAACAAATGATATCTTTGTTGCTCCTCAAAGTTTCATTTATATTGAAAATCAATCACGATTCAATTTTCCTTACTTTCTCCAATCTCGCACCATCGGTCACATCGCGGTATTTTCTATATTTCTGGAAAATCCGCGATATATGTATATACATGGGTTATGAAAAAAATCCGCGATGGTCGAACCGCGAAGTAGCGAGGGTTCACTGTATGTCGAAACAAGGTATGCATAGGCAGAAAAGGTTTGTATACATTTAGGAACAAAGTTACTTCAGTTGTTCTTATGTAATTATGCAGAATAATAAGGAATAAAAAAGTAATGCTGGGACATAACTTTATTTATATAGGTTTGGGGCGAAATAAGACGCAAATATCAATCAGTTATTTATTGGCAATCAATAAATAGTAATTCAGCATACATTTCATAATAACACAAAAATGCAAGTGAATAATAATAAACATAGAAAATGCAGGCCACACCAGTAATACTTGTTTCATCTGAAAGAAAACAATCATCCATGCCACTCAATTGAAAATTCAATAATTTTCTAATACATTTCTGAGAAAGTCTGTCTTTTACACTTTGTAAAAACACACGGCACTAGTGTTAAGTCTATGTTTCTTTACCTTTAGTCACTGAAACAGTCCATAATGTCACCTTGGTGACATTTTCCTTACCATGTTGCACTGTAAAGTGCCAACATGTACACCCTATACAATATAGTCCCAATTAATTCAGTGTTTCTCGCAGCACTAAGCGACTGGTTTTAGTACACTACCTGCCGCCACCACGTATCTTTTTAATTCTTGCACTTGCTTTGCGTAGTGCTTGAAAAACACTCTGGATGACTTCCATCCAGTATACGAGCAAACACACTCGAAATTCATGAATTGGAAAAAATTCAATGACAAAGCAATTTTTCTAGGATCGTGACCTGCGGGTGTACTGTCAGGATCCGCTCTGCGAATGAAGTAGGTGATCTTCGCCCTTAGTTGTTTCGGGGATAAGTTTGAGCCCGATGTTTCCCCTTTAAAGAGCTGTCCTCCCCTTAAGTCTGAAGTTCTACTCCACTGGACACAGCAAGACATCTTCCTTCAGAGGGCAGATTCTCAAGGGACCCCACCCCCTAGTGGGTAGCTCGTTCTTGGCAAGAAACGTTGGGTCAGGAAAGATATTCAGTTCTCCCACTTCTGTAAACTGAATATCGCCCTCTTCCCGAGAAAGGGCCACTATCTCACTAACTCTAGCCCCCGAGGCTAGAGCAAATTTTTTGAGTCAAATCTTTCAGAGAGCAGTTCTCATTGTCCAGCATTGAGGCAAAAGTGTAGAGCCTTATACAAGGACCATGAGATGGGCTTTGGAGGTGATGAAGGCCTAAGCCTAGCACAGGCCTTAGGAATCTTGTTAAAGATTTCATTAGAGAAGTCTACTTGGAAAGCATAAAGCAAAGGTCTAGTCAAGGCAGATTTACACGTAGTTATCGTGTTGGCTGCTAAACCTTGTTCATGAAGGTGAACAAAGAAGGATAAACAGAAATCTGTTGAGATCTCTTTTGGTTTTCTTGCCTTGACAAAAGCAACCCACTTCTTCCAAGGCGACTCATATTGCCTTCTGGTAGATTTAGACTTATATTCCTCTAAGAAGTCTATACTTTCTTTCGAGATCCCAAACCTTTTCTTTACTGCTAAGGAGAGAAAATCATGAGATGAAGGTCTTGGATTTTCTGTGATGAAGCAAAGACAGTCGACTTCTGTACTTGTTGAGTCAGAACTGGGTCTGGCAGGGGGACCAGCCTCAGCTGCAATTCCAATACTAGAGGGAACCAGTTGCTCCTGGGCCACTTGGGAGCCACTAGGGCTGCTGTTCCTTGAAAAGATCTCAGCTTGTTGAGGACCTTTATCAGCAGGTTGGTTGGAGGGAACAGATAAATCCTGGTCCATCTATTCCAGTCGAGGGACATGACGTCCACCGCTTCCGCAAGAGGGTCGTTTCTTGTCGCTTGTCGCGAAGAGGTCGATCTGCAGTTCTGGGACTTGATGTAAGATGAAGGAGAATGATCTTGCATCTAGGGACCATTCTGACTCTATCAGCGTTAGTCTGGATACAGCGTCCACCGTCACATAGCGGAAACCTCTAAGGTGAACTGCTGATAAGTGCCATCTCTTCTTTTCCGCTAAGTGGAAGATGGCTAACATCACTTGGTTGAGTTGGGGTGATCTCAAACCTTGACGATTCAAACATCTCATTATCACCTCGCTGTCCAGAATCAGTCTTATATGGACTGAAGGGCGAGGGGACAATTTCTTCAGTGTGAGGAAGACTGCCATGGCCTCCAAAATGTTGCTGTGGAAGGTCTTGAATAGAGAAGACCAAGTTTGCTGGACTTTCCGTTGGTGAGAGTGACCTCCACATCCTTCCTTTGATGCGTCCGTGTGGATGATGACTGAGGGTGGAGGCGGTTGCAGAGGCACCGACTTCTTCAGGTTCTTGACCCTCGACCATGTCTTGAGAAGTGATCGTAGTCAAATCGGCATCGGTCTTATTAGATCTCTTCAAGCATTTGATGTGTACTGTATCTTCTTCAGACTCCTGATGCATCTTTTAGCTGCGCTCTTAGCACTGGGTCTGTCACTGATGCAAACTGAAGGGAGCCCAGCACTCTCTCCTGTTGGTGTCTTGATATCCTGTCGGATTTTAGTAGTCTTTTGACAGATCCCGCTATCTCTCTCCTCTTCTTTAATGGAATGGAGAGGCGACGTGACTGTAAGTTCCAATGTACTGTATACCTAGCCATTGAATCTTCTGAGCTGGAGATAGTCGAGACTTTTTGATGTTGATCTTGAATCCCAGATGTTCCAGGAACTGGATCGCTTTCTTGGATGCTTGCATGCATTCCGTCTCAGATGCTGCCCACACCAGCCAATCGTCCAGGTAGGTCATCACCTGGACACCTTCTAGGCGTAGTTGTTGAAAGACTGCCTCTGCAAGCTTCGTAAAGATCCTTGGGGCTATGTTTAGTCCGAAGGGCATGGCTCTGAAAGCATACTTTCTTTTTTGTAGCCTGAATCCTAGGTAGGAGGAGAGTTGGCGATTGATCGGAATGTGCCAATAGGCCTCTGCCATGTCTATGGAGACTGTGTATACCCTTTTGGGCGACAGGGTCCTTATGTGTTGAAGGGTCAACATCTTTAACATGTCGTTTTCTATGAACTTGTTGAGTGGCGATAAGTCCAGAATGACTCTGAGTTTGTCTGAGTCCTTCTTGGGAACACAAAACAGCCTTCCTTGGAATTTGATGGACTTTGCCCTCCTTATCACCCGTTTGCTCAAGAGTTCGCGGGTATATTCTTCCAGAACGGGGGTGGAGTGTTGGAAGAATTAAGGAAATGATGGTGGCGCTGTCTTCTAGCTCCAACCTAGTGCGTTCTTGATCAGGCTGTGGGCCCAGGGATCGATGGTCCAGGGATCCCGGAATAGTCGGAGTCTTCCTCCTACCGGAAGCATCTCATTGCTTCTGGTGTCCGGGGGGCTTGCCTTCTTGACCGCGTCCTCCCCTACCCCTTCTCCCTCTTGAGGGACGTCTAGAGGAACCTCTACTTGACCCTCTACCCTTAGGGTGAAAGGTAGTGGTCTGCCTCTCATAGGCGGGAGTGACGGCTGGTGACCGAGTCACCACCTGCTGGGATACCATCTGGTAGGTGGGTTGGGGCTGTGCCACCATCTGGGGCACCGCGGTCATGGGAAGTTGTAGTTGTCTTGCGGGGCGAGAGGGCAACCTTGGCCTCTTTGTCTTCCTTTTCGGTTGGGGACCCTCATCCGGGGAAGACTTCCTCTTAGCCGACATACCCCACTTTTGGAGAAGGTTCCTGTTCTCTGTGGTGGCCTTGTCGACTATTTCCTTGACCACTTCCCTCGGGAAGAGGTCCTTTCCCCAGATATTGGAAGATATCAGCTTCCTAGGTTCATGTTTTACCGCAGCCGAAGCAAACACGAACTCCCTGCAAGCCCTTCTAGCCCTAACAAAACCATAGAAGTCCTTGACCAGGATTGCCAAGTGTGTCTTGGCCACAACCATAAACATATCTGGGGATCTATGTTCACTGGCCATTGCCTCCAAGGTGGTCTGGAGGGACAGAGAGACAGCAAGCCTTTCCTTCGTCTCCTGCTCTCTACGCAGGAGAAAGTCAGACAACTTAGGGAGGTTTTCACTGAACTGGCATCCAGCAATATCCGCCTCCAACTTCCCGACTGAGAAGGTAAGCTGTATATCCTTCCAGTCCTTGTGATCTGTAGTCAGGGTTAGGGAAAGGGGCCTACACTCCTCAAGTGTAGGGCAAGGTTTCCCAGCTTCCACTGACTATCACCGCCTTGAACCCTTTTTCTGCAAAGGGAAAGGCCATTGTAAGTGGAGCAAGAAAGGAAGGGTAATTCTTCCTCAGGGCTGGCACCTTAGAGTTAGTGAAGCCCTGTCCTTCAGACTGGTAGCCAATAAAGCTTGAGCCTTTGCATGGTCAAGCACTATGACCTCTTTCGGCTCTGTCTCCTCTTTGGACACGGGTTCCACCTTTAGACGGACGAAGCAGACTGGATAAGACTCAAAGCTGGGCCAAAATTCGATGTCTTCAATAAGGACAGCTTCCAGCTTTTTTGAGATGAAAATCTTCCCATTCGTGATTGGCATGTACTCCACGGATTTACCTCAGAGCACGAGGGAAGATCTTTCATATTGAGTCCCCTGTGAGACCCACGGGACGCTGCAAGCTGATGTATCTCGTTCCTCAATGCAGCTTCCCTTTCTTCGCTCTGCTTTTGGAACCTCTCCATCATGGACATAAGGGTAGACAGGGTCTTCCCTGATTCATCAGACGGAGGAGCAGAGGACATAGAGGGCACTGGTTCTGGGGCTGGAACCGACGAAACAGACACCGTTTCGACTTCCTCCTCTTCCGTTTCCGGAGCAAACGTAGACTTCTCTTCCTCACCTTCGGCAAGAAGGTCCTTTTCAGTGTCTTCTGACACCTATGACATCCTCTCGTCTAGATGGATGTCCTTCATCGCATCCGAGATGTCCGTATCTAAGGAAATCTGGACACAAGGGATCTCAGGGTGAGGCTGTGGTATAACAGCATCCGCAGATGCCTCAGGGAATAGATAGGCCCTCATCCGCTCATTCGGAAGGTAAGGATCCGTGGCATTTTTCTGGAAGCCACGAACCCATCTACGCAGCTTACTCCGTGTTGCAACCCTTGACTCC
>NC_090725.1:68510059-68535059 GCF_036898095.1 Palaemon carinicauda
GTGTCTCAGAAGAATGGTCAGTATCATAGGGTTTCACAGCAGAAGAATTGGGATAGGGTGTCAGAGAAGAAAGGTTAATCATGGTGTCACAAAAGAATGGTTAGGATGTGTTTTCACAGATGAGTGCTTTTGGATAGTGTGACAGAGGAATGGTAAGATAGGGTGCCACAGAAGAATGGTTAAGATGGGGGTGTCACATTAAAATGGTTAGGTAGTGTGTCACAGATGAATGGTTAGGATAGTGTGTTACAGAAAAAAGGTTTGGATAGGGTATCATAGAAAAATAGTTAAGATTAGTTGTCACAGATGAATGGTTAGGATAGGGTGTCACAAATAAATGGTTATGATAAGGTTTCACAAAGAAATGGTTAAGATAAGGTATCACAGAAGAATGGTTAATATAAGTTGTCAGATAAGAATGGTTAGCATAAGGTGTCACAAATGAATGGTTAAGATAGGGTGTCGCAGAAAAATAGTTAGGATAGGGTGTCATGAAAGAATAATTAAAATAGCGTGTAACAAAAGAATGGTTAAGACAAAGATTGTTTAAGAGAGGGTTTCACTGATGAATGGTTCAGCTGGGGTGTACAACATGAATGGTTAAGATAGGGGGTCATAGAAGAAAGATTAAAATAGGATGTCAGAGAAGAAAGATTGCGGTAGGGTGTCACAAAAGAATGGTTAGTATAGGGTGTCACAGAAGAACAGTTAAGACAAGGTGTCATGAAAGATTAGTTAGAATAGTGTATAACAGAAGAATGGTTAGGATAAGGTGTTCCAGAATAATAGTTAGGATAGGATGTCACAGAAGAATGGTTGAGAATGGGTGTCACGGTAGAAAGGGTAAGATAGGATGTCAAAGAAAAGGGGTTAAGTTAAGGTGTTACAGTAGAATTGTTTGGATAGGGTGTCACAGATTAATGGTAAGGCTAGGGTGTCACAGAAGAATGGTTAGGTAGGGTGTCACAGAAGAATGGTTAAAATAGGCTGTTACAGAGGAATGGTTAGGATAGGGAGTCACAGAAGTATTATTAGGTTATGGAATCACACAAGATGTTCAGTATATGATGTCAGAGAAGAATGATTAGAATAGGATGTCAGAGAAGAATAGTTAGGATAGGGTTTTAAAGAAAAATGGTTTGGATAGGTAGTCACAGAAGAAAGGTTTAAATAAGGTGTCACAGAAGATAGGTTTAGGATAGGGTATCACAGAAAAATAGTTAGGATAGGGTATCAGACAAAAAGAGTGTCACAGAAGAATGGTTGGGTTGGGTGTCCAGAAGGATGGTTCGTAGAGTTTCACAGAAGAATGGTTACTATAGGTTGTTAAGAGTAGAATGGTTAAGATAAGTTGTCAGAGAATTGATAGGATAGGGAGTCTCAGGGGAATTTTGTAAGTTAAGGTGTCACAGAAGAATGATAAAGATAGTGTATCACAGAAGAATGGTTCATATAGATTGTCAAAGTAAAATGGTTCAGATAGAATGCAAAAGAAGAATGGTTAGGGTGGGGTGTCACAAAAGAATTTTAAGGCTAAGTTCCACAGAAAAATAGTGAAGAATGGTTAGGAGAGTGTGTCACAAAAGAATAGTTATGAGTGTGTGTCACAGAAGAATGGATATCATTGGGTTAGGATAGGGTTTCAAAAAAGACTTGTAAAGATATGGTGTCACAGACAATGTTTAAGATAGTGTATCACAGAAGAATGCTTCAGATAGAGTGAAACAAAAGAATGCTTTGGATAGGGTGTCACAGAAGAGTGGTTAGGATAGGCTGTCACATAAGAAGGGTTTGGAAATGATGTCACAGAAGAAGAGTTAGAAAAGGGAGTCACAGAAGAATGGGCTAGGATAGGGCATCAGAGAACAATAATTAGGTTCTGGATTCACACTAAATTGTCAGGATATGGTGTCAAAGATAAATAGTTAGAATAGGGTGTCACAAAAGAATGGTAAAGATAGGGTGTCACAAAAGAATGGTAAAGATAGGGTGTCACAAAAGATTGGTAAAGATAAGTTGTCACAAAAAATGGTTAAGATAGTGTGGCACAGAAGAATCATTAGGATAGGATTTCACAGAAGAATAGTGAAGATATGGTGCCACAGAATAAGGATTAGGATTGGGTGTTACGGACGAATGATCAGGATATGGAGTCACAGAAGAATGAATATGTTATAAGTCACACAAGTATGGTTAGGATATAGTGTCACAGAATAATGGATAGAATATAGGGTGTAACAGAAAAATGGTTAAGATAGGGTGTCACCAAAGAATGCTTAGGATAGGGTATTGCAGAAGAATGGTTAGGAAAGGGTGTTGCAGAAGAATGGTTAGGATAGGGTTTCACAGAAAAATGGTTAGGATAGGGTTTCACAAAAGAATGGTTAGGATAGGGTTTCACAAAAGAATGGTTAGGATAGGGTTTCACAAAGAATGGTTAGGATAGGCTGTCAAGAGAAAAGAGGTTTGGATAAGGTGTAACAGAAGAATGGTTAGGATAGGGTGTCACAAAAGGATGGTTAAGATATGGTGTCAAAGAAGAATGGTTAGGATAAGGTGTAATAGAAGAATAGTTAGGATAGGGTTTCACAGAAGAATTGTTAGGATAGGGTGCTACTGAAGAATGGTTATGATATGGTTTCACAGAAGAATAGTTAGGTTAAGTGTCACAGAAGAATGGTTATGTAGGGTATCAAAGAAGAATGGTTAGGAGAGGGTGTCACAAAAGAATTGTTAGTATAGGGCGTCACAACAGATAAATGGTTAGTATCGGGTGTCACAGATGAATGGATAAGATAAGGTGCAACTGAAGATGGTTAGGACATGGTGTAACAGAATTGTTAGATTAAGGTGTCACAGAAGAATGATTAGTGTTGGGTGTCACAGAAGAATGGTTATGATACGGTTTCACAGAAGAGTAGTTAGGAAAGAATTGTTAGCATAGGGTGTCACAGATGAATGTTTAGTACCGGGTGTCATAGATGAATGGATAAGATAGGCTGCAACTGAAGATGGTTAGGAAAGGGTGTAACAGAAGAATTATTAGGATAGGGTGTCAAAGAAGAATGGTTAGTATTGGGTGCCACAGAAGAATGGTTAGGATAGGGTGTAACCAAAAAATGTTTAGGATAAGGTGTAACAGAAGAATGTTTAAGGTCGGGTGTAACAGAAGAATTGTTAGGATAGAGTGTCGCAGAAGAATGGTTAATAATGGCTGTCACGATGAATGGTTAGGGTAGGGTTTCACAGAGGAATAGTTAGGTTAGAATGTCACAGAAGACAATTAATATAGGGTGTAATAAAAGAACATTTCAGATAAGGGTAACAGAAGAATGGTTGAGAAAGTGTGTCACAGAAAAATGGCTAAAATAGGGTGCCAAGAAAAATGGCTATGATAGGGTGCCATAGAATAATGTTTAGGATAGGAAAAATGTTTAGGATAGACTGTTACAGAAGAATGGTTAGGATAGGGTGTCACAGAAGAATGGGTAACAGGGTGTTACAGAAATAGGGTTAACAGTGTGTCATACATGCATTGTTAGGATATGGTGTCACAGAAGAATGGTTAAGATATTGTGACACAGAAGAATGATTAGAATAGGGTGTCACAAAAGAATATTAAAGATAGGGTGTCACAAAAGAATGGTAAAGATAGGTTGTCACAAAAAATGGCCAAGATAGTGTGACACAGGAGAATCATTAGGATAGGGTATCACAGAAAAATGGTGAAGATATGGTGCCACAGAATAAGGATTAGGATTGGGTGTTACGGGCGAATGATCAGGATAAGGAGTCACACAAGTATGGTGTAATGTATTGAGAAACACTACTCTCTCATTCTACTATGTTGAACCTTTGAGTTGTTATTGTTGTCTTCCCCGCCATCCACGAACTGTGACGCCAGCAGAAGCATGGGTCTGTTTACTTGTATTTGATGTACCAGAATAAAGTACGGACTTACCAACCTGTCTTCTTGGAACCTAAGCACTAAAGGGACGAGGATGTAACAGTGGCGACGAGGAAGAACCCAGTGTACAAAGAGGTATGTCATATGGAAGCAGAGTTAGTGTACCAACGACAGCCGGCCGTATCTAGCCTAGCACACCCAGTTTAGGCCTGGCCAACGTCCAGACTCCAGTGAGTAGCCTGAGTTCAGCTGTAATTGTTGGGGACTACCGATTTACCGAAGTTCCATACCCAGTCAGGAAGGATGGCAGGTACAAGGAGACCGGCAATTCCCGAATTCAATCCAGATAAGTTGGAACTAAATTGTTGGTTGGATCTATTTTCCATGAATTGTGAAGTAAACGAAGTAACCGAGGCGACAGCAAAAAGGGCTTTGTTGCTTTCTTCAGTGGGAGTAGAGACTTTTTCCGCGATCTGTAAGTTAACAGCACCGAAATTGCCGTCTGCAGTTCCTTTTGATGACCTAGTAAATCAACTTAAGTCTCATTTCATAACGAAACCAAGTTATCATAGAGCATTATGTGATTTCCTACAGAGGAAGAAGAAAAGTAGTGAGTCAGTGAAGGAATATTATGCAGAACTTAAATTATTAGCTCAACAGTGTGAATTTAATAATGAGTTTGACCGAAGGTTGAAGGAACAGTTATTGGTTGGTATTGATAATGAAGTATATTTTAAGGTTTTATTAGCTGATCCTTTTGAGTTTAAATCCATCTCCTCTCGTGATTTACTTGCCAAGGTTACCAATTTAGAAACTGCCTATGTTACCGAGTGTAGTCCTACTTCAAGTTCTTTTACAGATAATAGGCCATCAGGTACCGTTAACAAGGTTAGGCATAAAGTAACTAGGCCTAGGCCTAATTCTAGTGCAGACTCTAAGGGGAGAGGTAAAAGTGATTATGGTAAAGCTCAAGGTAAATGCATTCATTGTGGCCGTGATAACCATTTAGCTAATAATTGTAAATTTAAGAATGCTAAATGTTATTACTGTGGCAAGGAAGGCCATGTGAGTACAGTGTGTTCCAATAAAAAGGTTAGAAATAAATCTAGGAATGTTAATACAGTGCATGATGTAGACGAGTCTAGTAGTAAGCATATTCCTGTTAATGAAAATTTTCATGATTCTTATGATTTATTGAAACTTTTTGATTTTGATGTGAATTCTATTGACTTTGTCGATGATTATGAGGAACCATATAGAGAAATTTTAAGGTTAAATGGGTTTCCCCTAGAATTTGAATTAGACACTGGCAGTGGTGCATCCACTATTTCACGGCATGATGCTAATAAATTGAATTTAACACCATTACCAACAAGGAAACGCTTAGCTAATTATGATAAAGCGGAAATGCAGGTGTATGGTGAAATAAATTGTGATGTTTCTTTTAAAGGCCAATTGGTCAAGGGACAAAAGCTTTTTGTTGTAGATAATGATTTAAATTTAGCAGGCAGGTCTTTGATGAAGAAATTGAAATACCAGTGGGTACAAGTTGATAATGTGAGTGATGATAAATTTAAAGGTCCTCTTATTACCCCAAGTAGTGCATCTAGGCTTAAGCTTGATTGTGTAAAAATGTTCAATGAGTATCAGGTGGTGGAAGGATCACCCATTACAAATTATGAGTGTCAATTAATGTTAAAAGAAAATGCTGTGCCTAAGTATTTTAAAGCCAGATCTGTGCCTTATCATTATAAATGTAAAATTGAGAATAGTTTGAAAGAACTGGAAAGTAAAAATATAGTGAGCAAGGTCGAGCATGCAGGAGATTGGGCCAGTCCTATTGTTCCTGTAATGAAACCTAACGGTGAAATAAGGATTTGTGTAGATTTTAAGTATCTCAATACCCAAACAAGTGTTAATACCTTTCCATTACCGAGATTGGATGACATTTTAGCAAATGTAGGTTCTTGTCAGTATATTTCAAAATTGGATTTGAAAAATGCATATTTACAGGTATCTGTGAGTGAAAATTCTCAACAATATTTAATTATGAATACTCATTTGGGATTATATAAGTTCCACCGATTGCCTTTTGGGTTGTCGTCAGCACCAGGTATATTTCAGAGGTTTATTTCTGAATTATTGGCAAATATTGAGGGTGTTCATGTATTTTTAGATGACATATTGATTGTCAGAGCTACCAAAGAGGAACATGACAGGAGTTTATGTAAGGTTTTATCAATTTTGCAACTGAGAAATGTTAAATTGAATAAAGATAAATGTATTATTGGTTCTAGGGAAGTACCTTATTTAGGATACATTTTAAGTTGTGAGGGAATTAAACCTGACCCAAAGAAAATAGAGGCAATTTTGGAAGCTCCAACCCCTCAGTCTGTCCAGTCTTTGAAATCATTTTTGGGGTTATGCACTTACTACAATAGGTTTGTACCTCAGTTCAGTTCTATTTTATGTCCTTTATATAATTTGACACAAAAGAATGTTGAGTTTCATTGGTCAGAAATTCATGAAGAAGCTTTTCAGAGTATTAAGGAAGCCTTGGGTAGAGCTGATATTTTGGATAATTTTAACCCCAATGCTACCATGATTTTAGAAGTTGATGCTAGCCCTGTAGGAGTGGGAGCTGTTCTTAAACAAGAATATAAGGGTAAAATTTCTACCATTTCGTTCAAAAGTAGAAAATTAGCTAATGCTGAGTGTAATTATTCTCAAATTGATAGAGAGGCTTTATCCATTATTTTTGGAGTCAAGAAGTTTTCTGATTTCCTTTTGGGTAGGAAGTTCGTTATTAGGACGGACCATAAACCCTTGACTCATCTATTTAACCCTAGTAAGAGTATTCCACAATTATCTAATGCTCGTATTCAAAGGTGGGCTTTATTCCTATCAGGATTTGATTTTAAAATTGAGCACATTAAGGGAGTGCATAATACAGTGGCAGATGCTCTTAGTAGGCTACCATTATGTAGAGATGATACTGATTTTCATGTACCAGGAGAATATGTAAATTTGATTAATATTTTGGATAAGAATTCTTTTGATGTTACAATGGTAAAAGAATGTATAGAAAGAGACACTGTTTTATGCAGAGTAAGAGATTATGTAAGGAGGGGGTTCC
The DNA here is from genome assembly GCF_036898095.1 of Palaemon carinicauda. Lineage (NCBI taxonomy): Eukaryota > Metazoa > Arthropoda > Malacostraca > Decapoda > Palaemonidae > Palaemon > Palaemon carinicauda. The sequence goes on from NC_090725.1 coordinate 68,517,103, forward strand.
CCAAGGAAAATGTGATGGAAAATTGTATGTTACCATTCTATAAATTGAGAAATGATCTTTCTTTGCATGATAATGTATTACTGTATAGGAATCGTATTTTGGTTCCTGAAATGTTGAGAAAGCGTGTTATGGAAATGCTTCATGAGGGCCACAAGGGTATTGTTGCCATGAAAGCCGAAGCAAGGTCTTTTGTATATTGGCCTAATATGGACCAAGATTTGGAACAAATAACTTCTAACTGTGCATTATGTATAACAAATCTCAAACATAAGGCCATTTCACCTTTATCTTGGCCGTCAGTAGATAGACCTTGGTCCCGCTTGCATGTAGATTATTGTGGGCCCATTGACAACATGCAATATTTGATTATTATTGATTCCTTTTCTAAATTTATTGATGTCTATGCTTGTAAGAATATAACTTCAGAGGATACCATACAATGTTTAAGGTCGTGTTTTGCTAATTATGGTATTCCTGACACAATTGTATCTGATAACGCAACTTGTTTTATGGCTAGGGAGACTCAGAATTTCTTTCAGAAAAATGGTGTTAGACATTGTTCAGGAGCACCATATAATCCAAGTACAAATGGGCTTGCAGAACGGGCTGTCCGAATATTCAAAACTAATTTCAAAAAGTTTGATTGTAAATTGCCTGTAAAAACCAGAATGGCAAAATTTTTGTATACTTATAGACGTACAGTACAGTCTTCCACTGGCTGCTCCCCAGCTGAATTATTATTTGGAAGGAAATTTAAGGGTCCACTAGATGTAATAATGCCTAAACAAGGAGATGAGTTTTACGTTCATGAGTCTAAATTCAGAGTTGGTGATGCAGTATATGCCAGGAATTTTGGTAAAGGACCAGAATGGGTAGAAGCTAAGATTATCAAAGTTCTGGGTGAAAGGAATTATTTAGTTTCTGTAGATGTTAATGGTATTTTGACTTGGAAGCGTCACTTATCACAGTTATTTGAGAGAAAAATGTATAATACTAGAGTAACTGATGAATCATCACTATTAAAAGATACAATGATTCCCTCTGTTCCTGTAGTTTCTTCTCCCAATAATGTACAAGGATTAGAAGAAACAAATAACCCTATTCAGAACTCAAGTAGGATTTGTAATCCCAATGTAGAAGTAGTAGGATCAGAGAACAGTAATTGTGATACTGGTGCCATTGTAAGAAAATCTACCAGAGTAAGTAAAAAACCTAGGAGACTCATTGAACAAATTTAATTTTTTTTGTGTGTTAACCTAAGGGGGGAGGAGTGTAATGTATTGAGAAACACTACTCTCTCATTCTACTATGTTGAACCTTTGAGTTGTTATTGTTGTCTTCCCCGCCATCCACGAACTGTGACGCCAGCAGAAGCATGGGTCTGTTTACTTGTATTTGATGTACCAGAATAAAGTACGGACTTACCAACCTGTCTTCTTGGAACCTAAGCACTAAAGGGACGAGGATGTAACATATGGTTAGGATATAGTGTCACAGAAGAATGGATAGAATAGGGTGTAACAGAAAAATGGTTAATATAGGGTGTCACCAAAGAATGCTTAGGATAGGGTATTGCAGAAGAATGGTTATGAAAGGGTGTTGCAGAAGAATGGTTAGAACAGGGTGTCACAGAAAAATGTTAGGATAGGGTGTCACAGAAGAAAGGACAGCCCAGCAGTTCAATGAAATTATTTCATTGAATGTGGGTTTCAGCTAAGTGGACGAGGTAAGATTTATTGAAATAACCATAATTTTATTATAAAATGTATTATTACAATATTCACCCATGATTCACCTTATCCCTTCTCCTGGCTCTCTACTGCTTAGTGATGGCAAGGTTTTTATATGTTGAGTTCAACTTCAAATAGGAACCATACCAAAGCTAACATTGTTTATCATAAGAATGCTAATGATGGCAACAAAAACTATAACATACTAGAGGGGTGGGGAAGGATACTGGAGTGAAGGAGAGGGAGAATTGTTCTATTTTTGTATGAAATGACATTGAAAAGATGAGTTTCAAGAAGGAAGCTAAGGGATCCACAGTTAAGTATGTATGGAAATATTTTCATTATTGATTTTTTTTTTTATAAGAGACAATATGCTATTGTACATAACCAGATTCGAAATAATCTTAAATCTATAATTCCCCACCAGGAGGAGACTAACAAGGAAAACCCTGCAAGCATCTTTTCATACCTTTGTCATTAGTAGACACTCAAACACCACAAGCATACATCAATCCAAGATCGACTACCCTTTACTGAATACTTCAACATTCTTGGTTGCTACTTATGTAATTTTATGAAAGGACAGAAGTTTCAATTATAAATATTTCAAAATTTCTTCATATCTTAAATGATAAAAAAAATACTTACAACTTTTCATTTTTAGGAAGATGGTCAAGATCACCATAATTTACATAAAAACTAAAGTCTGTCGTATGTTTATTAAATGTCATCACTTTCTTCTGTGGATATCCATTTCCCAGGGCGAATAACGAACGCTTCACAGTTTTTACTGCTGTAGTTCCATCTTCATTCTCAATTTGGCGATCAAAATCTACCTGCAAATATCAAAATTAAAGCTCCATTCAATGTCTTTGGTACAAAATACACATCCCTATGATACTTCAGTAAGACATGCCATACACTTAAACAGGACAATATGGTAAAAAAAATAAAATTATAAATCCCTGCAATACTCTATGTAACAAGAACCTTAAAAACAAATAGAAAACATACCATGGACTCACGAAATTCAACTTACCTCAATTGGGAAAAGGACTGCCTCCTTAACATGAAACTTTTTCACTTTGAATCCCTGTCCTAGATCTGCAGCTCTGTACACAGCCCCCATAGCTGCAGCCTCATCCGCATTAATATTCTTTCCAAGCTCACGGCCCCAAATATCTTGTAGTATCATTTGTACCTTGGGGATCCTTGTAGCACCTCCAACTATAATAAACTGGAATCACGATAATATCAGAAACTGCTTACCAACAAACATGAGCTAAATGCGATTTGATGACACTAAATTTCTCAACCAAAAGTCTATTATTGAAACATATCATACATGCTGTATACATTCACATTTAATTTCTTAGATTATTACCAAATATTTAAATATTTAAAATTAAGATGTTTTATGGCATTCCACTACCTATAAAAAACATTAAAAAAAAAAAAAAAACTATTCCTAGCTACAAATTATTCATTTTGGAATTACTAAACACAATACAGCACATTAACCATGTAATGCTAATACTTCATATTCTTCCTTAGGTAACAAAATGAAAGTTGATATGAAACAAAAATAAATAACAATGCAGTTAAGAAACCATGTACACTACAATATGACAGTACCAAAAATATTATAGATTAATTTATCACAATTATCAGTATCACTAGCCAAGCTATAACCCTCATTGGAAAACCAAGAACTACGAGCTCAAGGTCTGCAACATGGAGAGCAACCCATTGTGGAAAATAGCAAGATAAATAACAAATAAACTATATATATGAGAAAGGAAACAAAAAAATTGCAATACATATTAAGATCATTAAAAACTTAAGGGAAGATCAATTACCTATAAACCATGAAACGAGACTAATGTCAACCTGCTCAATAAAAAGAATTTTAATAAAAGTTTGAACTTCTGAAGTTGCACTGATTCAACTACCAAATTTGGAGGATTCCACAATCTGATCACTGCAGAAATAAAAATGATAAAATACTGAATAGTACTGAGCATTATGATGGACGAGGCAAGAGAGTTATAAATAACTGCATACTTGGTACTACATACTGGACAGAACACACTATGAAGATTTGAAAGCAAAGGATGATCAGAATTATTAAAAATCTTATACAACATACACAAGCACTAATTGAAAAAATGATTTCAGAAATTAATACCCAGATCAGGGATATAGGATTTAATAAGCCACAAATTCTTGTCCAACAAATTTAGATGACAGTAAGCAGCTGAAGACCAAACATAAGAATAATACTCAACAGCGTAGTAGAACGTAAGAATTAACAAATATCCTTTAAACATTGACAACCTAAAATCTTAAAAAACTTATGTCAATTTTATTAGCAATCAATGAAGAAAAGGGATGTGACAAAATTTTTAAGCAATTTGTATTTTTCCTAGCCATACAAACCTGAGTTCTTTAAAAAGAGAGATTGATTCAGCACGGGCTGAAGTTGGTCATTAAAATTGGATAACAAGCGATTATCAAACTGGTAAGGTGCAAAGCGTGTACCCCGTCTCCTTTCCAGATGGAGAGACTTCACTTTTGACCTTTTGTCCCAGGACTGAGAGTGTTGGTTGAGAAGGGAAGTTGGATTAAAGTTCTCAGATTTGTATGGCTAGGAAAAAATAAAAATGACTTGATTTTTTTTTTAATTCTTCCTATGCATCATACAACCCTTGTCCTTTAATAAGGAAAACTCACTGCTTTGTGGGCTGGAAGTCCCCTGGAACCTAAACTAGAAGCTTCAATTTCTTCACTGGAAGTGATCACCACTTATGTGTGGAGAAGCAAAGCAATGACCCCAGAAACCTCATACATAACTTTCATAGGATTGAAATGCCGACAGGCTCAGGCTGCATATGCAACCATGTTCTGTCAATTACATATGTCCTGTTGTCTCCAGTTCCCCCATCACCCTCAAAATATCTCTCTCCTCTTCTTCTTCTTCTTCTTCTTCCAATATACAATATACATATATATATATATATATATATATATATATATATATATATATATATATATATATATATATATATATATATATATATATATATATATATATAATATATACACACACATCTGGTGATTGTCAGCGTGCGTGCATCTGCGTGCTTGCTAAAGAAAAATCGTACAAGGAACTTACAGAATATTTAATGATTGAATTTTATAGTTTTTATTGAGAAAGCTAACTCCACTATTTCCATTTTGATCAAAATTCACCTTGGGAGTCTACGGGCCCCATAATTAGTCCCCTAAAACTGTATTCCATGAAATCGGGCAGGCTGGCATCGTAGACTTCAACTTTTTAAAAACAATTATTCAACAATCGAAAAATTTAAAGTCGCTATTTTTCTTTTGATCAAGAACCACCTTGGGGGTCTATGGGTCCCATAATTACAAAACCCCTAAAATTGCATTCAATAATAATGAACCGATTGCAGTCATTTTGACAGAGATTGTATGAACATAGATTAATTGGGGTATATCAATACGATTTCAACATTTTGAAAATAATTATTCAACAATCGAGAAATCTAACGTCACTTTTTATTTTGATCAAGAACCACCTTGGGGGTCTATGCGCCCCATAATTCAAAACCCCCTAAAACTGCATTCAATAATAATGAACAAATTGCAATGAATTTCAACAGATTGCATGAAAATATGAGATTAATTGGGGTATATTAATACGGCAATTTGTCCTAAAATAGGGGGTCCTTGGGTGATGTCCCCACACACACAGCATACACTGATTTTCTTCCCATGTGATAAAATGTACAAAAACTTACAGAATATTTAATGATTGAGGGTTGTAATTTTCTTATTTGTTTTCAGTCTTCTACAAAATGATGCCACCCAAAATGAGTTTCTACAGAATATTTAATGATCGAGTCTTGTGTATTCTTTATATTTTTGTCAGTTTTCTACAAAAATAATGCCACCTAAAAAGAGGTTCACATTAGGTAAATCAGATAAAGCAAATTTGGGGAAAAAAAGATAGGAAACAGAAGAGCAGAAGAATTTATGACGGGAAATAAATGCAAGAAGAATGGCAGCTAGATGTGAGACACAGAATGAGGAACAAAGAAAAACTCATGTGAATAAAATGGCAGCTAGCCATAAAGCAAAAAATTAAAAACAGATGGATTTAAGAAGGAACACTAATGCAAGCAGAATGGCAGCTCGATGTGAGGCAGAAGATGAAGAGCAGATGAATTTGAGAAGGAACACTAATTCAAGCAGAATGGCAGCTAGCCATAAGGCAAAAAATGAAAAACAAATGGATTTAAGAAGGAACACTAATGCAAGCAGAATGGCAGCTAGCCATAAGGCAAAAAATGAAAAACAAATGGATTTAAGAAGGAACACTAATTCAAGCAGAATGGCAGCTAGCCATAAGGCAAAAAATGAAAAACAAATGGATTTAAGAAGGAACACTAATTCAAGCAGAATGGCAGCTAGCCATAAGGCAAAAAATGAAAAACAAATGGATTTAAGAAGGAACACTAATTCAAGCAGAATGGCAGCTAGCCATAAGGCAAAAAATGAAAAACAAATGGATTTAAGAAGGAACACTAATGCAAGCAGAATGGCAGCTAGCCATAAGGCAAAAAATGAAAAACAAATGGATTTAAGAAGGAACACTAATGCAAGCAGAATGCCAACTCGATGTGAGGCAGAAGATGAAGAGCAGATGAATTTGAGAAGGAACACTAATTCCAGCAGAATGGCAGCTAGCCATAAGGCAAAAAATGAAAAACAAATGGATTTAAGAAGGAACACTAATTCAAGCAGAATGGCAGCTAGCCATAAGGCAAAAAATGAAAAACAAATGGATTTAAGAAGGAACACTAATGCAAGCAGAATGCCAACTCAATGTGAGGCAAAAGATGAAGAGCAAAGGAATTTAAGAAAGAACACCAATGCAAGCAGAATGGTGCCACCCCAAAAGAGATTCTACTGAATATTTAATGGTTGACTTATGTGATTTACATATTTTCTTCAGTTTTCTACAAAATGATGCCACCCAAAAAGATGTTCTCATTCGTTAAATACGATAAAGCAAATTCGGTGAAAAAAAAGAGCAGAGGAATTCACGGAAGGAAAAAAATGCAAGAAGGGAAGCTAAAAGTGAGACACAGGAAAAAAAACAAAGAAAAACTCATGGAAGCTAGCCATACGGCAAAAAATGAAGAGCAGATGGATTTAAGAAGGAACACTAATGCAAGCAGAATGGCAGCTACATGTGAGACAGAAAAGGAAGAGCAAATGAATTTGAGAAGGAACACTAATACAAGCACAATGACAGTTAGACGTGAAGCCGAAGATGAAGAGCACAGGAATTTAAGAAGGAACACCAATGCAAGCAGAATGACAGCTAGACGTGAAACAGAAGATGAAAAGCAGATGGATTTACGAAGGAACACTAATGCAAACAGAATAACAACTAGACGTGAAGCACAGGATGAAGACCAAAGAAATTCTCACTTTGAAAATTATCAACTAAGAGTAGCAGCTGTAAGAAATCAGGAATCAAGAAATCAAAGAATGACTCGACTTCAGAATAACTAACAAAGAATGATTGTCCATTGAAACCCAGAAACATCGTAAGGAGCAGTGAATAATAGTTGTCATGTTGATAGTCATGCATGCAAAAGCAAGAGCAGGCCCTATTAATGATGTACAATGGTGTCTTAGTGACTTCACTTATAATTCAAGATACCCCTATGTAACAGAAGACAAAAAAAAATGGCCTAATGTTACAACAATGTAATCACTGTGCTGATCAGAAATGGAAAAATTAACCCCCTGAATGGTGTTGCAGTGGAGGGAAAATTAGACTTTTTTGTTAGTTTAACCACCTGAATATCTAAAAAAAAAAAACTTTAACTACCTGAATATCTAAAAAAAAAAAAAACATCTAATTGGAACATCCCACTATTCAAAACATATATATATATATATATATATATATATATATATATATATATATATATATATATATAAATATATATATATATTCATCGATACATGCATACATACATACTAGCAGGGTTACCCAACGTTGCTCGGGTATATTTCCCTTGGATTTTGAATGAGGGAATATATCTCCCCTCATTCACAAATTTTACTCCAAATAAAGAAATGTGGAAATCATTATTGTAGAGTAGAATGTTTTCAATATGTGTATGTGTATATGTATGTAGAGTATATATATATGTATGTATGTGTATGTGTGTATATGTATGTATATGTATATGTATATGTATGTGTATATGTATGTGTATATATGTATATGTATGTGTGTACATATATATATATGTACATATATATATATGTATATATATGTACATATATATATGTATATATATATATATGTATATGTATACATGTTAATCATGTGTAAAAAAGAATTTATATGTAAGTCTATGTATGTGTCTGTATATGTATACCAGTATGTGTACACGTATGTATATGTCTATGTATATATTATGCATGTTTGTGTATGAATGCCTGTCTGTGTATACGTATGTATATGTCTATTTTATATATTTATATATAGATGTGTTTTACACATACAAATAGTTTTGCTTATGTATTTATATAGATAAGGCTACCGTGTTTTCATATAAAAAAACTGTACTGAAAGTCAAAAACAAGAATTTACCCGCCACCAGAAATGACCCATTTTGGCAGGTGTCTAATGAGGTTGGATCTCCGCCCAGTTAACACCTGACCTCAGCTCAGGTAGCTGATAAGGGAGTGTCATTGTTCTCTAATTCTCTATACAGTATGTATGTTCGTACGTTTACTTTCCCAATAAAATGTAAAGAAACCTCTCTCAATAAATCAGTCCTCTGAAGAAGTATCACGAAACTAGTCAGAACTTAATCGTACATTTTGTATTTTCATTTTCCCTGTGGTTCTTCTGCATCTGAGCATCACGTTATCCTGCAATTTTTACGCATATATATATATATATATATATATATATATATATATATATATATATATATATATATATATATATATATATATGCGTAAAAATTACAGGAAAATGTGATGCTCAGATGCAGAAGAACCATGCATATAATATAAAAGAAATATATCGCGAATTTTCCGGAAATTTTTTGTATGTATACGTAGTACTGCATCCAATAATGTTCTTTTTTGCAAAAATCACATCTCGAATAAGAGTACATATCCGACAACAAAACAAGCGTAAAATAGCGTACGTAAAGCATATACAGTATAGTACCTTGTATTTGAATTTGTAACTACTACGTAGCATTTAAGACGGACTGTGATTGGTTCCAGTGCTGATAGATGACGAATCAGCTCCCAAGTTTTGTAATCTAGCCTGTGATTGGTGTTTTGACCGCTTCTCCGATCCGCAGCTGCTTGGCTTTCCTCTGCCCAGTAGCATTTTCTCGCGGCCACTTTGTTTGCCGCTCTCTCGCCGGATAGATGCTGCTACGTTACTGTGTAACTTTAAACTGTGCTGTGCGTGACTGTTTGAAGTTGAACTTTTTGTTGAACTTTTTGTTTAACCCCTACAATGGCTCCCAAGCGTTCAATGGCTCGCAAGCGTTCTGCTTCTACTAAGGCTGGTAGTGAGCCTAAACGCCACCGAAAAATGATGACAATTGCTGAGAAGGTGACACTTCTCGATATGTTAAAAGAAGGCAGAAGTTACGCGGCCGCAACCCGCCTTTTTGGAGTGAACGAATCCACCGTTCGCTACATTAAGAAGGACGATGCGAACATTGGAAAATCGGCTGCCATCACCTTTAGCAGGTCAGCGAAGCGAGTTGTTATCGCTCGTAATAAAACGATCGTCCGTATGGAAGGTGCTTTAGCAATCTGGATTGCCGACTGCCGGAAGAAGAACATAGCCTTGGATACGAACACCATCCGAACCAAAGCTTTGGGTTTGTATGAGAATTTTGCGGCAAAGGAACCTCAAGACGACGATGGCGACCATGCTGAAGAAGATGAAGATGATGTACTAGATGAACCTCAAGCAGGGACATCCACTGATTCCCAGCTTCAGAAACAACGTTTTTCCGCCAGCAAAAGATGGTTTGCGAAGTTTCAGAAACGCTTCAGCCTGAAAAGCATTTCACTGCATGGAGAGGCTGCTTCCGCTGACACTACCGCTACTGAAACTTAGGCGAATGAGACATTTAAGAACATTATCACTGAAGGTGGATACAAGCCCAAACAAGTGTTTAATATGGATGAGACCGGCTTGTTTTGGAAGAGAATGCCGTCGTGAACTTTCCTGTTCAAAGAAGAAGCCAAAGCCTCTGGCTTTAAAGCATTCAAAGATCGTGTTACCCTCGAGATGTGTGGCAATGCTACTCGATTTTTGCTAAAGCCGGGGCTTATTTACAAATCGAAAAACCCTCGCGCTTTGAAAAATAAAAATAAGAATCTCTTTCCCGTGTACTGGATGCATAATCCAAAAGCATGGATTACGAAGATGCTGACCTCCAACTGGTTCCACCAGTGTTTTATCCCGCAAGTCAGTAAATATCTCTTAGAGAAGGGCTTGCCATTTAAGATCCTTCTCCTTATGGATAACGCTGGTGGACACGCAACTGACCTGTCGCATGAGGGCATTCAGGTTGAGTTCCTGCCACCCAACACGACGTCATTAATTCAACCGATGGACCAGGGGGTTATCAGGGCGTTCAAGGCCCTCTACACGAAGAATACCTTGGCGGACCTCGTTGCGTGTGTGGATGCTGCCCAAGATGATGAGGATGAAACATTCAATTTGAAGGCGTACTGGCGGAAGTACACAATAGCCACGTGCCTGCAGAACATCCAGAAGGTACTGAAAGAAATGAAATCTGCTACTGTTAATGCGAGCTGGAAGAAGTTGAAGCCCCAGATTGTTTACGATGACGAGGGATTTACACCTGCTGAGATTCAACGCTCTGCAATACGCAAATCTGTGCAGTTGGCTGTGATAATTGGAGGTGACGGGTTTGGCGACATGACGACTGAAGACGTCGACGAGTTGTTGGACTGCCATTCCCAGCCGCTAACTGACGCAGACCTCGAAAACCTGACGAAATCGGCCAGTGAAGAAGACAGTGAAGCACAGGAAGAGACCCAAGAAATTGTCGAAGAAACGGGCTTAACATTAAAACGGCATGCCAAGCTCTGCAACCTTGCGAAGGAGTTGTGAGAATTGTCGCATGAGTGGGACGAGGATATGGTTCGTTCTATGCAATTCTGCAACAAAATCGATGAAGACATGACTCCCTACAGGATGCTCTTCGAGCGAAAAAAGCAGCAGCGGCAGCAACTTCCGATCACAATGTTCTTCCAGCCTCGCAAAAAAGAGCCAGTTCCTCCTGCTACTATGCCTTCGGAAGAAATTGAAGAGGTGTCCCAGGAAGAAGTTGAAAAGGTGTCCCAGGAAAAGACACCTCCATCTGAAGAGACGTAAAATACTATCATTGGCTGCACAGAAGAAGACATCAGCTTCATCATCATCATTTCTACTGTGCAGCAAATTCATCGCCATCATCACTCGAGTTTTTCTTCAACTTCTTTCGTGGTGAGTACAGTAACAATCTTTATTTTTCATATACTACTTTAATATTCTAACATTTTAATATTTGTGCCTGTTTTAGTTTAGGGTACTGTTGTACATGCAAAACCCTGGACAGGTACGATGGGTAGTACGCGACCCCTACAGCATGTTCAAAACCTGTTTTTTCCCCATAAATCATCAGCTGTCTCGAATATGGAAGTGATCGACCTGCAAGGGGTGACTAGTCTACATGCCATTGTCTGCTTTAGGACTGATTTTCGTCTAACTTCCCTCCTTCCCCGTTTTTTTACCCACCCCCCCCCCCCCCGGGTCGACCTCGACCCTGAAATACCTTTAAAGGTGATCAAACAGCAAAGTTATTACATAATTATAAATTGTCGAACAGTGTTGATACTTGTTTGGTTCTTTATAGTTGGAAAGTGTGGGTGGATGGTGTGTCTACCACTTGCATGACATTGGTTTTGGCTTAGATGTCATATATTGCCATGAGGTCCATTTTCCCCCAAATGCTAATTTCTGAATTTTTTTTATTTTTTGCAAATTTCTGATTTTTTTCTATTTATTTTGAATTTATCTTCAATAATGGCCAGCAGGCAGTATTCCCTCGGCATGGATGTCATCAACACACTTCTAATGGAGTTAAAAAGTGGTGCTGATGATATGGAGCTTGCCAACCTCATGTGTTTGATATTTATTTCTCTGATAATTTCTCCTTCGTATTTGTAAATATTTTTCTTATGTGTATTAGGTACTTGAAATTGATTTATATAGTGTTTTATTATTATCATCATCATCATCATCATCATTATTATAGATCATAGTTTATGTATATATAATAATTTGATATTTTACTTTTTATTGGTCAGCAGTTTCTTATTTTGATTTCATTTTACTTTGATTGGCTACCGATTTGCTATTTGATATCCTTTTACTTTTATTAGTTACTAATTCTATTTTCTCTTGCTGTAAGTATGGTACTGTATCAATTTTGTGTTGGTCACATCAAGCTTCCTGAAAGGACTCACTGTCATAGCTGCCCACCTAAGACTGACCACATGACAAACACCACTTGTTTGAGGAGCAGGAAGCCTGTTTGTCTATTGCTTCAAACTGTCTTGTATCTGAACTGTACCTGATAGTTATAGCTAGGTTAAATCATGAAACTTTCTTTTTTTACTACTTGTTTATATAAATACGGAAATTTTAATCTTTACAAAATAGATATCACCCATTTTTTATTTAAAATTTATTTCAAAGAATTTAAATTTTATATAATAAAAATAATTGTCAAACATCCAGAAAGCCATCATATCAGTTATATTCCAATCCACTAATAATTAGATAAATAAATAACACCTTGAAATTTACATACCCATTCTCCATTTCAAGTGGTAGATTGGGCTGTAAGAGTTGTTGCGGTCTGCGGCCATTTTGTTGACATACCCGAAAGGTAAGTTGGCATATCTCTATATATTCTTGTTCTGTATAGAATTCGTGATATTTTGGTATATTTTAATGCATAAATATCATATTTTATAGGAGATACAATGATTTTCATAAGAAATTTACATTGTGAAACTAGGCCGTCAAAAAATGACCTTTAGATTTCGCCCCTGATATAACAGTAAATTACATCTTAGTGCATATTTTATTATGTATTTCTGTTCTAGGATAATATGAGTTTATTCTATTAAGAAATTAGCCTCTTCCCATTTCATTTAGGTACCAGAAAAAATGAGTGAAACTTGGAATAGTTTTTTGGCCAAATAAATTACCTTTTTTTTCTCATTTCAGATCTTGACTTCTATGGGTCCAACTCATTTCCAGCAATTACACGCTGTTGCTTTGCCATCTAAGAATGTGTCCCTAAAGGGATTTATGTATATATGTATATTTCTTTTTTTTGTGAATATTTATGTCGTCTTTTTTTTGTATACTTAAATTTTTAATATATCTCCAATAAGTAGTTATTTTGTAGATGGGTATCTCTTATATTTTCAGTAGTTTTTAGCATTCTTTGAAGTATTTTTAGCAAGTCAAACAATACAGATTGATGCATAACTAAATTTTTCCTGAATTTGTTTTGGAGTCGGGGTCGAGCTCGACCCCTAAATACCTAAATAGGGGTGTCCAAGAACGATACCTGTCCAGGGTTAAGTGTTCTGTACATTAAAGGGTAGTTTGTTAACAGTACTACGTAAAGGAAAGGTTTTAAAAGTCTGAATATACATGTTAAATAAATATGTAAATATGGTGTCCTTACTTCGCGGATATTCAGCTATCGCGGCCGGGTTTGGAACCTATCTACCGCGATAAACAAGGGTTCACTGTATCAAAAATATATATGGCTTATTTGAAGAGTAGTGAGAGACTGGTAGATATGTGTGTTGAACAAGAGATGGTAATAAGTGCTAGCTTTTTTAAAAAGAAAGATAAAAATAAGTATACATGGGTAAGAGTGGCAAATGGAAGAGTAGTAGAAAGGGCATTAATGGATTATGTGTTGATAACTAAAAGAATGTTTGGAAGATTGAAAGACGTGCACGTGTTTAGGGGTATGGCTAACGGTATGTCTGATCATTTTTTGATGGAAGGAAAATTAGTTGTAGCAAAAGAGTGGGGAAATAGAGTGGGTGGATGTAAAAGGGAGCTAGTGAGGGTTGAAGAGCTAATAAAACCGGGGGTAAAATGTAAATATCAGGAAAGGTTGAAAATGGCATATGACGAGGTGAGAGTAAGAGAAACTGGTAATTTAGAGGAGTGGAAGTTAGCAAAAGAAAGTTTTGTTGGGATTGCAAGTGATGTATGTGGCAAGAAGGTGGTTGGAGGCAGCATGAGGAAGGGCAGTAAATGGTGGAATGAAGGAGTGAAGGTAAAAGTGGAAGAGAAAAAGAGGGCTTTTGAAGAATGGCTGCAGAGTAATAGTATAGAGAAGTATGAAAAATATAGAGAGAAAAAGCTGGAAGTAAAGCGCAAGGTACGTGAGGCAAAGAGGGCAGCTGACCTGAGGTGGGGTCAGGGACTGGGTCAGTCATATGAAGAGAATAAGAAGAAGTTTTGGAAAGAAGTGAAGAGAGTAAGGAAGGCCGGCGAAAGAATTGAAGAGACAGTGAAAGATGGAAATGGAAGGTTGTTAAAAGGAGAGGAGGCAAGGAAAAGGTGGGCGGAATATTTTGAAAGTTTGCTGAATGTTGAGGATAATAGGGAGGCAGATATAGTTGCTGTTCCAGGTGTTGAGGTGCCAGTGATGGGAGATGAAAATGAGAGAGAGATTACAATAGAGGAAGTGAGGAGAGCACTAGATGAAACGAGAGTAGGAAAAGCATCTGGTATGGATGGTGTGAAAGCTGAGATGTTGAAGGAAGGGGGTGTGACTGTACTTGAATGGTTGGTGAGATTGTTTAATATGTGTTTTGTGTTGTCAATGGTACCAGTAGATTGGGTCTGTGCATGTATTGTACCACTATATAAGGGTAAGGGAGATGTGCATGAGTGTTGTAATTCAAGAGGTATTAGTTTGTTGAGTGTAGTTGGAAAAGTGTATGGTAGAGTACTGATTAATAGGATTAAGGATAAAACAGAGAATGCAATCTTGGAAGTACAGGGTGGTTTTAGAAGAGGTAGGGGTTGTATGAATCAGATTTTTACAGTTAGGCAGATATGCGAGAAATATTTAGCAAAAGGTAAGGAGGTGTATGTTGCGTTTATGGATCTGGAGAAAGCATATGATAGAGTTGATAGGGAAGCAATGTGGAATGTGATGAGGTTATATGGAGTTGGTGGAAGGTTGTTGCAAGCAGTGAAAAGTTTCTACAAGGGTAGTAAAGCATGTGTTAGAATAGGAAATGAAGTGAGCGATTGGTTTCCGGTGAGAGTGGGGCTGAGACAGGGATGTGTGATGTCGCCGTGGTTGTTTAACTTGTATGTTGATGGAGTGGTGAGAGAGGTGAATGCTCGAGTGCTTGGACGAGGATTGAAACTGGTAGGCGAGAATGATCCTGAATGGGAGGTAAATCAGTTGTTGTTTGCGGATGATACTGTACTGGTAGCAGACACAGAAGAGAAGCTTGACCGACTAGTGACAGAATTTGGAAGGGTGTGTGAGAGAAGGAAGTTGAGAGTTAATGTGGGTAAGAGTAAGGTTATGAGATGTACGAGAAGGGAAGATGGTGCAAGGTTGAATGTCATGTTGAATGGAGAGTTACTTGAGGAGGTGGATCAGTTTAAGTACTTGGAGTCTGTTGTTGCAGCAAATGGTGGAGTGGAAGCAGATGTACGTCAGAGAGTCAATGAAGGTTGCAAAGTGTTGGGGGCAGTTAAGGGAATAGTAAAAAATAGAGGGTTGGGCATGAATGTAAAGAGAGTTCTATATGAGAAAGTGATTGTACCAACTGTGATGTATGGATCGGAGTTGTGGGGAATGAAAGTGATGGAGAGACAGAAATTGAATGTGTTTGAGATGAAGTGTCTGAGGAGTATGGCTGGTGTATCTTGAGTAGATAAGGTTAGGAACGAAGTGGTGAGGGTGAGAACGGGTGTAAGAAATGAGTTAGCGGCTAGAGTGGATATGAATGTGTTGAGGTGGTTTGGCCATGTTGAGAGAATGGAAAGTGGCTGTCTGCTAAAGAAGGTGATGAATGCAAGAGTTGATGGGAGAAGTACAAGAGGAAGGCCAAGGTTTGGGTGGATGGATGGTGTGAAGAAAGCTCTGGGTGATAGGAGGATAGATGTGAGAGAGGCAAGAGAGCGTGCTAGAAATAGGAATGAATGGCGAGCGATTGTGACGCAGTTCCGGTAGGCCCTGCTGCTTCCTCCGGTGCCTTAGATGACCGCGGAGGTAGCAGCAGTAGGGGACTCAGCAGTATGAAGCTTCATCTGTGGTGGAAAATGTGGGAGGTTGGGTTGTGGCACCCTAGCAGTACCAGCTGAACTCGGCTCAGTCCCTGGTTAGGCTGGAGGAACGTAGAGAGTAGAGGTCCCCTTTTTTGTTTTGTTTCTTGTTGATGTCGGCTACCCCCCAAAATTGGGGGAAGTGCCTTGGTATATGGATGGGATTTGAATATGAAAAAACACGTCTAAATGTGCAAAATTTATAATTTATAATATATATATATATATATATATATATATATATATATATATATATATATATATATATATATATATATATATAGTGTATATGTATACTGTACAGTGGAACCTCTACACACGAACGTATCTACATCCAAATTTTCCAACATCCAAAGTAAAATTCGAGCAATTTTTCGACTCTACACCCGAATTTTTTTTCGACACCCGAAGTAAACAATACCCGTACGCGTAGACGGTACTCATAGTGCCGGATGTATTTTTTATTTCCGCCGATAGAAGGCAGCACTTCGACCTCGGAGGGACCCTCAATTAGCGTGGCTTGGGTCATTCCTCTGTTCTCGTCAGCTTCGTGTGGTTGTGCGCTGTGCGTTCTGCTATTACAGTAACTGTATTTTAATCGTGATTTTTTGGGTACAGTACATCCTTTTACGGGTTTTTACGTAAAGCATGGGTCCTAAAAGGCTTAGTTACGCAAGTGGTAGTGGTGAGAAAAGGAAGAAGGAAATGCTTTCTTTAGAAGTAAAGCAAGAAATTATTGAAAAGCATGAGCGTGGCGTCCGCGTGAGTGAACTTGCAAAAGAATATGGCCGAAATATGTCGACGATCTTGACAATCTTGAAACCGAAAGAAGCCATTAAAGCAGTGAAACCTTCTAAGGGGATCACCATCATTTCAAAACGTCGTAGCCCTGTCATAGAAGAGATGAAACGACTTCTGCTAATCTGGATCAAGGACAGAGAGATTGTTGGCGACACCATCACCGAAACTATCATCTGCAAGAAGGCGCACGCCATCTTCACGGACTTGAAGGAGGCGAGCTCTGGGGGTGATGCTGGGGAGAGTTCAACCGAACCTTCCTCGGACGATTTCAAGGCATCTCGTGGCTGGTTTGAGAAATTTAAGAAACGGTCCGGGATTCATTCAGTTGTTCGCCACGGAGAGGCTGCTAGTGCAGACACAAAGGCTGAAGCTGACTTTGTGAAGAGCTTTGAAAGGACCGTGCAGGAAGAAGGCTACGTAGAGCAGCAGGTGTTCAATTGTGATGAAACCGGGCTGTTTTGGAAGAAGATGCCCAGTCGAACCTACATCACCGCCGAAGAGAAGAAATTGCCTGGGCATACGCCAATGAAGGATCGGTTGACTCTTGCCCTATGTGCCAACGCTAGCGTGGACTTTAAAGTCAAACCCTTACTGGTTTACCATTCTGAGAACCCTAGGGCCTTTAAGGCACAGAATGTGGATAAGAACCAGCTTCATGTTTTCTGGCGATCCAACTTGAAGGCCTGGGTCACTAGGCAGTTCTTTGTCCAATGGATTAACCAAGTTTTCGGTCCTTCTATGAAGAAGTATCTTCATGAGCAGAAATTGCCTTTAAAGTGCCTGCTATGCCTTGACAATGCACCCGCTCACCCCCCCCCCCGGACTTGAAGATGATATCTTCGAAGAATTTAAGTTCATAAAGGTGCTGTATCTTCCACCGAATACCACCTCTATCCTCCAGCCCATGGACCAGCAAGTCATCTCGAACTTCA
>NC_090725.1:68537559-68548849 GCF_036898095.1 Palaemon carinicauda
AAAGCCTAGGTATATGATATCTATTGCCCTGCTTTTTTCGTAAATGCTAACCATGTGGAAAAATTCCAAAAGATTTGTCACACATGATCCCTTTCCTCTAAAATCATGTTGACTGTATCAGAAGATTGTTTTTCTTAATATTTTCTACTATTGAATCTACTATAATTGATTCAAAAAATTTTGCAAGGCACTGAAGTTAGACACACAGGTCTGTAGTTGCCAGGTTCTTCTTTTGGTCCTTTCTTGTAGATTGGAGGAACATTGCCTAGTTTCTATCCTTATGGTGCCTTTCTTTCCTTGGTTGTCCTTTAGAATATTTTGTGAAAGTCTGGGGGTTATCTCCTCTTCTAGTTCTTTGATCTCTTGGACGAATATCATCTGGACCTGGTGCCTTAGACTTACCGAGTCCTTTTATTTTCTTTTTGATATCATCCATTGTGAAAGTTAATCTATTTAATGGTTGTGGCCCTTCATATTTGGTAGCTGGTTCGGGGAGGGTCGTTGATTTTCCCCTAGTGACTTCAGTTGTGAAATATGCATTCATCAGTTTGGCTTTTCCCAAATCATGTTAGAAGATTAACTCGCCAAGTCTCTTAATGGGGTATTGTTATTTTTAATTGGTTTTCTACTGTTTACATATGCAAAAAATTCTTTTAGGGTTTCTTTACTAGCTGAAGCCACTCTTTTCTCTTCATTGATCTTGGCCTTTCCAACTAGTTTATCTACTCTTCGGCTTAACTTCTTGTGCTTGGCATTTTCAAGAATCGAAGGCTGTGGACCCAGTGATTTGTTTGCTGTCTCTACTTCTTAATGCATTAGCTATTTCTCTGTTGAAACACTTAGGTTGTGGAGTTCTATTTGGTAAAATCTTTTTAGGCTGTATACATTTAGCCCTTTTTTCTTTATATATTTCTACAAAGGAGTCCCATTGTGTATCATGTTCCCTATTTCGTCATATTCTAAATTCTTAGTATATTCACTCAGTTTTATCCAGTTACTAATATAGTCTCGTTTTACATAATTGTCCTTTCTTTAAGATAAAACCTAACAATTCTGTGATCACTTATGCCCAAATTTTTGCCTACAGAAACACTGGATACTAAATTTTCTTCTGTTGTCAGCACAATATCTAGTATGTTGTTTCCCCTGCTTGGTTTTTCGAACCACTGATGGAAGAATTCATTGCTGACAAAATCTAGTAGTCTATATCCCTCTGTGTTTGATGTAAAATTCATAGTGTCCCAGTTTACTGGAGCATTGAAGTCACCAATTAGGACAACTAGTTTATCGTTAACTTCCTGTCCACGTTGTCTATACAGCTCTTTATACTGTTCTTGTGTTTGATGTGGTGGTCTGTACAGTGAACCCTCGCTACTTCGCGGTTCGACCATCGCGGATTCACCACTTCGCGGGTTTTTTCCATAACCCATATATATATATATATATATACATATCGCGGATTTTCCGGAAATTTCGAAAATACCGCGATATCTGAAGACCCCAAATACGATATTTCGTTACCTGTAATTCCATTAATACTGTAATTAGTAATATCTGCTCTTACTGATTGTTCATTGCATTACATATGATATAAAATTCAGCACAGAAAGAAATAAAACACGAAAAGAGAATGTGATCATACGATAATTCAGTACTGTATACAGTACGTAGTAAAATTAAATCGAACATGAAACGCAAATCAGATGCAGTCATACCATATTAGAATGGTGTAAGGCTGCTGATGGCTACTACTGTACTAAAAATGTAATGGATGTGCTTCTTTTCCATGAATCTTTTGTATGTATACGTACGTAGTACTGCATCCAATAATATTCTTTGTTGCAAAAATCACATTTCGAATAAGCGTACGAGAGAGAGAGAGAGAGAGAGAGACGCACACATCCTACAAAAGAATAAAATAGCATACATAAAGCTGTTATTATTATTATTATTATTGTTGTTGTTAATAAAATTATTATTATTATTATCATTATTATTATTAATATTACTGTATTATTATCATTATTTATTATTATTATTATTAATACTGTACGTACAGTATACGCGGGGTATCTTGTACTTTGAATTGGTAACCTACGCATCATACAAGACGGGTTGTGATTGGTTGGAGCGCTGATAGATGACGAATCAGAACTCAAGTTTTGTTATCTAGCCTGTGATTGGTGTTTTGCCCGCATCTCCAGCTTCCAGCCTCTGTTCGTGGCCACTTTCTCTTACGCCGTATCGCTGAGTAGACGTTCTTAAGTTTGTGAACTTTAATCTGTGCTGTGTGCGACTGTTTTAAGTTGAACTTTTTGTTGAACTTTCTGTTAAATCCTACTGTACAATGGCTCCCAAGCGTTCTGCTTCTACTAAGGCTGGTAGTGAGCCTAAACGCCACCGAGGGATGATGACGATTGCTCAGAAGGTAATGCTTCTCGATATGTTGAAAGACGGTAGAAGCTAAGCGGCCGCAGCGCGCCATTTTGGAATCAATGAATCCACTGTTCGCTATATCAAGAAGGACGAGGCGAACATTAGAAAGGCGGCTGCAATCACCTTTAGCAGATCAGCGAAGCGAGTCGTTACAACGCGTAATAAAACGATCGTACGCATGGAAGGTGCTCTAGCTGTGTGGATTGCCGACTGCCGGAAGAAGAACATAGCCTTGGATACGAACACCATCCGAACAAAGGCTTTGAGCTTGTATGAGAATTTTGCTGCAAAGGAACCTCAAGACGACGACGGCAACCATGCTGAAGATGATGATGATGCAGATGAACCTCAACCAGGGACATCCACTGATTCCCAGCCTCAGAAACGTTTTTCCGCCAGCAAAGGATGGTTCGCGAAGTTTCAGAAACGCTTCGCCCTGAAAAGCGTTTCCCTGCATGGCGAGGCTGCTTCGGCTGACACTGCCGCTGCTGAAACTTACGTGAACCAGACGTTCAAGAATATTATCGCCGAAGGTGGATACAAGCCGGAACAAGTGTTTAATATGGATGAGACCGGCTTGTTTTGGAAGAGAATGCCGTCGCGAACTTTCCTGTTCAAAGAGGAAGCCAAAGCCTCTGGCTTTAAAGCATTCAAGGATCGCGTTACCCTCGTGATGTGTGGCAATGCTGCTGGATTTTTGCTAAAGCCGGGGCTCATTTATAAGTCGAAAAATCCTCGCGCTTTGAAAAATAAGAATAAGAATCTTCTTCCCGTGTACTAGATGCATAATCCAAAAGCATGGATTACAAAGATGCTGACCTCCAACTGGTTCCACCAGTGTTTCATCCCGCAAGTCAATGAATATCTCGTAGAGAAGGGCTTGCCATTCAAGATCCTTCTCCTTATGGATAACGCTGGTGGACACGCAACTGACCTGTCGCGTGAGGGCGTTCAGGTTGAGTTCCTGCCACCCAACACCACGCCATTAATTCAACCGATGGACCAGGGGGTTATCAGGGCGTTCAAGGCCCTCTACACGAAGAATACCTTGGCGGACCTCGTTGCGTGTGGATGCTGCCCAAGATGATGAGGATGAAGATTTTAACTTGAAGGCGTACTGGCGGCAGTACACCATAGCCACGTGCCTGAAGAATATTCAGAAGGCACTTCAAGAGATGAAACCTGCAACTGTGAATGCGAGCTGGAAGAAGTTGTGGCCCCAGATTGTTTACGACGACGAGGGATTTACACCTGCTGAGATTCAACACTCTGCAATACGCAAATCTGTGCAGTTGGCTGCCATAATTGGAGGTGACGGGTTTGGCGACATGACTGAAGACGTCGACGAGTTGTTGGACTGCCATTCCCAGCCGCTAGCTGACGCAGACCTAGAAGACCTGACGAAATCGGCAAGCGAAGAAGAGAGTGAAACCCAGGAAGAGACCCAAGAAAATGTTGAAGAAACGGGCTTAACACTAAAACGGCTTGCCAAGGTCTGCAACCATATAAAGGAGGTGAAAGAAATGTTGCAAGAGTGGGACGAGGATATGGTTCGTTCTATGCAATTCTCCAACAAGGTCGATGACGTCATGACTCCCTACAGGATGCTCTTAGATCGAAAAAAGAAGCAGCGGCAGCAACTTCCGATCACAATGTTCTTCCAGCCTCGCAAAAAAAGAGCCAGTTCCTCCTGCTAGTACGCCTTCGGAAGAAATTGAAGAAGTTGAAGAGGTGTCCCAGGAAAAGACACCTCCGTCTGAAGAGACGTAAAATACTATCATTGGCTGCACAGTAGAAGACATCATCAGCTTCATCATCATCATTTCTACTGTGCAGCAAATTCATCGCCATCATCATTCAAGTTTTTCTTGAACTTCTTTCGTGGTGAGTACAGTAACAATCTTTATTTTTTACTTTAATATTCTAACATTTTAATATTTGTGCCTGTTTTATAGTTTAGTACTGTACGCATTAAGTTAAAGGGAAGGATTTAAAAGTCTACATGTTGTAACCTATCATATTTTTTTTGTTTAAAATATACATTTACAGTACGTATGTAAAACAATCTCTCTCTCTCTCTCTCTCTCTCTCTCTCTCTCTCTCTCTCTCGTAAATTGATTTTTTTTGTTTAAAATTTACATTTACAGTACGTACGTAAAACAATCTTTCTCTCTCTCTCTCTCTCTCTCTCTCTCTCTCTCTCTCTCTCTCTCTCTCTCTCGTAAATTGTTTTCCTGCTTTGCTATGTACAATATGTACTGTATGATTTTATATAGATACAGTAAATTATATTTGTAATAACATATTTTGTAAATGCTTTTACTGTAAATATCATTATCTATCACTTTCATCATGCGCGTTAAATGCCTTCTTTGTTCTGAGCGTGGTTGTTTACTGAGCGTACAGTACTTTATGACGCCGTCGTTTCAGGCGGCGTCATAAAGAAAAACATTTCATTTGGAAGTCCTAAGAAGAATTAAGTAAAACATTGGTAATAACAAAATCAACATACTGTACTGTATAATCAATATAATCGATGCAAAAACTAACCTATACATATATGTGTACACTAAATGAGTTTGTTTCTTCATTATGATCAGAGATGAACGTAAACAAAACATTGGTTGCCATTTTTTATCGTGCTTTTTAGCGTGTTTAGGAAACGCATGATATAAAATCGCCTTTAATATTTGTGCCTGTTTTAGTTTAGGGTACTGTAGTACATGCATTAAGTGTTCTGTACATTAAAGGGTAATTTGTTAACAGTACTACGTACAAGGGAAGGTTTTAAAAGTCCGAATATACATGTTAAATAAATAGGTAAATATGGTGTCACTACTTCGCGGATTTTCACCTATCGCGGCCGGGTCTGGAACCTATCTACCGCGATAAACGAGGGTTTACTGTATACTACTAGTAAGAACATATTTTTTCCTATGGTGTTGATATTTGCACCTGTCACTTCACATTAGGTTTCTGATTCAATTTTACGGCGATCCTTCTTGAAAAGCTTGAAACCTGGCATTAAGTATTCTCCAATAAAAATTATTTGCTTTTTCCAGAATCCACGTCTCGGTAATGACTAAAACATCTAGTTCCTCACTGGCTATCATTGCCCTGAAGTTTTTCATCTTGTTTCTAATTGACTGAACATTGAATTGTGACAATCTAAGGAAATTTTTCAAGCCTTTTCTCTTCCCATGTGGCTTTGCTACTTTCCCTGAGTTACTGACGCTTTAGCTTTACTCTTATCTGCATTATCCAAGTTTTCTTACCAGTTTCCTCTATTTATTGTTGGGGGATATATATATATATATATATACACTGAACCCTCGTTTATCGCGGTAGATAGGTTCCAGACCCGGCCGCGATAAGTGAAAATCCGCGAAGTAGTGACACCATATTTACCTATTTATTTAACATGTATATTCAGACTTTTAAAACCTTCCCTTGTACGTAGTACTGTTAACAAACTACCCTTTAATGTACAGAACACTTAATGCATGTACTAACGTACCCTAAACTAAAACAGGCACAAATATTAAGGGCGACTTTATATCATGCGTTTCCTAAACACGCTAAAAAGCACGATAAAAAATGACAACCAATGTTTTGTTTACGTTTATCTCTGATTATAATGAAGAAACAAACGCATTTACACATCTGTGTATAGGTTAGTTTCTGCATCGATTATATTGATTATTCAGTACAGTATGTTGATTTGGTTATTACTAATGTTTTACTTAATTTTTCTTAGGACTTCCAAATGAAATGTTTTTCTTTATGACGCCGCCTGAAACGACGGCGTCATAAAGTACGCTCAGTAAACAAACTAAGGAATTTAACGCGCATGATGAAAGTGATAAATAATGATATTACAGTAAAAGCTTTAATAAAATATGTTATTACAAATATTATTTACCGTATCTATATAAAATCATACACACGTAGCAAAGCAGGAAAACAATCTACGAGAGAGAGAGAGAGAGAGAGAGAGAGAGAGAGAGAGAGAGAGAGAGAGAGAGAGAGTTGTTTTACATACGTAAATGTAAATTTTAAACAAAAAAAAAATAGCCCCATTTCATATAAAATAGATTACAAATATTTTACTTTATCATATTACAGTAGTCTGTATAATACTGTAAAGTTCAGTACAGTATGTTGTTGTTAAAGTCGTGGCGATGAAATTCTCACGAAACAAAAACACGCCATTTGAGTACAACAGCTGATTCTCTCTGTCTGTCTCTCTCTCTCTCTCTCTCTCTCTCTCTCTCTCTCTCTCTCTCTCTCTCTCTCTCTCTTTGTGTTATACAATACTTACATTTAGATGAAGAAACTAAAATTAGTTTTCTTAGTGTCAATTAAATACGAAACGAAATAATTAGGCCGAGTCTACATCCATTTCAATCATAGCTAAAAATACGGCATCCGATTTCATCAGCAAACCACTATTTTTTGGGAAATATCATTTTATTCTAGAAAATTGCCACTCTTTAAATAGTTAATTGCACATTAAGAAAGCGTGTACTTTTGTTTTTAAATTTCGGGTTTGTTTTAAAAATCGAGTATTGTTGATTTTTTTTTTTTTTTACTTTTGGCTGTGATTAGATCAGCTGTCATCTAGCTGCCGCTCCTGAGTGTGTACGAATACACTAACAAAGTATCATTTATACCATTTCTTAACTTATTCAAACCGTCTACAGTATACAGTTGATATTACATAAGCACCAATGTGTTATAACCTATCAATTTTTTTTGTTTATTACATTTAAACCCCCCTCTATCTCTCTCTCTCTCTCTCTACCTCTCTCTCTCTCTCTCTCTCTCTCTCTCTCTCTCTCTCTCTCTCTCTCTCTCTCTCCTCTCTCTCTCTCTGTGGGCTACTTTTCACTACCTCCCATTCCTTACCTCTCTCTATCTCTCTAACAAATGATATCTTTGTTGCTCCTCAAAGTTTCATTTATATTGAAAATCAATCACGATTCAATTTTCCTTACTTTCTCCAATCTCGCACCATTGGTCACATCGCGGTATTTTCGATATTTCTGGAAAATCCGCGATATATGTATATACATGGGTTATGAAAAAAATCCGTGAAGTGGTGAATCCGCGATGGTCGAACCGCGAAGTAGCGAGGGTTCACTGTATATATATATATATATATATATATATATATATATATATATATATATATATATATATATACATACATATTTTTGGGCTGAAGCCATGTCGTCCTGATGGAAGTTCCTTCATTATTAGCTTCCTAGGTTATATGTGACTACAGTGATATATCCCAGAGAATTTACCGAAGGTACCCAGAATTCTAACTCCTGGAGCGAATATCCCTTGACATTCTAAGAAGGGATATCGCGTAAGGACGTAATGGACGTAATGGCACACCTCATAGCAATCTGCACCCCAGATAGAGTTTACGTTCGAGGAGGTGTGGCAAAAGTAAAAAGGGGGGCCCGTCAAAGGCCATCCCCGTTCCCTACTACTATCAATAGTACAACAGCGCCATCCCCACGATAGTGGCCATTCCTTTTTTTTGTAGCGATTTCGCTCGGTGGTATTTTCCAGTGATTGAATTTATTTCGATCGGTTAAAGGATTATTATTATGCTTTCTTCATCTTCTTCCGCCTTCGGAAAGTTGAGTATCGGGTCTTTACTTTGAATATGTTTTAGCTCTTGTTTCTCAATGATATTGAGTATTTATTGTGTTTCTAGAGCTAGGTCATTACTGGAGGCGCCGTGGGCGCTGTTGTTCTTAGGCATGCGTTATTTAGTTAGCGGAACGACTTCCAGTTTTAAGTAGCCTTATTTAATTCTCGTAATTAATTAGCTATTTAGGCATATTCTTGTGAAGACGTGATTATGTGCATAATTTTTTCCTTTTTCCTCTGTCGATCGTATAGTTAGAGTTTCGGTGATTTAGGTAACCGAGAACTCGTCTAGCTTAGTTAGGCTAACCTAGACACTGTCTATACGTTCGACATTCCCCGATTACCTTTGTGTTTTGTTTTCATTCCATTGGAGACTAATACCTCCTGTAATGTTATGAAACTTCTCACGTCTCTTCGGAGACTTAAAGGTAATCCCTTTCCCTCTGAGTGTACAGTGAACCCTCGCTACTTCGCGGTTCGACCATCGCGGATTTTTTCCATAACCCATATATATATACATATCGCGGATTTTCCGGAAAATTCGAAAATACCGCGAAATCTGAAGACAACCAAATACGATATTTTGTTACCTGTAATTCCATTAATACTGTAATTAGTAATATCTGCTCTTACTGATTGTTCATTGCATTACATATGATATATAATTCAGCACAGAAAGAAATAAAACACAAAAAGAGAATGTGATCATACGATAATACAGTACTGTATACAGTACGTAGTAAAATTAAATCGAACATGAAACGCAAATCAGATGCAGTCATACCATATTAGAATGGTGTAAGGCTGCTGATGGCTACTACAAATGTAATGGATGTGCATCTTTTCCATGATTCTTTTGTATGTACAGTATACGTACGTAGTACTGCATCCAATAATATTCTTTGTTGCAAAAATCACATTTCGAATAAGCGTACGCGAGAGAGAGAGAGAGAGAGAGAGAGAGAGAGAGAGAGAGAGAGAGACACACACACACACACACATCCTACAAAAGAATAAAATACTGTAGCATACGTAAAGCTATTATTATTATTGTTATTATTATTATTATTGTTGTTGTTGTTAATAAAATTATTATTGATATTATTATTATCATTATTATTATTATTATTACTGTATTATTATCATACGATAATTCAGTACTGTATACAGTACGTAGTAAAATTAAATCGAACATGAAACGCAAATCAGATGCAGTCATACAATATTAGAATGGTGTAAGGCTGCTGATGGCTACTACTGTACGTACAGTACTACAAATGTAATGGATGTGCTTCTTTTCCATGAATCTTTTGTATGTATACGTACGTAGTACAGTACTGCATCCAATAATATTCTTTGTTGCAAAAATCACATTTCGAATAAGCGTACGAGAGAGAGAGAGAGAGAGAGAGAGAGAGGAGAGAGAGAGAGAGAGAGAGAGAGAGAGAGAGAGAGACACACACACATCCTACAAAAGAATAAATACTGTAGCATACGTAAAGCTATTAAATATTGTTATTATTATTGTTGTTGTTGTTAATAAAATTATGATTGTTATTATTATCATTATTATTATTATTATTACAGTACTGTACTGTATTATTATCATTATTTATTATTATTAATATTAATACGTACGTACGGTATGCGCGGGGTATCTTGTATGAGTTGGTAACCTACGCATCATATACTGTAAGACGGGTTGTGATTGGTTCAAGCGCTGATAGATGACGAATCAGAACTCAAGTTTTGTTATCTAGCCTGTGATTGGTGTTTTGCCATCATCTCCAGCTTCCAGCATCTAGGTTCTCGCGGGCCCGGTCGTCCACTCTCTGTTCCCGCGTATCGCTGAATAGACGTTCTTAAGTTTGTGAATCTGTGCTGTGTGCGACCTTTTTAAGTTGAACTTTTTGTCAAATCCTACTGTACAATGGCTCCCAAGCGTTCTGCTTCTACTAAGGCTGGTAGTGAGCCTAAACGCCACCGAAGGATGATGACGATAGCTGAGAAGGTTACGCTTCTCGATATGTTAAAAGATGGTAGAAGTTACGCGTCCGCTGCGCGCCATTTTGGCATCAACGAATCTGCTGTTCGCTATATCAAGAAGGACGAGGCGAACATTAGAAAGACGGCTGCAATCACCTTAGCAGATCAGCGAAGGGAGTCGTTACAACGCGTAATAAAACGATCGTACGCATGGAAGGTGCTTTAGCTGTGTGGATTGCCGACTGCCGGAGAAGAACATAGCCTTGGATACGAACACCATCCGAACAAAGGCTTTGAGCTTGTATGAGAATTTTGCTGCAAAGGAACCTCAAGACGACGACGGCAACCATGCTGAAGAAGATGATGATGCAGATGATCCTCAACCAGGTACATCCACTGATTCCCAGCCTCAGAAACGTTTTCCGCAGCAAAGGATGGTTCGCGAAGTTTCAGAAACGCTTCGCTCTGAAAAGCGTTTCCCTGCATGGCGAGGCTTCTTCGGCTGACACTGCCGCTGCTGAAACTTACGCGAACCAGACATTCAAGAATATTATCGCCGAAGGTGGATACAAGCCGGAACAAGTCTTTAATATGGATGAGACCGGCTTGTTTTGGAAGAGAATGCCGTCGTGAACTTTCCTGTTCAAAGAGGAAGCCAAAGCCTCTGGCTTTAAAGCATTCAAGGATCGCGTTACCCTCGTGATGTGTGGCAATGCTGCTGGATTTTTGCTAAAGCCGGGGCTTATTTATAAGTCGAAAAATCCTCCGCGCTTGAAAAATAAGAATAAGAATCTCCTTCCCGTGTACTGGATGCATAATCAAAAAGCATGGATTACGAAGATGCTGACCTCCAACTGGTTCCATCAGTGTTTTATCCCGCAAGTCAGCAAATATCTCTTAGAGAAGGGCTTGCCATTCAAGATCCTTCTCCTTATGGATAACGCTGGTGGACACGCAACTGACCTGTCGCATGAGGGCATTCAGGTTGAGTTCCTGCCACCAACACCACGCCATTAATTCAACCGATGGACCAGGGGGTTATCAGGGCGTTCAAGGCCCTCTACACGAAGAACACCTTGGCGGACCTCGTTGCGTGTGTGGATGCTGCCCAAGATGATGAGGATGAAGATTTTAACTTGAAGGCGTACTGGCGGCAGTACACCATAGCCACGTGCCTGCAGATATTCAGAAGGCACTTCAA
>NC_090725.1:68549349-68551849 GCF_036898095.1 Palaemon carinicauda
ACCCTGTCTCTCCACACCTGAAACATGCTCCTAACGCCCATCTACACTCATTCTTTTTATGCCCTACTTTCCCACACCTATAACACTTCTCTTCACAGACATAACTACCTGACCTACCTCGCTGCACACTAGCACTCCTATCCCTCCAAACCTGATTCCCTTGCCTAAACCCTTCATTTGTCCTTACAGGTATTCCCACATTACTCGCCCTAACACACCTATCTACTACACTATCAGCTACCCTCATCGGTCCTCTCATAACAGCATCTCTAAAACTAACAAATTCTGGCACACTTTCCTCCATTCCACTTCTTACACTCACAGATTTACTTTCTTTCATACATCTATCTAACTCATAATCCTCAACTATCTCTAAAATATCATCCCATGTCAATCTTTCTTTCGTCCACCTCATCTTCTTACGTTTCAAATTAATAAATTCGCTCACATTCTCAGGTATGGTTGCCAAAAACTTCATTAGCTCCTTATTCTCATTTATGCCTTCATCCCCATACTTCTTCCTAGCTAACGTTTCCAACCTACATACATACATTGATATAGCTTCTGCATTCATCCTTGCCTCATCAAAATCATTCTTACGCTTATACCTAACACTCCCTTTTATATGTTTTACCTGCTCAATTCTCTTTTTCACACTTTCATAATCAACGTCACCTACACTCATTATCACACCGTACATCGTCAACAAATACCCAGTCAAATATTCTCCTAACTCCCTAGCCCAAACTCTCTTACTATCACCATACTTATCCTGACAATACCTCTCATACTCCTTGAAAAACTCTTATACATCCCTACTACTATGCTCATTGAACCTTTCACACCGAGGTACCTCTCTCATAAACACAGTCTTACACACATCACGTTCATTCTCACTGCTACCTTCCTTCTTGTTTCCTACTTCCTCACTAGAATATAAGGAATCTAATTCCACATTCCTACTCCTATCCTTGATTATACTCTTCCTAGCCCTTTTCTTGCTCACCACTTTCACCCACTCACGATCATCCTTGCTATTATCCTGACACTTTTTCTTCTCTTTCTTCACATCACTTTTACCTTTCTTCTCATTCTTCCTATCACATTTCTGTTTATCCTTACTATGCTTAATTCCCTTATCTTCAATCACACTATCACTATTACTATTACTATCACTTCCTTTCTCACTATCACTTACCTTAGCCTTCTCTTCCACTATCAACACATTACCCGAAGCTGAGGACACTCCTCCGACTGCACCTTCACCCATTAAAGTTTTCATCATCCCCATTACTTGCCCCATCATATCTTCCATTCGTTTCTCCATTCATTCTTCATTCTCTTGCATCCTTATCTCAAAACCTCCTTCCACTCTCTCTACAGTTCCCTTTAGCGCTTTCAATTCCTTTCTCATCTCCTCATTCTCACAACTCGGCCCCTTATTCTCATGCAACAATTTCTCCTCTCGCTCCTTAGCCAACCGCAATTCCTCCCTCAGTATCTTGTTCTGTTCTTCCATTTTCATTAACCTGTTCTTCAGCCTTAAATCTACTTTCTAATCCTATTTCATTCCTTTGTCAAAGAGTCCAGCTTCCTATCCCACCTCAGCAGTCCCTGTTCGGGCACCAGAATAATGTGGCTGGATGTTGCAACAACAACCCCCACACCCTTGATCGCACTTAACAGACAATTGTCTCTGCAACACAAACTTTTCCCTTACTTTATCATAAACTGGACTCTTAGACAAAAGGACAAAAAAAAAAAAAAAATGACCTTAATACTATATTTCTTACAAACTAAAGTAATTAATTAAAAAACCCTTCCACAATCAATTAAACCCTCAAAATCAATAAAGCACTAACAAAACTTAAACACTAAACATACAAAAAACGTAACATCATTCAAATAAACCAAAATAAAATCCTAACAAAATTTAAAACTAAACTGCACACCAACACCAAAAAATGTGTATTTATAAATATTGCGACACCAACACTCTCCTCAACACAAAGCCGACTGTCTTTTACGGCAAACTACCACTATCACCGCTCTGTGATTAACAGATTAAACTGTGTGGCAATTTGCCACAACTGCCTCGCTGATTGGGGTGGTAGTTATAGTCGTCGTCGTCATCGTCATCATCGTCATCGTCATCGTCATCATCATCGTCATCATCATCGTCATCATCATCATCATAATCATAATCATCAATCAAAATCTTAATAAACAGGCCAGGTCATCGACGGTTTTGCAGTTCAAAAAGAGCAGTCCAAACAAAATCGTAATACAGGCCAGGTCATCAACAATACATCCACTTTCTAAAAAATTTAGTCTCTCCAAAGGAGTTAGTCTCACCAAGGAGGAATTACGTCTGTTGAAATATATTATAACTTCCACGCTGGTAAAATCAATTAAATAATGTAAATCCAGCATTCACACACAACCGCCTCTAACAGCAGTCAAATAAAAAAAAATATTCGCTCAGAAACATTTACTACTC
>NC_090725.1:68556849-68586849 GCF_036898095.1 Palaemon carinicauda
CAACATTCTCCTGTGCGCCAGTGCGCTACTGCGTTCAAGCGCTCGCCAGTTGCAGACACGTCTCGCCAGCGCTCACCTGCACGCCCACGATCTCCTGCTCGCCCGGCAGTTCCAGAGACAACGCGCCCACGATCTCCTGCTCACCAGTGCACCACTGCGTGCCTTCAGCCTGATGCGCGCCATGCACGCTCATGGTCTCCTGCTCGTCAGCGCTCTCCTGTTCGTCAGCGCTCTCCTGTTCGTCAGCGCTCTCCTGTTCGTCAGCGATCTCCTGTTCGTCAGCGATCTCCTGTGCGCCAGCATTTTCCTGCTCGCCAGTGCTCTCCTGCGCGCCAGCATTCGCCTGCGCACCAGCATTTGCCTGCGCGCCATCGTTCGCCTGCTCGCCCACGATCTTCGGATCTGGGCTCCAGAGGGAAGACTTCTTCCTCCCCTGCTTGCCAGCGCTCTCCAACACGCCACCGGATCTCACCTGCTCGCCATCCCTTGCCTACGCGCCATCGCCCGCAGTCTCCATCGTGCGCCCACACGTTCACTGCTAGAACTACGGTTCCAGATGAGCGCCCTCCTGCGCGCCCGCGCGCTAGGGATATTTCCCTTGCGCGTGCGCGCTCAACGGCTTCGCCCTTACGGGCCCTTCGGGATCCTGTGGCTACACACCATCTGAGGTCTCCGGAACACGCACCTGCTCGCCAACGCGCCCCTTCACCTGCGTGCCCACGCGCCCATGAGCTCCTTCTCCTGCGTGCCATCACTTGCCCATGCGCCAACGCGCGCCCTCTCCCACGCGTCAACGCTCGCCTGCACGCCAACGCGCACCCTCGCCTGCGCGCCCTCGCCATCGCCCCTGCGCGCCCGCACGTGCGCGAGCGATCGCCCACACCTGATCCAGGCAATAACCTATCACGCGAACGCTCCCTCACGAGAGGCTGCAGGACAACGCGCAGTCAGGTCGTCCTCATCGCGTCCCCCCCACCCCCGTAAGCGCAGGACAGCGCACTTAATGGAGGGAGGGAAATCTCCGGACAGGTCCAGGAACGTTTCTTCCACAGCTGCCTCTTGTCAGGCAGACCCTGTTGTAGTTTCCACTCCTAGGGATCTTACGATCCCCTTCCCTCCAGAGAGTGTCTCTGACAGCGCTGCTGTCAGTCGGCAGCCCTGGTTTGGGCCCTTGATCAGAGCGGATGCGCTGGCTTTCAAGCCCGCTTTCTCTGAACTAGGCCTGAAATCAGCGGCAATCTCGGCCCCCCTGAAGAGGAAGAGAGGAGTGGACAACGTGGTAACTTCTCTTAGGGCGAAACTGGCTCCTCGGAAGTCTTTGAGGAAGGCTCCTTCCCCCCCCAAGACTTTCTCTCCCACCCCTGTGGACGAGGATTTCCCATCCTCATGGGATTCACGTGAGGTGAGGCGTTCTCCCATCGCACCAAAGGGAGAAACCCCACCTCGCGCTGAGAAGTCTTCCCGGGTGGAGGTGGAGAAGAGCCCCCACCATCTTTGTTGGAATCCTGCATCCCTCCCAGGAGAGAGTTGAAGGACTCCAAGACAATTCCG
Source organism: Palaemon carinicauda (assembly GCF_036898095.1). NCBI lineage: Eukaryota > Metazoa > Arthropoda > Malacostraca > Decapoda > Palaemonidae > Palaemon > Palaemon carinicauda. Next base: position 68,558,401 of record NC_090725.1, read on the forward strand.
AAGGATCAGACCAGAGCCAGCTAAGCTCGCAGAGAACGTCCACGAGTCCCCCCAAGAGGAGCCTTTGGGGACTGGAGACCTTGCTGCTAGTCCATCAGGAGGAGAGCCGCAAGAGTCGGAACATGCCTTCTGGCAAGTTCTGACTCTGATGAGGAACCTCAACGGATTCGCGGATCCAGAGATTCCTCCTCGAGAGGGCAAGGACACGGTTCTGGACCGAGTCTTTGGTACCCAGAAGCCCCCTAAAGCCAGCGCGGCTTTGCCTTGGTCCCAGGGGGATAAGAGTGCCAGAGATAAGGTCGAGAGCCAGCTCTCCGAGCTTGCCTCCTCCAGCCGTTCCAGTGCCGGAAACAAACTCCTCCCACCTCCTCGTGTCCACCAGAGGAGGTACTTCGAGATCATGGAGGAGTCTTGTTTAGCTCTTCCCCTTCACCACTCGGTTGAAGAGCTCTCCAGGGGAGTCCCTCTTGAGAGACTCTCCAACCGGCCAGTGTCATTCTCGGCCTCGGAAATCCTCAACCAGGAGAAGGTAGCGAAGTGTGCCATGCAGGCAACTTTGTGGCTGGATATCTAGCTAGGGTCTCTTGGCATCCTGATATGATCTGAGGACTTGTCTAAGGAGAGTACCAGGAAGGCCTTGGAGACCTTCCTTCTTTCAGGCACTCGTACCATCGAGTTTCTAGCCCACCAAGTCTCGAACTTGTGGGCTAATTCTATCCTGAAACGCCGAGATGCGGTGTCTGAAAGATTTAACACGAAGGTCCCCAGCACTGAGGTCAGTAGGCTCAGACATTCCTCCCTTTTGGGGAGTAGTCTGTTTGAGCCGAAAGATGTAGAGCAAGCGGCTGAGAGGTGGAGGAAGTCCAACCAGGACTCCCTCCTCCATAGGGCTTTAACATCAAAGCCCTATAAACCTCCAGCACCTCAACAACCTCGCCCTACATAGACGACAAAACCGGCAGTATCAGCAAAGGCAACGGTGTCGAAGCAGCCCTTTCCTGTCAAAGACAAGAAAGGCAAAAAGTCCTCCAGGGGAGGGAAAAATCCTAGGGGGAGTGGCCGAGGCCGCAAACGCTAGGATTGGCAATCCCCCTGCATGTCCACCAGTGGGGGGATGCCTTCAAAGTTGCGCAGACAGGTGGCTGCAACTCGGGGCCGATTCCTGGACGATCTCCACGATCAGTCAAGGATATCACGTCCCGTTCATAACATCTCTACCTCCCCTGACAGCGAATCCAGTGTCGTTGAGCTCTTTTGCCATGGGGTCGGCAAGGGTGCAAGCCCTTCGGGCAGAAATCGAGACCATGTTGGAGAAGGGCGCTCTCCAAGAGGTCGTCGATGGGTCCCCAGGCTTCTTCAGTCGACTCTTCCTTGTAAAGAAGGTGTCTGGAGGCTGGAGATCAGTCATCGACCTCTCAACTCTGAACAGGTTTGTCAAGTAAACCCCGTTCAGCATGGAGACAGCAGACACGGTCAGACTCGCAGTGAGACCGCGAGACTTCATGTGTACACTGGATCTGAAGTACGCGTACATCCAGATCCCAATCCATCCGTCTTCAAGGAAGTACTTAAGATTCAGCCTAGACAACAAGATCTACCAGTTCAAGGTGCTGTGTTTCGGTCTCTCCACAGCACCTCAGGTTTTCACCCTGATATCTCTGTGGGCACACAGGATCGGCATCCGTCTCCTCCGTTATCTGGACGACTGGTTAATCCTAGCAGACTCTGAGTCAACCCTTCTTCGACACCGAGACAAACTTCTAGGAATTTTCCAAGATCTAGGGATCATGGTAAATCTCGAGAAGTCTTCTCTGCTTCCTACCCAAAGACTGGTATATATAGGCATGATATTGGACACTAATCTCCACAAAGCCTTCCCATCAGACGACAGGATAGCAAGGCTGAGGAAGATCGCAAGTCCTTTCCTCAGCTGAGACGAACTCCCAGCCCAGTCGTGGTTACGTCTCCTCGGCCATCTCTCATCCTTAGCCCGTCTAGTTCCCAACGGTCGTCTCAGAATGAGATCTCTGCAATGGCGACTCAAGTCTCGGTGGAGTCAAGGACACGATTCCCCGGATGTCTTGACCTTATGGGTCTCGCGGAACGGACGGACCAAGAGTGGTGGGTGGCAGACGAGAACCTACGAAAGGGAGTGGATCTTCTCGTTCTCCCCCGGATTTGATGCTGTTTTCGGACGCCTCAAAGAAAGGGTGGGGGTCCCACGTTCTGAACCACAGGACCTCAGGCCTGTGGTCAGAATCAGAAAAGTGCCTCCATATAAATCTGCTAGAAATGAAGGCTGTATTTCTGGCCCTTCAACAGTTCCAACAGCACCTGGCGGGTCACTCTGTGGTGGTGATGAGCGACACCACCACAGTAGTGGCTTACATCAACAAGCAGGGAGGTACCTTTTCAGAAAAGCTATCCCGTCTTGCAGTAGAGATACTGAGATGGACCGAAGTCCACTCCATTCCACAATCGGCTCGCTTCATTCCAGGCAAGAGGAATGTGCTCGCCGACAGTCTGAGCAGAGCGTCTCAGATAGTGAGTACCGAGTGGTCTTTGGATCGTCAAGTAGCCAACAAAGTCCTGACTTTGTGAGGTTCCCCGACTGTGGATCTGTTCGCGACAGCGTTGAACATCAAACTGCCGCTGTACTGCTCCCCAGTCCCGGATCCCAAGGCTCTCTGGCAAGATGCTTTCCAACAACGGTGGGACAACATCGACGTATACGCCTTTCCCCCGTTCTGTCTGATGAGGAGGGTACTCAACAAGACCAGAATATCGGTCAGTCTCTTGATGACCCCCATAGCTCCGCTGTGGCATCACGCGGAATGGTTTCCGGACCTTCTGCAACTCCTTACGGAGCCTCCGAGAGAACTCCCTCCGCGACACGAGCTACTCAAACAACCACACGCCAACATCTTTCACAAAGCCGTAGCTTCGCTTCGGCTTCACGCCTGGAGACTATCCAGCATCTCGCAGAGAGAGGATTTTTGCAACAAGTTGCAGTCAGGATGTCTGGACATCTGCAAAAGTCATCCACAGGGGTCTACCAGGCAAAGTGGAGAGTTTTCTGTGGTTGGTGTCGTGGAAGGGGTCTCTCTCCACTCGATGCCACTATTCCAGCAATAGCGGAGTTCTTCGTGTACTTGCGAGAAGAAATGTGCCTTTCAGTCTCGGCAGTGAAAGGCTATCGCTCAGCCTTAAGTTTAGCCTTCAGGCTCAAAGGAATGGACATTTCTTCTTCGCTGGAACTTTCCCTACTCTTACATAGTTATGAACTTACCTGCCCTCAGTCGGAAGTGAGACCTCCCCCATGGAATGTGGTTCGAGTTCACAGGTCTCTTAAGAGACCTCCCTATGAACCATTATGCCAGGCTTCAGATCGCCACCTGACTTGGAAGACGGTGTTCCTACTAGCTTTGGCCTCAGCCAAGCGAGTTAGTGAACTTCATGGTCTCTCGTATGACATCGCCCATTCAAGGGGATGGGCGGAGGTAACGTTCAGCTTCGTCCCTGAGTTTATTGCTAAGACTCGGAATCCGGGAGTGCAGGACCCTCGCTTTGACTCCTTCCGGATTTCGAGTCTTCGTTCCGTAACAGATGACCCAGACCATCTCTTACTGTGCCCAGTAAGGAGTCTGAGGCTATATCTGAAAAGAACAGCTGCAGTTTTTCCCCAAGTGCAGGCATTGTTTGTTAGCACTGGGAGGTCGAAGAGGAGGGTTAGCAAGAACACCATATCAACATGGATTCGAAAGACAATCCATCTGTCCCTGAATTCTGACCCTCCTCCGTCACGTCGCCCTAGAGCTCATGATGTCAGGGGTGTAGCTACGTCCCTGGCCTTCAAAAAGAACTACTCAGTGACGCAGGTTCTACAAGCAGGGGTTTGGAAGTGTCAAACGACCTTCACAGCCCACTACCTGTAAGACATGACCCACAGGAGGCTCGATACGTTCTCTATCGGCCCTGTGGTGGCTGCACAACAGCTGGTTTAAACCTCAGGCTCCTTAATGGACAAGTAGCAGAGGGTTGAGGGCATTGTTACCCAGTTTTAGTCTGCATGGAAGAAAAGGTATGTCTGGCTGTTATTCTTTTCTTCATCCTCCCCTCTCTTGGGGAAAGCAGCATCCTGGGTTCTCTGCACAGCTGACCTCAAACCACTGCAGGTAAACCATGTTCCCTTTTGTTCCTAGTATTAAGTTAATACTGTCCCATTCCCATACCCTGACAAGGTGGTATTGGGAGAGTCCTAGCCTAAAGTTTCCATCTAAAGAACTTCAGGTCAACTTCCTAGGAAGAGTCACACATAATCCTTCACACACAGCTTATGTAGGCCACAGCCCTTGCATAGCAAGGTGCGAGCGAGGTGTAGGGACTCTTTATTGTTGAGTGCTGACACACTCAGATAATGAGTCCCCGGCCAAAAGCCAAAAGCCAGTATGGCTGGGACTTATTCCACCCTTCCTAAGGGTTGAGTCACCCATATTAAATAGCGTGGTTTGTATTTCAGTTACGGAACCAATGACAAATTCGGAGATAATTTGTATTTTTCCTAACTATACAAACCTTAGCTATTTAATCAAACTTGCCCGCCAGCCCTGTCCCCCGTGAAGTCCTACCTCTAAGCAAAGTGAACTTAGCACACAGGTGTGCGAGGGGTGAGGGTAGTAAGCTACTCTCCCTAACCCCTGCTAACTAGCGGTAGGGTAGTAAACCCTTGTTAAAATTAAAATGGCTCGTCATTTCAGCTACGCCGAAAGTAATTACCCATATTAAATAGCTAAGGTTTGTATAGTTAGGAAAAATACAAATTATCTCCGACTTCGTCATATCGCCTATATAAACTATATAAACTTTAACAAAACAAGAGAATGAGAAATTAAATAGAAAAGTGTGCCTGAGTGTACCCTCAAGCAAGGGAACTCTAACCCAAGACAGTGGAAGACTATGGTACAGAGGCTATGACACTACCCACGACTAGAGAACAATAGTTTGATTTTGGAGTGTCCTTCTCCTAGACGAGCTGCTTACTTTAGCTAAAGAGTCTCTGCTACCTTTGGCAAGAGGAAAGTGGCCACTAAACAATTACAGTGCAGTAACACCTTGGGTGAAGAAGAAATGTTTGGTAATCTCACAGTTGTCAGGTGTATGAGGACAGAGGAGAATATGTAAAAAAATAGACCAAACTATTCAGTGTATGTCTAGGCAAAGGGAAAGTGAACCGTAACCAGAGAGAATGATCCAGTGTAGTACTTTCTGGCCAGTCAAAAGATGCCATAACACACTAGTAGTAATATATCAATGGGTGGCTGGTGCCTTGGTCAACCTACTACCTATATAATATATATATATATATATATATATATTATATATATATATATATATATATATATGTGTGTATATATATACAGTATAATATAGATATATATATGTGTGTATATGTGTGTGTGTGTGTGTGTATATATATATATATATATATATATAAAGACACACACACACACACACCAGGGAAAATTAAAATATGAAATATAAGATTAAGTCCCGACTAGTTTTGATCAGGAAACTAGTCAGCACTTAATTTTATATATCATATTTTCATTCTCCCTGTGGTTTTTTGCATCAGAGCATCACGTTGTCTTGTGATTTTTATGCGCATATATATATATATATATATATGAGTGTGCGTGTGTGCCTTTCTAACCTTTATACTCAAATTCTTCTCATTGCTGTACAATGAGATAAGGAAGCCTTACAAACTTTTAAGGGTTTTGAAGTAAGAGTATATTTAGGGTTAGGCTCATGTATATAGAAATTCTATCTGTGTTTTTGCAAAATTTGTTGATGACCATACAAAATTTTCACGATTTTCTTTGAGCTTCTTGAGAAAATCTTCTTCAATGGAAGTTAAAGCTAAATTTGATGGTCTTTCTTAACTTTAGGAACTAAAAAAATTTGAGATTAATGGAATTTTATGCATATGATGCAGGCTTCCTTCAAATCCCCCCTGATATACACACGTGCGTGCGTTTATATATATATATATATATATATAATATATATATATATATATATATACACACTGTATATATATATACTTAATATATTTCTATACAGTCAGGCCTCCTTTCTTGTGATAGTTTACAGACATAAGCGCAAAAATGGAATTTTCACGAATAAATAGTGCACTAGGATGGGTTAACTCCTAACCTGAAAAGTTACTCCCCTTTGCCACGAGCAGGTGCCAGAGCTGATGATTAACACAGTAAATACTGCCCAATATTGTTTTAATTTGGTTTCTACAACAGTTTATAATCATATGTACAATGTACAGTTCATTTGCACACATGTACACTTATGTACTGGACACAGTAAGGTTACAGTAAAGTATTGTTCTAAGATAAAGTTTATTGAGTCATCATTATCCCCTTATTGTTTTGTAAAATAAAAGTTGATCCTATCTAGTTATACTGTACTCGAACCTAATACTCCCTGATACTCTTGTGTATATTACCGTAATATATATGTACAGTAATATTACCACAGTACAGCTTAACTGTACTTACTGTAAATGTTCTTTGTTTTCGTTCAGATGACTCTTAGCCTACGTGCTACTCTTGAAGCATAATGCAACTTCTTATGGGCTGTCTCTTGCGCAGCATGTTATCTATACTTTCTTTGAAAAGAATAAAGGTAATTTTATGAACTAAAGATTTAAACATCTCGATATTAATGGTTTCTTTTAAATAAACAAAATCTGTGCATTCGATTTCTTTTCAACACCTGATTCTCTCTCTCTCTCTCTCTCTCTCTCTCTCTCTCTCTCTCTCTCTGGAATATTTTATTTGATTTCAGAAGCATTATTGCATTCTAGAAAATTAAGATTTTTTAAATAGTTAATTGTGCTCAATAAAATCTTTATGTACTTTTGTTCTAAATTTTTAGTGTATTTTACCAATCTAAGTGTTTTGGGCCGTGATCATATTAGCTGATGCATATTATGAATCATTAACAGAGTATTGTGTACTGTATACTATTTCTTAACTTATTCAAACCATCAACTATATATGATTAACATAGCATTAAATAATCTCTGATGTGTTTTAATATATCATAATTTTCATATAATACATTCATAACTTATTACAGTATTATTTCTTTCTCATTCGATGTCAGGATGTCAGAAAACTTAAAGTCATTCGTATTTTTTTTCTCTCTCTCTCTCTCTCTCTCTCTCTCTCTCTCTCTCTCTCTCTAACAGCAACAACAACTACAATAACAAAAAGATAAAACAAAATAAACAAAAAGTTGACACCACCTATCTTAATGGGGAATACCTCCTAGTTAATATGACTACCTTTTATTTTTGAAGTGGTTACAAAGATGCAGGTAGTAGGTTAGTTTTTTTACATTTTTCTTTAACATTTCAGATTGAGGGACTTCTAGATGAAGAGGATTTCAGGCTTCCTGTGACAAGAGAAGAGTTTGAGGAGCTTTGTACAGATGTTTTCGATCGAGTGAAAGTCCCAGTTGATGCTGCACTTGTATCAGCTGGAATGGATATATCTGCTATTGATCAGGTATCAGTTTTATATTGTAGTTCTTTGTTACTTATAAGCTATTAATGCAAGTAACTTTAGCAAAAAAATTTATACATGTAATGGGGATATTTTGGGTAATATGTGTTGCTGCAAAAAATTAGAATTATGGTTGTGTTTGTGCATATTGACCTGACCCACTATTTTGGATTACTATCTCTTTGCCAAAAGAATTTTATACCAATGCCTTTGTGGAAAAAATATCAACACATTGAAAAATGAGTAAAAGTTGTTTACGGGAGTGATGGGTTTGGAGTTTAATATTTGTATGACTATTTTGTATATGAAAAAGGTGTTATAAGATTGAATCTGTGATTCTAAAAATGTCAATCATTATTATTGATTTTCCACACAAGTAAATTATTTTGCCCCTTGATTCCAACTAATACATGTACGGTATGGAGCAAAAGTTGTGATTATTTTTGTAATTTTTGCATTGGACAACCATTCTAAAGTTGCTACTTTGTATTAAATCTTAGATTTCACTTTGGAAACGTGTATACAGTGGAACCTCTACACACGAACGTATTTACATCCGAATTTTCCAACATCCGAAGTAAAATTCGAGCAATTTTTCGACTCTACACCCAAATTTTATTTTGACACGAAGTAAGCAATTTTCGTCGTACCGGTTGTATCCGAATTTTTCGACACGCGAAGTACAATTCAAACACGTTCCTACTTTACACCCGAATTTTTTTTCGACACCCCGAAGTAAACAATACCCGTACACGTAGACGGTACTCATAGCGCCAGATGTATTTTTTTTTTTTCCGCCGATAGAAGGCAGCACTTCGACCTCGGAGGGACCCTCAATTAGCGTGGCTTGGGTCATTCCTCTGTTCTCGTCGGCTTCGTGTGGTTGTGCCCTGTGCGTTCTGCTATTACTGTAACTGTATTTTAATCGTGATTTTTTGGGTACAGTACATCCTTTTACGGTTTTTTACGTAAAGCATGGGTCCTAAAAGGCTTAGTTTCGCAAGTGGTAGTGATAGTGGTGAGAAGAGGAAGAAGGAAATGCTTTCTTTAGAAGTAAAGCAGGAAATTGTTGAAAAGCATGAGTGAACTTGCAAAAGAATATGGCCGAAATATGTTGACGATCTCGACAATCTTGAAACAGAAAGAAGCCCTTAAAGCAGCCTTACCTTCAAAGGGGATCACCATCATTTCAAAACGTCGTAGCCCTGTCATAGAAGAGATGAAACAACTTCTGCTAATCTGGATCAAGGACAGAGAGATTGTTGGCGACACCATCACCGAAACTATCATCTGTGAGAAGGCGCACGCCATCTTCACTGACTTGAAGGAGGCGAGCTCTGGGGGTGATGCTGGGGAGAGTTCAACCGAACCTTCCTCAGACGATTTCAAGGCATCTCGTGGCTGGTTTGAGAAATTTAAGAAATTGTCCGGGATTCATTCAGTTGTTCGCCACGGAGAGGCTGCTAGTGCAGACACAAAGGCTGCAGCTGACTTTGTGAAGAGCTTTGAAAGGACCGTGCAGGAAGAAGGCTACGTAGAGCAGCAGGTGTTCAATTGTGATGAAACCGGGCTGTTTTGGAAGAAGATGCCCAGTCGAACCTACATCACCGCCGAAGAGAAGAAATTGCCTGGGCATAAGCCAATGAAGGATCGGTTGACTCTTGCCCTATGTGCCAATGCTAGCGGGGACTTTAAAGTCAAGCCCTTACTGGTTTACCATTTTGCGAACCCTAGGGCCTTTAAGGCACAGAATGTGGATAAGGACCAGCTTCATGTTTTCTGGCGATCCAACTCGAAGGCCTGGGTCACTAGGCAGTTCTTTGTGCAATGGGTTAACCAAGTTTTCGGCCCTTCTATGAAGAAGTATCTTCTTGCGCAGAAATTGCCTTTAAAGTGCCTGCTATGCCTTGACAATGCACCCGCTCACCCCCCCGGACTTGAAGATGATATCTTCGATGAATTTAAGTTCATAAAGGTGCTGTATCTTCCACCGAATACCACCTCTATCCTCCAGCCCATGGACCAGCAAGTCATCTTGAACTTCAAGCTCTTCACCAAGCACCTATTCAAGCAGTGCTTTAATGTCACGCAAAGCACAAACTTAACTTTGCGTGAATTTTGGAAAAGCCACTTTAACATCGTGTACTGCTTGAAGATCATAGATCAGGCTTGGTTGGGATTAACTTGACGAACCCTCAATTCTGCCTGGAAGAAGCTGTGGCCTGATGCAGTTTCTCCCCGAGATTTCGAGGGTTTTGACCCCGAACCTGATCCCGTGGTGGGTGCAGCGGAAGACGTAGAGGAAATCGTCTCCCTTGGCAAGTCCATGGGTCTGGAGGTCGACGCAGATGACAGGAACTTGTCGCCGAACATCACGACAAACTTACTACAGAGGAGCTCAAGGAACTCCATGCTATGTCGAAGCACATGAGTGATGACGAGGAAGGGATCGAGGAGGTAGAACATGTGTTAGGTTCGGCGCAAATAAAAGAGATGTTAGGAAAATATCAAGACCTGGTCGACTTCATCGACAAATACCATCCAAAGAAATTGCTGGTTTGTAATGTAGTTGCGCAGTTCGATGATGTTTGCCTAACTCATTTTCGAAACATTCTGAAAAGCCGTACCAAGCAACTTTCTATCGATAGCTTTAAAAAAACTACGAAGCAAACTCGTGATGAAGAGGAAGAAAGTGGTTCAAAGAAATCGGCAAAGAGTGAAGAGAAAAAAATTCAATAAATTTTAAGTGTAGAGAGTGAAAGTGATTAAAATTAAGCATCAAAAAGAAAAAAGAAAATGTATAGAAAAAATATAAAATAGAGTGGAACCTCTACATACGAATTTTCTAACATCCGAAGTAAAATTCGAGCAAATTTTTGACTCTACACCCGAATTTTATTTCGACACACGAAGTAAGCAATTTTCGTCGTACCGGTTGTATCCGAATTTTTCTACACGCGAAGTACAATTCGAACACGTTCCTACTCTACACCCGAATGTTTTTTTCGACACCCGAAGTAAACAATACTCTTACGCGTAGTCAGTGCTTATAGCGCCTGAAGTGTTTTTTATTTCCGCCGATAGAAGGCCGCACTTTGACCTCGGAGGGACGCTCAATTAGCGCGGCTTGGGTCAGTCCTCTGTGCTCGTCGGCTTCTTGCAGTTGTGCTCTGTGCGTTTTGCTATTAACTGTGTTTTAATCGTGATTTTTTACGTGCATCCATTAACGGTAATGTACGTAAAGTATGGGTCCTAAAAGGCTTAGTTTTGCCAGTGGTAGTGGTAGTGGTGAGAAAAGGAAGAAGGAAATGCTTTCTTTAGAAGTTAAGCAGGAAATTATTGGAAAACATGAGTGAAATTGCTAAAAAGTATGGCCGAAATATGTCGACGATCTCGACAATCCTTAAACAGAAGGAAGCTATTAAAGCAGCGAAACCTTCTAAGGGGATCACCATAATTTCAAAACGTCGTAGCCCTATCATAGAAGAGATGGAACGACTTCTGCTAGTGTGGATTAAGGACAGAGAGATCGTTGGCGACACCATCACCGAGACCGTCATCTGCGAGAAGGCGCACGCCATCTTTACGGACTTGAAGGAGGAGAGCTCTGGGGGTGATGCTGGGGAGAGTACAACCGAGCCTTCCTCAGATGATTTCAAGGCATCTCGTGGCTGGTTTGAGAAATTTAAGAAATTGTCCGGGATTCATTCAGTTGTTCGCCATGGAGAGGCTGCTAGTGCGGACACAAAGGCTGCAGCTGACTTTGTCAAGAACTTCGAAAAGATCGTGCAGGAAGAAGACTACGTAGAGCAGCAAGTGTTTAATTGTGATGAAACCGGGCTGTTTTGGAAGAAGATGCCCAGTCGAACCTACATCACCGCCGAAGAGAAGAAATTGCCTGGGCATAAGCCAATGAAGGATCGGTTGACTCTTGCCCTATGTGCCAACGCTAGCGGGGACTTTAAAGTCAAGCCCTTACTGGTTTACCATTCAGAGAACCCTAGGGCCTTTAAGGCACACAACGTCGATAAGGATCGCTTCATGTTTTCTGGCGATCCAACTCGAAGGCCTGGGTCACTAGGCAGTTCTTTGTGCAATGGGTTAACCAAGTTTTCGGCCCTTCTGTGAAGAAGTATCCCCATGAACAGAAATTGCCTTTAAAGTGCCTGCTATGCCTTGACAATGCACCTGCTCACCCCCCCGGACTTGAAGATGATATCTTCGATGAATTTAAGTTCATAAAGGTGCTGTATCTTCCACCGAATACCACCTCTATCCTCCAGCCCATGGACCAGCAAGTCATCTCTAATTTTAAAAAGCTGTACACCAAGCACTTATTTAAGCAGTGCTTTAATGTCACGCAAAGCACCATCTTAACTTTGGGTGAATTTTGGAGGGGCCACTTCAACATCGTGTACTGCTTGAAGATCATAGATCAGGCTTGATTGGGATTAACTCGACGGACCCTCAATTCTGCCTGGAAGAAGCTGTGGCCTGATGCAGTTTCTTCCCGAGATTTCGAAGGTTTTGACCCCGAACCTGATCCCGTGGTGGGTGCAGCGGAAGCCGTAGAGGAAATCGTCTCCCTTGGCAAGTCCATGGGTCTGGAGGTCGACGCAGATGATGTTACGGAACTCGTCGCCGAACATCACGACGAACTTACCACGGATGAGGTCAAGGAACTCCATGCTATGTCGAAGCACATGAGTGATGACGAGGAAGTGAGCGAGGAGGTAGAACATGTGTTAAGTTCGGCGCATATAAAAGAGGTGTTAGGAAAATATCAAGACGTGGTCGACTTCATCGACAAATACCATCCAAAGAAATTGCAGGTTTGTCGTGTAGTTTCGCAGTTCGATGATGTTTGCCTAACTCACTTTCGAAACATTCTGAAAAGCCGTACCAAGCAATTATCTATCGATAATTTCTTTAAAAAAAACTGCGAAGCGAACTTGTGATGAAGAGGATGTAAGTGATTCGAAGAAAACGGTAAAGAGTGAAGCGGAAGAAAGTGAAACAAAGAAAACGGCAAAGAGTGAAGCGAAAGAAATTCAGTCAATTTTAAGTGTAGAGAGTGAAAGTGATTAAAACTACGTAATCATCAAAAAGAAAATGTAAAAAAAGATATGAAATATAAAAAAAAAAAAAAAATAAGCTAAGTTATGTTAAAGTTCACTTAGTGTAAGTTAGAATAAGTTACGGTAGTGTACGTTTATCGTAGTTAACCTCTCTACCTCTTCGCCGCCCGTCCGTCTCCTCTCTGCGTAGCAAGACCAACAACACCTGCGCTGGAGTTTCTAAGGTAAAGTGACGCTAAAAACCCGTTTCTTATCATTTTTTGCTAATTCTTCTTATTTACATGTCTATTATCTAATTTAGTGTGCATTATTCTCATGGGAAAATTATGTGTAGTAGTTTATTAAGAAGTTATCATAGGATTTTGGGCTCAACCACGGATTAATCCTATTTCAATGTATTCTTATGGGAAAATTCGTTTCGACATCCGAACATTTTCTACATCCGAAGTTGGTTCTGGAACGGATTAAATTCGTATATAGAGGTTCCACTGTATAAAAATAAAAAAAAATAAATAAGCTAAGTTAGGTTAAACTTCACTTAGTGTAAGTTAGAATAAGTTACTGTAGTGTACGTTTATCGTAGTCACACACACTACCTCCTCGCCACCCCTCCGTCTCCTCTCTGCGTAGCAAGACCAACACCTGCGCTGGACTTGCTAAGGTAAAGCGACGCTAAAAACCTGTTTCTTATTTATTATTTCTTGATAATTATTCTTTTTTACATGTCTATTATCTAATTTAGAGTGCATATTGTCATGTGTAATTATGTGTAGTAATTTATTAAGGAGTTATCATAGGTTTTTGGGCTCAACCATAGATTAATCCTATTTCAATGTATTCTTATGGGAAAATTCGTTTCTACACCCGAAGTCGGTTGTGGAACGGATTAAATTCGTATGTAGAGGTACCACTGTATATGAGATAACGTTGGTCAATTGTTATGTAGAATTTCATCATTGAAAAATATCAATCTTATAAACATTTTCATGTTAAAATAATATTTTAGAGCAAAAATTGGGTACGTTACTGTAGCATGAACCCCTGGGTCACTGTGACTCTGCGAGACTAGTCTTAAAAAGGTCTCTGGTTAGAAAGAAATTAGGAAAGAGGGCATCAAGATGGAGAAAATGTTAAGCAGCTATAGTTTAATGATTACAATTTATGCATTTAAGACGAGAATTCAAAGTTATTTATTTTTGCTCATGTTCTTTTGTGTATAAAACAATGTTTTTTAAACACTAGACTTACCTGGTAGTTATGTATATAGCTTACGTCCCTGACGTCACGACAGAAAAATTTAAAAACTCGCGCCAATCGCCGATTGGATAGCCAGGTGTACCACTTGTGCGCCCCTAGCGAGGTATCCAGAAACCATCCCATGGATATCCATATTTTCCCTGTCGCCTCAGCGATAACATCGATGGAATTCTTACTCGCTGTAATCTGTATATTACAGCTATTTTGGTGATGTACAATTTACTTTTAGCCTTCGCTGATTGGATATTGTTTATACTGAGTGTTAGTGTTTTAAAATTGTGTGTAGACTTTACACAGGTAGTTTGGGAGTTCTTTCCTCCTACTGTAAACTAACGTAAACACTCTTTGAAACATGATGGCGGACATCGTTTCCGCCAAATATATGACGTCACACTCGTGTGACGTAAGCTATTGCGTCACAATCGTGTGATGTAGCTACATAGTACTACGTAGTATGTTATTCTTTTCTTTGCACTCATAAAGAATGAAAGGAATTCTTACTTTTAATAAGTATTTTACTTGTAATATAAAATGGATTTTGAGCGAAGCGAAAAATCTATTTTTGTGTGAGATGGCCATGTCGTCGTGTTGGAAGTTCCTTAAAGTAGCTTCCTAAGGGATATATGTACTACAGTGATATTCCCAGAGAATTTTACCTTTAGGTATCCAGAATTCTAACTCCTGGCGCGAATATCCTTAAAATTTCTCCAAAGGATATCGCATATCAGCGGACACATTCTTGACACGCCTCCATAGCAATCTGCACCCCAAACAGCATTTTGGCTTCGAGGAGCATGTGGCAAATGGGAGCCGTCCAAAGGCTCTCCCCGCTCTCGTAATTCAGTAGGGTCCCGAATTATACGTGTTCGAATTATGCGATTCTCCATTTATACGGTTGGTAGTTTAAAAAAAAAAATTGTTTCTGCAAAGCTGTTCAAAGGCTGCAAGTCAAGCACTACAAAATATATCAAATCTATTGTCTTTTTAGGTATATTGGTAGCCCTTAATACAGTGCTTGATAATAAATGTTACCAAACGATATTTATCTTACATTTTATTAACATAATTTCTTAATAAATAGCCTCTTAAAGGATAAAATTCCATATCAACAATGAAATCAACTTTTAACTATGCAAATCCAGCTGCCAAATGTAAACAGAATTGTGGTTACATTCTCGGCAATCTTTATCTTTCTCTAACCTTTCGATAATTTTAATGGTATTGTTAATGAAGGTATATTCAAGCATTATTTTTTAGTATAGAATATATAAAAGCTTTAGTTTTCCCTGTGGGTATTCAAGTTTTTCACACGTAGGCTTGGTTCGTTTATCGGCAGTGAATAGCGTAAATTTTGGTAACAAGTCGGCAATATTTTGTTATCTTCTAAACTGTATAGATTTGCTTTACAATGATTTGTTTTGTATAGTACAAGGTGTAATTATAAAATCCTCTTTCCGAGAGAGAGAGAGAGGGAGAGAGAGAGAGAGAGAGAGACTCAAATCTCTCTCTCTCTCTCTGTATGTGTGTAAAAAAATAAAATCTTAGTTCACATATTACAACCTGAGTTTAAGAATGAAATTAACAGGACTATTATTAGTTGCAGTGATAATTTCCTCGCTTCAAGTGGTACAAGAAAAAAAAACATGGCATTCGATTACAACAGCTTATTCTCTCTCTCTCTCTCTCTCTCTCTCTCTCTCTCTCTCTCTCTCAGTGTTATACAATACTTACATATACTGTGGATGAAGAACCCAAAATAGGTTTTATTAAAAAGCGTCAATAAGATATAAAACAAAAAATTATACCGAGTATAAATCCATTTTAATCGTAGCTTAAAATATTTTTAGGAATCTTCACTTTATTCTAGAAAATTGCTACTATTTAAATAGTTAATTGTGCTTTAAGAAAACCCTGTACTTTTGTTTTAAATTTCGGAAACGTTTTATAAATCGAGTATTGCCGACTTATTTTTGTTTAACTTTTGGCTGTGATCAGATCAGCTGATGTCTAACTCTCGCTCTCAAGAATATGAGCGTACAAATACAATAACAAAGCATTGTTTATACCATTTCTTAACTTATTCAAACCATCTATACAGTTAATATTACATAAGCACCAATGTCTTATAACCTTCATATTTATTGTTTATTACATTTAAAACCATCATTCTCTCTCTCTCTCTCTCTCTCTCTCTCTCTCTCTCTCTCTCTCTCTCTCTCTCTCTCTCACCCCCCTCATTTCTTACCCTCTCTATCTCTCTAACAAATGAAATCTTTGTTGTTTCACAAAATTCAGTTTTATTAAAAATCAAGCATGATTCAATTTTCCTTACTTCTCCAATCTCGCACCTTCTCTATCATATCGAACGTTCTAGCGGTAACCTAATTGTACTATGACTTTAAAAACCGGCCTGGGACTTTCTTCTTTTACCTTTTTTTCCAAATGGTTCCATAATTGAGGTGGGTACAAGTTGACTTATAACTGCAGCTAAGAAAAGTATTTTGGATATGGAAAGGACAATTATCTTTCGTAACAGTTTAGAATTATTGTAAATTACCATACTGTTAATCAACATATGGAAAAAGCTTTCCTGCTTTGCTACGATTTTAGGAATTTATATGGATACGGTAAGTAAAATATTTGTAATAACATAATGTTTACTAAATGCTTTTAATATCAATAGTTATCACTTTGATCATGTGTATTTAATGCGTTCTTCATAAAAGAAAACGTTTTTTCATTTATTTCGAAGTTCTAAAAAAAATTAAGTAGAACAACATTGGTAATAACAAAATCATCATATAAAACTAACCTATACAAAGATGTGTAAATGCGTTCGTTTCTTCGTTATGATCAGAGATAAACGTAAACAAAACAATGGTCGTCATTTTTCATTGGGCTTTTGGCGTGTTTAGGAAACTGGTGATTTGAAATCTCCTTTTTTGATAATTTAGGATTTTCAATGATACAACAAAAGCTACTCTGTACAGTGATGGTTTTGCTATTCACCAGTTGTCTTATACAATAGATATGACAAACATTAAGATTTGTCTGTATTTTGGGTCCTGTTATAACGAGAAATATATGGTGTTTACACACATCCTGGTTGTAACTTTAACCTTTTTTTCAAGTTATTAGAACTTTAAAGTATATTAAATGTTTGATTTATTTACAAAAACAATTTGATAGTATAAAATAATACAGTACTGTATAGTATATAGAAAATATTGGAAATGGGTGGTAAACACATTTGAATTGGCAAGTTGCTGGTTGCCATGGCCCAAATGTAATTATTTCTGTTAGTTGTGCATTTCGAAATATGCGATTTTCCATTTATACGAGGTCATTGATCGACCAAATTCTCGCATAATTCGGGACCCTACTGTATATTGGGAATACAACAGCGCCATTCCCACGACGGCGGACATTCCTTGTAGCATTGAGCGTGGTGTTACAGATACAGTACCACGGGAGGGATACTGTGAAGATCTTTTCTTTTAGAAGAGATGGGTGGGTCCATCAGGACGACATGGCCATCTCACCCAAAAATAGATTTTTCACTTCGCTCAAAATCCGTTTTTTGGGCTCAAGCCATGTCGTCGTGATGGAAGCATACCAGAGCATTAGTGTATTTGTGGATTTTTAATCAGTGCCTTAACCTTATAGCAACCTTTTCTATGGTCATGGGGACCACATGAGACAAGGGACGTTACCGTTATTCGTCACCATCACTAATCATAACCAATGTTAGTGCTTCCTGCTTCCTACAGGGAAGAGTTATTCTAGACAGTAGAAAAGGGATCTTGAGGTTAACATACATAGTATGACCAAACATAAGTGCACACTGAATATACAAATAGTGTCATACAGTGAACCCTCGTTTATCGCGGTAGATAGGTTCCAGACGCGGGCGCGATAGGTGAAAATCCGCGAAGTAGTGACAGCATATTTACCTATTTATTTAACATGTATATTCGGACTTTTAAAACCTTCCCTTGTACGTAGTACTGTTAACAAACCACCCTTTACACCCTGTAATGTACAGAACACTTAATGCATGTACTACAGCACCCTAAACTAAAACAGGCACAAATATTAAAGGCGATTTTATATCATGTGTTTCCTAAACACCTAAAAAGCACGATAAAAAATGGCAACCAATGTTTTGTTTACGTTCATCTCTGATCATAATGAAGAAACAAACTCATTTAGTGTACACATATATGTACGTATGGTTAGTTTTTGCATCGATTATATTGATTATACAGTACAGTACTGTATGTTGATTTTTTTATTACCAATGTTTTAGTTTACGTATTTTTCTTAGGACTTCCAAATGAAATCTTTTTCTTTATGACGCCGCCTGAAACGACGGCGTGTACGCTCAGTAAACAACCACGCTCAGAACAAACAAGGCATTTAACACGCATGATGATAGTGATAAATAATGATACAGTACATACAGTATTTACAGTACAAAGCATTTACAAAATATGTTACCTTACAAATATAAATTATACAGTACTTGTACGTAGCAAAGCAGGAAAACAATTTGAGAGAGAGAGAGAGAGAGAGAGAGAGAGAGAGAGAGAGAGAGAGAGAGAGAGAGAGAGAGAGATTGTTTTACGTACGTAAATGTAAATTTTAAACAAAAAAAATATGATAGGTTACAACATGTAGACTTTTAAAACCTTCCCTTTAACTTAATGCATACAGTACGTACAGTACTAAACTATAAAACAGGTTAAAGTAAAAAATAAAGATTGTTACTGTACTCACCACGAAAGAAGTTCCAGAAAAACTTGAATGACGATGGCGATGAATTTGCTGCACAGTAGAAATGATGATGATGAAGCTGATGATGTGTTCTACTGTGCAGTCAATGATAGTATTTTACGTCTCTTCAGACGGAGGTGTCTTTTCCTGGGACACCTCTTCAACTTCTTCAATTTCTTCCGAAGGCGTACTAGCAGGAGGAACTGGCTCTTTTTTGCGAGGCTGAAAAAACATTGTGATCGGAAGTTGTTGCCGCTGCTTCTTTTTTCGATCCAAGAGCATCCTGTAGGGAGTCGTGATGTCATCGACCTTGTTGCAGAATTGCATCGCGCAAACCATATCCTCGTCCCACTCTTGCAACATTTCTTTCGCCTCCTTCATATGGTTGCAGAACTTGGCGAGCCGTTCTAATGTTAAGCCCGTTTCTTCTACATTTTCTTGGGTCTCTTCCTGGGTACCCTCACTCTCTTCCTCACTTGCCGATTTCGTCAGGTCTTCGAGATCTGCGTCAGTTAGGGGCTGGGAATGGCAGTCCAACAACTCGTCGACGTCTTCAGTCGTCATGTCGCCAAACCCGTCACCCCCAATTATGGCAGCCAACTGCACAGATTTCCGTATTGCAGAGTGTTGGATTTCCGACGGAGTAAATCCCTTGTCGTCGTAAACAATATCGGGCCACAGCTTCTTCCAGCTCGCATTTACAGTTGCAGGTTTCATCTCTTGAAGTGCCTTTTGAATATTCTGCAGGCACGTGGCTATGGTGTACTGCCGCCAGTACGCCTTCAAGTTGAAGTCTTCATCCTCGTCATCTTGGGCAGCATCCACACACGCAACGAGGTCCGCCAAGGTATTCTTCGTGTAGAGGGCCTTGAACGCCCTGATAACCCCCTGGTCCATTGGTTGAATTAATGACGTGGTGTTGGGTGGCAGGAACTCAACCTGAACGCCCTCACGCGACAGGTCAGTTGCGTGTCCACCAGCGTTATCCATAAGGAGAAGGATCTTGAATGGCAAGCCCTTCTCTAAGAGATATTGACTGACTTGCGGGATGAAACACTGGTGGAACCAGTTGGAGGTCAGCATCTTCGTAATCCATGCCTTTTGATTATGCATCCAGTACACGGGAAGGAGATTCTTATTTTTGTTTTTCAAAGCGCGAGGATTTTTCGACTTATAAATAAGCCCCGGCTTTAACAAAAATCCAGCAGCATTGCCACACATCACGAGGGTAACGCGATCCTTGAATGCCTTAAAGCCAGAGGCTTTGGCTTCCTCTTTGAACAGGAAAGTTCGCGACGGCATTCTCTTCCAAAACAAGCCGGTTTCATCCATATTAAACACTTGTTCCGGCTTGTATCCACCTTCAGCGATAATGTTCTTGAAAGTCTGGTTCACGTAAGTTTCAGCAGCGGCAGTGTCAGCGGAAGCAGACTCCCCATGCAGGGAAACGCTTTTCAGGGCGAAGCGTTTCTGAAACTTCGCGAACCATCCTTTGCTGGCGGAAAAACGTTGTTTCTGACGCTGGGAATCAGTGGAGGTCCCTGGTTGAGGATCATCTACATCATCATCTTCTTCAGCATGGTCGCCATCGTCGTCATGAGGTTCCTTTGCCGCAAAATTCTCATACAAGCTCAAAGCCTTTGTTCGGATGGTGTTCGTATCCAACGCTATGTTCTTCTTCCGACAGTCGGCAATCCACACAGCTAAAGCACCTTCCATGCGTACGATCGTTTTATTACGCGTTGTAACGACTCGCTTCGCTGATCTGCTAAAGGTGATTGCAGCAGTCTTTCTAATGTTCGCCTCGTCCTTCCTGATGTAGCGAACGGTGGATTCGTTGATGCCAAAATGGCGGCCGGCGGCCGCGTAACTTCTACCATCTTTTAACATGTCGAGAAGCGTAACCTTCTCAGCTATCGTCATCATTCTTCGGTGGCGTTTTGGCTCACTACCAGCCTTACTAGAAGCAGAACGCTTGGGAGCCATTGTAACAGAAAGTTCAACAAAAAGTTCAACTTAAAACAGTCGCACACAGCACAGATTCAACTTCACAAACTTAAGAACGTCTACTCAGCAATACGCGGAAAGAGAAAGTGAACGATGCAGTCCCGCGAGAACTCTGATGCTGCGGGTTGGAGATGCGGGCCAAACACCAATCACAGGCTAGATAACAAAACTTGAGTTTTGATTCGTCATCTATCAGCGCTTGAACCAATCACAACCCGTCTTATACAGTACTATGGTGCGTTGGTTACTCATAGAAGATGTCCCGCGCACACTGAACGTACGTAGATTAAGTACAATACCGTAATAATAATAAATAATGATAATAATACTGTACAGTAATAATAATAATAATAATGATTAATAATAATAACAATAATAATTTTATTAACAACAACAACAATAATAATAATAATAACAATAATAATAAAAATTTACGTACGTACGCTATTTTACGCCTCTCTCTCTCTCTCTCTCTCTCTCTCTCTCTCTCTCTCTCTCTCTCTCGTACGCTTACAGTACTTATTCGAAATGTGATTTTTGCAACAAAGAATATTATTGGATGCAGTACTGTACTACGTACGTATACATACAAAAGATTCATGGAAAAGAAGCACATCCATTACAGTACACACCATTCTAATATGGTATGACTGCATCTGATTTGCGTTTCATGTTCGATTTAATTTTACTACGTACTGAATTATCGTATGATCACATTCTCTTTTCGTGTTTTATTTCTTTCTGTGCTGAATTATATATCATATGTAATGCAATGAACAATCAGTAAGAGCAGATATTACTATAATTACAGTATTAATGGAATTACAGGTAACAAAATATCGTATTTGGTTATCTTCAGATTTCGCGGTATTTTCGAATTTTCCGGAAAATCCGCGATATGTATATATATATGGGTTATGGGAAAACCCCGCGAAGTGGTGAATCCGCGATTGTCGAACCGCGAAGTAGCGAGGGTTCACTGTAGTTGTATATTTGCTAAAATAACATCATTGTCTCTTATATCTATTATTTGATGCATACAAATATATGAGGGATACTTACTTTGGTAAGTTGAAGAACTCTGGCATGTATACATACAATTGACTGGCGAAGGTGGACGCACTTCATTCTAATAGACATTTATTATTAATAAATGACTAAAAGATGTTCATTAAAATGAATGTAGTATGACCATGGGATTATACGTGTAACAAGTACAAAGACTATATTTCCTTCTTGAAGGAAGAAATGATGAGTGCCACTCTCAGACTGAAGAAAATTATAAAACAATTTCTCTTCATAATTCCTGTACTGGTTACTTCTATCTGCACTGTGTACTAGTGCTATCTGTATAATTCCACACCTGGGATTTTGAACAGAGCCAGTGTTATCATGGTAACAATTAAAAGAAGTCACACCTAAGAAAGGTGACCTCTTCTCCCTTTAATTGACAGTTCCAGTCAATTAGTTGTTCATCGTAGAATTAGACGGCAGGTTAAATAGTCTACCTGGCGTCACCACATATTGCTTCAGATCATGGATTTGTCTAGCATAGTGTATGTAGAACACTCTGGATGATTCTCATCCATTACATGTGCGAGGACATGTGAGGTCCCAAACCAAAAACTTTTTACTACAGTAATTTGGGGGCAGGTTTTAATACACTACCTGCCACCACTACAAAGTGTTACAGTTCATGCACTTGTTTTGCATAGCGTTTGTAAAACACTCTGGATGATTTCCATCCAGTGTATGAACGAAGGCGCTCAAAGTCCATATACTGAAAGAAGTTCAGTGATGAAGCAAAGTTCAGTGATGAAGCAATCTTTTTCGGATCATGACCTGTGGGAGTACTGTCCGGATCCGCTCTACGAATTAAGTAGGTGAGCTTCGCCCTTAGTTGTTTTAGGGATAAATTTGATCCAGAAGTTTCTCCTTTAAAGAGCTGTCCTACCTTGAAGTCTGAAGTTCTATGAAGATAGATCTTTAGACACACTACAGGACATAGAGAGACATCTTCCTTCAGAGGGCAGATTCTCCATGGACCCCACCTCTTAGTGGGTAGCTCGTTTTTAGCGAGAAAGGATGGATCAGAAAATCGATTCAGTTCTCCCACTTCCGTGAATTGAATGTGACCCTCACCTCTGGATAGGGCCACTATTTCACTAACTCTAGCCCCGGAGACGATAGCGAACATAAAAATAACCATTTGGGTTAGATCCTTAAGAGAACAATCTTCATTGTTCACAGATGAGGCATAATGTAAGACCTTGTCCAAAGACCAAGAGATGGGCTTTGGTGGTACTGCGGGCTTAAGCCTAGCACATGCCTTCGGAATCTTATTAAAAATTTCTTTCGCCAGATCCACTTGAAAGGCATATCGGAGAGGCCTAGTCAAGGCTGACTTGCATGTATTTATCGTATTGGCCGCCAAACCTTGGCTATGAAGGTTGGCAAAGAAGGACAGACAGAAGTTCATTGAAATTTCTTTCGGTCCTTTTGCTTTGACAAACGCAACCCACTTTTTCCAAGAAGACTTATATTCTCTTCTAGTTGACTTGGCCTTGTATTCTTCTAAGAATTCTATATTGCCTTTTGAGATCCCAAACCTTTTTCTAACCGCTAGAGCGAGGAAATCATGAAATGAAGGGTTTGTGTTCTCTGTGATAAAACGAAGGCAGTTAATTTCTGAATCTTCGGAAATATACCTAGGGTCAGAGCTAGGACCAGCCTCATCTAGTCTATCAGCCCCACTAGAGGATCCTCATATGGGGCTATATAGCGAGGTAGTTTCTTGAAGACGCTCGTGATGAAGAGGTCAAATTGTAGTTCCGGGACTTGTTCCCATCTGGGAGGGAATATGTCTGCACCCATGGACCATTCCAACTCTATCGGTTTGTATCGAAATAGAGTATCCACCGTCACATCGTGGATCAGTTGTAAATGAACTGCTGGTAGGTGCCGTCCCTTCAAGAGAGGGATGGGTAACTTCACCAAGACTGAATGAGACGTTCGAATGTGACGTCTTATTATCGCTTCTGTGTCCCAGATCAGTCGTAGGGAGCCTGATCTGTGAGGAGGGGGCTTCCCTACCCATGAAAGGATCAGCAGAGTCTTGGGACTTTCGTGCTCTAATTTCTGTTAGAGAAGCGATTAAAGAGGGACCGATCTCAGTCCTTTATCTCTTCAAGCGTTTGATGCGTTTTTCTCCAAGCTCTTAACGCATCTTTCCGGTGTGCCCTTAGCACCAGGTCTGTCACTATAGCAAACTGGGGAAAGATTAGCGCTTTTTCCTGTTGGCGTTTTGGTATTCTGACTGAATACCTGAGTCTCTTGACAGACCTCACAAGCTCCTTTTATATTTCCAAAGGAGAGAAGAGTTAATGTGACTGAGGGCTTCAATGGTTTTTTAAACATCGAAACCCCTGAGCTGGAGAAAGTCGAGACTTCTAGAAGCCTATCTTGCATCCGTGATGTCCCAGGAACCGGGTCATCTCTTTGAATGCACATTGGCCGGACACTTCTGGTGTTGCCCACTCCAGCCTCTTGATCAGGTATATTAATACCTGAACTATTTCTAGGCTTGAATTTGACGTGACCAAGTTCGTCAATCCTTTGAAGATACTTAGAACTGTGAGTCCGACACGTATCTTCCTTAGGTTGAATGTTACTCTCTGTAACATGAATTCTAGATTGGAGAAAGGGGGGTGGTTGACTGGAAGGTTCCGAAGGACACATTTCAGGTCTGACAAGACTACGAACACCCTTAATTGGAACAAGGTCCATATGTTCAGAAGGATTAAAATTCAGAACTTGCTGTTTTTTATGAACTTGTTGAGTGGCAACAAGTTCAGAATGGCTCATTGATATCTTGAGTCCTTTTCGTGAACACGAAGCAGCCTTCCCTGGAACTCGATGAGCCAAAGTTTTCTTACTACCTGTATGCTCTTTAGCTCTCAGGTATACTCCTCCAGGAGGATTTTGAATTGTAGGAGAAGGTAAGGAAATGATGGTAGGGACATTTCTGTTTCCCATCAATGGCTCATCTTGAATAGGTTGGATCGAAGGTCCTGCGATCCTAAGGGAAAGTTCCTCCTAGCCGAAGTGTCTTTATGCTTCGAGTAGTCAGTAGGCTTAGACTTTTGACCATCTGCCTGTAGCATCGTGGTCAGTGGAATAGTGGGATGTTGTTGAGCGGCCCGGATATTTCCAGCATTTCCAATCTTCTTTTTAGGTTGGGGACCCACAACCACAGAAGATTTTCTCTTTGAAGGAATGCCCCATTTTTGGAGAAGACCTATGTTCTCCATGGTGGCGTTCTTAATTACTTCCTTAGTGACCTCGTGTGGGAAGAGGTCTTTACCCCAGATTTTGGAAGATATTAGCTTCCTTGTTTCGTGTTTTACTGTTGCATCAGCGAACACGAACTCTCCACATGCTCTCCTAGCCTTCGTAAAGGTGTAAAGGTCCTTCACGAAGATAGCCATACGCATTTTGGCTATGACCATGAGCATGTCTGGGGTACTCTCGTAGGTTGAACACAACTCTATGTAGTTTTGTAGAGAAAGGGATGTCGCAAGTCTCTCCTTTGACCCCTGTTCATTACACAAGAGCAACTCAGAAGACAATTTAGGGAGACTTACCTTGAATTGTCGACTTGCGACGTCCTTGTCTGATTTTCCGACTGAAAATGTCAAATGGACTTCCTTCCAATCCTTTTCCTGTCTGGGAAAAGCTGGTGACAAAGGCTTGCACTCATCGAGTGTGGGACATGGCTTACCCGCCTCTACCGCTTTGGCAACAGAAGTAAATGCCTTCCCCATAAAGGGGAATGAGAGTGAAGTAGAAGCAAGAAAGGAAGGGTGTCCGTTATTCAGTGAGAATACCTTTGACTCTGAATAACCCGCCTTTCTCAGACTACCTGAAAGGATAGTCTGTGCCTTATCATGGTCGAGAATCAAGACCTCCTTTGGTTCCATTCATTTTCTTGACATTGGTTCGTACTTCAGTCGAACCCAACAATTAGGGAAAGTATCAAAGCTTGGCCAAAATTGAATTTTGTCCAAAGGAACAGCACTTATTTTCTCTGAGATGCAGAGATTGCCATTTGAAATCAGCATCTGCTCCGCGGACCTCCAGGGATTGGTTATGGAGCATGTTGGTAGGTCTTGATTCTTGGGTCGTTTGACTGACCCCTGGGAAGCGACAAGAGAAACTTTACGAGGATCTATCTTGCGTTTTACTTCCTGCTTTTCGTTTTGTCTACGAAAGCTCTCTATTTGATTCTTCAGTTGGATACATAATTGTACCACATTATCCAAATTAGGGGTAGAAGACGAAGATGTCGACATCGATGCCTCTAAAGCCGGCACAGGCGGAGGAAATTCCGACGCAACATTTTCCTCTTCTACCTTGGGGCATTTTTTGCCCTTAATCCCAAAGGTTTTCTGGCCGTCAGGGGATGTAGTTAGCTCCTGAGGCACTACTGTTTCCTCACTTGCTTCCGGAAATAGTAGCTTACGCATCCCATCATTAGGTAGGAAAGGTCCTGGAGAGATCTTTTGAAAGCCTCTCACCCAGTTGCGTAATTTATATTGAGCTGTATCCCTAGTCTCTGTAGACTTGGGATTTTCAAAACCTTCGGACATTAATGTCCGACATATATTGCACACCTGTGGGTTCCAATAATGTAGGGATCCGGAAATAATATTGTAAGGGGCATGAAACCTGCAAGTATTATGACCGTAAAAATAGTTACCCTTGGCCTTGCAGAGGACTGCAGCACAAGGTATCTGGTGTTCCTCCTGTAAAGTGCTGCTGGAGGCTGGCCTACAGTGGTAAGTCGGCAATAGTACTGTGGCTAGATGGAAGCCTGAATGTTACATTCTCCCCTTCCATTTGAACCTTCTTTTTGCAGAAAGGCAGTAAAATTATACTTTTACATCCTTTATTACTGTATACATACACAGTAATAGATAGCCTTCACTCCATGATTTCTATCTCTCTCTCTTAACTAGCATGCTAGATGCTCCGGCAAGAGCTAGCTAATCCGGCAACATGCCGGCTGAACTACAGTATATGTCTATACAAGTAGTCAGTATATTTGCAGTATAGTATATACTGCAGATGGAAAACTAACGTATATATTATACTAGTAGAAAGGCAGTAAAATTAGACTTTTACATCCTTTATTACTGTATACATACACAGTAAAGATAGCCTTCACTCCATGATTTCTATCTCTTTCTCTTAACTAGCATGCTAGATGCTCCGGCAAGAGCTAGCTAATCCGGCAACATGCCAGCTGAACTACAGTATATGTCTATACAAGTAGTCGGTATATTTGCTGTATAGTATATACGGCAGATGGAAAACTAACATATATATTATACTAGTAGTTATTTCCAATATATCTTGGATATCCCTGCCCAGGTATATGCTAAACCCAATCCTATATTGATAGAATAATATTTCGTCAATATTCTGATTTGAAATCAGTTTCCATTTACCTTACAATATTAAATTTCGTAAAGGGCTGGTGGTGTGACACTACCCTTAAAGGGGAGAGCCCTTACCCCTGAGTTTCCCTTATCAGGAAACTCCCTGATTTAATATTGTAAGGGAGGTCACCGCAAATAGATTGGTTGGGGATACACAAATATATGTCTTTTATCTTTTCTAATCAACTTATCTTGGGTACCCTTGTGCGAGTTTCTGCTGGTACCGCTCCTATATCAAAAGAATGGCATTCCTTCGATACTCTGATTGTGAAATCAGTCCTCCTTACCTCACAGTGTTAAGTATAAGGGGGGACAATGCTTTGTACACTTCCTTACACCGAGGTGTTCGACCCCCTTTTTACCGGGAATTCCCCAGTTGGAGGAATTTCCTTATCTTAATACTGAGGGGAGGTAACAGCATTGGCTCACAGGGGATACACGGGCATGTGTCTCCTGCTATCTCTTTATAGCTTTCTGTCCTAAGCTATTTTTGTCAAAAGATGATTTTTGCAAATTGTTTATCAGTGATAATCAATTGAATACTCATTTCTGTTCTCCTTTCCTTACAGGAGGGACACCAGATGATGCATCACAGTCTTTTGCAGTTATAAGAGAGTATTTTCACGGACATAATACATGCAGGTTCATGCCCCCAGCAATATTATTTCCAAATCCCCAATCCCGTCTGAGACCCTCTGACCTGTAAGTAGGCCAGACCTTACTGTTGAAGGTCTCGAAAAACCGAAGTTAATAGAATCTGGCATACACTTAACATTTACACATTTGGGTGTGAGATTTCTAAAATCTCTCCGAAACCATACCTACCTATTTTACAGCTTCCTAAAGGACATCCTGTCCCCTATCCCTCCTTTCTCCACTCCAGTTCGAGGAGAGGAGGTGAGGATGGGGGTACCACCCCCCCCCTCTCGCTGCCAGTGCATACACGATGGCAGTCTCAAGCTGTCTAACTACAGTTGGTTTGGTTTCAGAAGTTATCACAAAAATGCGGTTCAGTTGCGAACTCGTAAAAATTCGGAACTCTACAGGAATTGGACCGAAGATTTCACTTATTCATTGCGACAACTGGCAATTTAGTGTTCCTTTTAAAGGTTTTAAGGTCTTCAAGCTCCTCCAAACCCCCCAACCTTGCCTCACAAGGATGGTAAGGTTGCAGATACTAACGGCACTAATGAATCTGAGCAAGACTCAAGCCCC
This sequence comes from Palaemon carinicauda, assembly GCF_036898095.1. Taxonomy (NCBI): domain Eukaryota; kingdom Metazoa; phylum Arthropoda; class Malacostraca; order Decapoda; family Palaemonidae; genus Palaemon; species Palaemon carinicauda. The sequence goes on from NC_090725.1 coordinate 68,586,817, forward strand.
CAGTGGCAGACACCAGGCAGACACGTTGCAATC
>NC_090725.1:68591849-68601690 GCF_036898095.1 Palaemon carinicauda
TTTAAAAATCGAGTATTGATTACCTCTTTTTGTTTTTCTTTTGCCTGTGATCAGATCAGCTGACGTCTAGCTGCCAGTCTCAAGAATAGGCGCATACGAATACAGTAACAAAGTATTGTTTATACCATTTCTTAACTTATTCAAAACATCTATACGGTTGATATTACATAAGCACCAATGTGTTATAACCTATCATATTTTTTTTTAGTACATTTAAAACTCTCTCTCTCTCTCTCTCTCTCTCTCTCTCTCTCTCTCTCTCTCTCTCTCTCTCTCTCTCTCTCTCTCTCTCTCTCTCTCTCTCTCTCACTAACAAATGAAATCTTTGTTGCTTCACAAAGTTTCAGTTATATTGAAAATCAATCATGATTCAATTTTCCTTACTTTCTCCACTCTCGCACCATCTCTGTCACATCGAACGTTATAGCTGCAACTTAATTGTTCAATAACTTTAAAAATCGGCCTAGTACTTGCTTCTTCTCTTACTTTTTTTTTATAGATGATTTCATAATTGAAGTGGGTACAAGTTGACTTATAACTAAAGTTAGGAAAAGTATTTTGGATATGGAATGGACAATCATCTCTAGTAACAGTTTAGAATTATCGTAAATTATCATTCTGTCATTAGCGGCATTTTGTTATTGTTGATTAAACGCAAAAAGAAAAAAAATAGTTTTCCTGCTTTGCTACGTATGTAGGAATTTATATAGATATGGTAAATAATATTTGTAATAACATATTTACTAAAAGCTTTTATTATCATTATTTATCACTTTGATCATGCATGTTTAATGCCTTCGTTAGTTTGTTTGTTTATTATGATCGAAGATGGAGCGTACAGTAAACGAATGGAGGGTTTCCGTTTCAGGCGGCGTCATAAAGAAAAACATTATATAAGTGGCATTCATTTCATTTAATCGGAAGTTCTAGGAAAAATTAAGTAGAATATTGGTAATAACAAAATCAACATATAATCAATACTTGGTAAGATGGCTGTCGATGCAAAAACTAACCCATACACAGATGTGTAAATGCGTCTGTTTCTTTGTTATGATCAGAGATAAACGTAAACAAAACATTGGTTGTCGTTTTTAGTGTGCTTTTTGGCGTGTTTAGGAAACGCATGATATAAAATCGCCTTTATTTTGATAATTTTGGATTTTCAATCATACATCAAAAGCTAGTATATAGAGTGATGGTTTTGCTATTCACCAGTTGTCTTATACAATAGATATGACAAACATTAAAATTTGTCTATTTTGGGTCGTGTCATAATGGGAATTATAGGTGTTTACACCCATCCTGGTTTTCATTTTAAACCTTTTTTTCAAGTTATTAGAACTTGAAAGCATATTAAATGTTTGATTTTTTTTTACAAGAACAATTTGATATTATAAAAAAAATGCATTATAGTACATAGGAAGTATTGGAAATGGGTAGTAAACACGTTTGAATAGGCAAGTTGCTGGTTGCCATGGCCCCAATGGAATTATTTCTGTTAGTTGTGTGTTTCGAAATATGCGATTTTCTATTTATACAAGGTCATTCATCGACCAAATTCTCGCCTAATTTGGGACCCTACTGTATATATATATATATGTATGTGTATATGTATGTATATATATGTATGTATGTGTATGTTTTGCTTATGTATTTATATAGATAAGGCTACCGTGTTTTCATATAGATAAACTGTACTGAAAGTCAAAAACAATAATTTACCCGCCACTAGAAATTACCCTTTTTAGCAGGTGTCTAATGAGGTTGGGTCTCTGCCCAGTTAACACCTGACTCCAGCCCAGGTAGCTGGTAAGGGAGTGTCACTGTTCTCTAATTTTCTATATGTATGTTCGTACGTTTACTTTCTCTATAAAATGTAAAGTAACCTCTCTCAATAAATCAGTCCTCTGAAGAAGTATCACGAAACTAGTCAGGACTTAATCGTATAATTCGTATTTTCATTTTCTCTGTGGTTCTTCTGCATCTGAGCATCACGTTTTTCTGTGATTTTTACGCATATATAACAGATTTTGAGCGAAGCGAAAAATCTATTTTTGGGTGAGATAGCCATGTCGTCCTGATGGAAGTTCCTTCATTAGTAGCTTCCTAGGTTATATATGACTACAGTGATATATCCCAGAGAATTTACTGAAGGTACCCAGAATTCTAACTCCTGGAGCGAATATCCCTTAACATTCTAAGAAGGGATATCGCGTAAGGACGTAATGGACGTAATGGCACAACTCATAGCAATCTGCAACCCAGATAGAGTTTATGTTCGAGGAGGTGTGGCAAAAATAAAAAGGGGGGCCCTTCAAAGGCCATCCCCGTTCCCTACTACTATCAATAGTACAAAAGCGCCATCCCCACGATAGTGGCCATTCCTTGTAGCATTGAGCATAGGCTGTTACAGATACAGTACTACGGGAGGGAACTGAAGATCTCTTCTGCAGAAGAGATGGGTGGGTCCATCAGGACGACATGGCTATCTCACCCAAAAATAGATTTTTCGCTTCGCTCAAAATCCGTTTTTTGGGCTTAAGCCATGTCGTGCTGATGGAAGCATACCAAAGCATTAATGTATCTGTGGAATTTTCATCAGTGCCTAAACCTTATATCAACCTTTTCAATGGTCATACTGACCATATGAGACTTGTGACAATACCGTTATATGTCATCATCACTAATCATAAACAATGTTAGTGCTTCCTGCCTCCTACAGGGAAGAGTCATCTAGACAGTTGAAAAGGGACTTCAAGGTTAACATAAATAGTATGACCAAACTTGAGTATCCACTGAATATACAAATAGTCTCAAGTTGTATATTTGGTCAAAAAGACATCAGTGTGTCTTATGTTTAACCTTAGATGCATAAAGATGTGAAGGATGCATTCTAAGCAAATAAAAAGCCTGGCATGTATAGATACAATTGTCTGGCGAAGATGGATGCACTACATTCAAATAGACATTTATTCTAAATAAATGACTACAAGAGATAGTTAGCAAAACGAATGTAGTTTGACAATGGGATTATACCTGGAACAAGTACAGGAATCGTATTTCTTTCTTGAAGGAAGGAAGTCAAGAAATGGCACTCTAGATTGAAGAGAAGGTAAAAGATAACTGCTCTTCATAAAACCTGTACTGGTTACCATTAACTGCCCTATGTACTTCGTACACCAGCACTAGAGCTATCTGTATAATTCTACACCTGGGATTTTAGAACAGAGCTAGTGCTACCATGGTAACACATAAATAAAAGAAGGCATACTTAAAAAGGATGACTTCCTCTCCCCTTAATTGACAGTCCCAGTCAATTATCTGTTTATCGTAAAATAAACGGCAGAGTAAATAAATTACCTGACGTCACCACATATTGCTTCAGATCATGGACTAGCAAAGCATAGTGTTTGTAGAACATCCTGGATGATTCCTATCCAGAACATGTCCGAGGACAAGTGAGGACCCAAACCAAAAAATGTATCACAAAAAATTAGGGGGCAGGTTTTAAAACACTACCTGCCGCCACTATAAAGTGTTTCAGTTCATGCACTTGTTTTGCGTAGTGTTTGTAAAACACCCTGGATTATTTCCATCCAGTGTATGAACGAAGACGCTCAAAGTCCGTGTACTGAAAGAAGTTCAGTGATGAAGCAATCTTTCTCGGATCATGACCTGCGGGAGTACTGTCTGGATCCGCTCTACGAATAAAGTAGGTGAGCTTCGCCCTTAGTTGATTTAAAGATAAATTTGATCCCGAAGTTTCTCCTCTAAAGAGCTGACCTCCCCTGAAGTCTGAAGTTCTACGAAGATAGACCTTTAGACACTCTACAGGACATAAAGAGACATCTTCCTTCAGAGGACAGATTCTCCAGGGACCCCCACCTCTTAGTGGGTAGCTCGTTTTTAGCGAGAAATGATGGATCAGGGAAGAGATTGAGTTCTCCTAAATCTGTGAACTGGATGTGGCCTTCATCTCTCGATAGAGCCACTATTTCACTAACTCTAGCCCCAGAGGCTATTGCGAACAGGAAAATAACCTTTTGGGTTAGGTCCTTAAGAGAACAATCTTCATTGTCCACCGATGAGGCATAATGTAAGACCTTGTCCAAAGACCAAGAGATTGGCTTTAGTGGTGCTGCAGGTCTAAGTCTAGCACATGCTTTCGGAATCTTGTTAAAGATTTCATTTGCCAGATCCACTTGGAAGGCATATAGGAGAGGTCTAGTCAAGGCCGATTTGCACGTATTTATCGTATTGGCTGCCAACCCCTGGCTATGAAGGTGGACAAAGGACAGACAGAAGTTCATAGAAATTTCTTTCGGTCCTTTTGATTTAACAAACTCCACCCACTTCTTCCAGGAAGACTCATATTGTCTTTTAGTAGACTTAGCCTTGTATTCTTCTAAGAATCCTATATGGCCTGAGATCCCAAACCTTTTTCTAACCTCTAGAGCAAGAAATTCATGAATGAAGGGTTTGGGTTCTCTCTGATAAACCGAAGGCAGTTAATTTCTGAACATTCGGAAATATACCTAGGATCGGAGCTAGGACCGGCCTCATCTAGTCTATCAGACCCATTAGAGGAACCTTGTATGGGGCTATTTAGCGAGGTAGTTTCTTGAAGACGCTCGTGATGAAGAGGTCGAACTGCAGTTCCGGGACTTGTTCCCATTTGGGAGGGAATATGTCTGCGTCCATGGACCATTCCAACTCTATCGCCTTGTACCGTGATAGAGTATCCACCGTCACATCGTGGATCAAATGTAAATGAACTGCTGTTAGGTGCCATCCCTTTAGGAAAAGGATGGGAAACATTACTAAGACTGTACGAGACGTTCGATTGTGACGTCTTAATATCGCTTCGGTGTACCAGCTCAGAGGTAGGGAGTCTGATCTGTGTGGAGGGTGCTTTCCCGCCCACGAAAGGACCAGAAGAGTCCTGGGACTTTCGTGTTTTAACTTTTGTTGAAGAAGCGATTAAAGAGGGACGGGTCTCAGTCTTTTTTATCTCTTCAAGCGTTTGATGCATGTTTTCTCCAGGCTCTTAACGCATCTTTCCGATGTGCACTTTGCACTAGGTCTGTCACTATTGCGAACGGGGAAAGTTTAGCACTTTTCCTTGTTGGCATTTTGGGAATCTGATCGATTAGCTGAATCTCCTGACAGACCTCGCGAGCTCCTTTTAACTTCCCGAGGGAAAAGGGGGCTAATGTGACTGAGGGCTTCGATGGTTTTTTAGCCCTCGAAACCCCAGAGCTGGAGAAAGTCGAGACTTCTAGAAGCATATCTCGCATTTGAGATGTCCCAGGAACCGGGTCATCACTATGAAGATACTTAGGACTGTGAGTCTGATACGTATCTATTCCAGGATGAATGTTACTCTCCGTGACATGAATCCTAGGCAGTAGGAAGGGGGGTGGTTGACTGGAAGGTTCCAGAGGACAACTTTCAGGTCTGACAAGACTACGAACACCCTTAGTTGGAACAAGGTCCATATGTTCAGAAGGATTAACATTCAGAACTTGCAGATTATTATGAACTTGAGTAGCGACAGGTTCAGAATGACTCAGAGGCTTCTTAAGTCCTTCTTGTGAACACAAAATAGCCTTCCCTGGGACTCGATGAGCCGTAGCTTTCTTACTACCTGTATGCTCTATAGCTCTCAGGTATACTCCTCCAGGAGGGTTTTGAAGTGTAGGAGAAGGTAAGGAGATAATAGTAGGGACATTTCTGTTCCCCATCAATGGCTCATCTTGAATAGGCTCTGGACCGAAGGATCGAAGGTCCTGCGATCCTGAGGGAATGTTTCTCCTAGCCGAAGCGTCTTTATGCTTCGAACTACCAGTAGGTTTAGACTTTTGACCATCTGCCTGTAGCATCTTGGTCACTAGGGTAATGGGCTGTTGTTGAGCAGCCCAGATATTTCCAGTATTTTCGATCTTCTTTTTAGGTTGGGGACCCACAACCACAGAAGATTTTCTCTTTGAGGGAATGCCCCATTTTTGGGGAAGACTTATGTTTTCCATGGTGGCATTCTTAATTACTTCCTTAATGACCTCTTGTGGGAAGAGGTCTTTACCCCAAATGTTGGAAGATATTAGCTTCCTTGTTTCGTGTTTCACCGTTGCAGCAGCAAACACAAACACTCTACATGCTCTCCTAGCCTTCACAAAGGCGTAAAGGTCCTTTACCAATGTAGCCATATGCATTTTGGCTAAGACCATGAGCATGTCTGGGGTGTTCATGTAAGTTGAACACAACTCTATGTAGTTTTGTAGAGAAAGGGATGTCGCCAGTCTCTCCTTTGACTCGTGCTCATTCAACAAGAGCAAATCGGACAATTTAGGGAGACATACATTAAATTGTCGGCTTGCGACATCCTTGTCTAATTTTCCTACTGAAAATGTCAAATGGACTTCCTTCAAATCCTTTTCCTGTCCGGGAAAAGCTGGTGACAAAGACTTGCACTCATCGAGTGTGGGACATGACTCGCCCGCCTCTACAGCTTTGGCAACAGAAGTAAATGCCTTCCCCATAAAGGGGAAGGAGAGTGAAGCAGGAGCAAGAAAGGAAGAGTGTATGTTATTCAGTGAGAAAACCGTCGTCTCTGAATAACCCGCCTTCTTCAGATTATCTGAAAGGATAGTCTGTGCCTTATCATGATCAAGAATCATGACCTCCTTTTGTTCTGTTCTTTTCCTTGTCTTTGGTTCGAACCTCAGTCGAACCCAACAATTAGGGAAAACCTCAGAGCTTGGCCAAAATTGGATTTTGTCCAAGGGAACAGTACCTATTTTCTCTGAAATGAAGAGATTGCCATTTGAAATCGACATCAGCTCCGCAAACCTCCAGGGATTGGTTAAGGAGCATGAAGGAAGGTTATGATTCATGGGTCGTTTAACTGACCCGTGGGAAGCAACAAGAGGAGCTTTACGAGGTTCTACCTTGTGTTTTACTTCCCGCTTTTTGCTTTGTTTACTAAAGCGCTCTATCGGATTCTTCAGTTGGATACATAATTGTACCACATTATCCCATAGAGGGGTAAAAGACGAAGATGTTGACATCGATGGCTCTTTAGCCAGCAAAGGCGGAGTTAAGTCCGATACAACATATTTCTCTTCTACCTTAGGGCACTTCTTGTCCTCGATCCCAAAGGTTTTCTCGCCATCAGGGAACGTAGTTGACTCCTGAGGCACTACTATTTCCTCACTTAGCTCTGGAAATAATAGCTTACGCATCCTATCATTAGGTAGGAAAGGTCCCGGAGAGATCTTTTGGAAGCCTCTCACCCAGTTACGTAATTTATACTGTGCTATATCCTTAGTCTCTGTAGACTTGGGATTATCAAAACCTTCAGACATCAATGTCCAACATATATTGCAACCCTGTGGGTTCCAATAATGTAGGGATCCGGAAATAATATTGCAGGGGGCATGTAACCTGCAAGTATTATGACCGTAAAAGTCCTTACCCTTGGCTCTGCAGTGGACTGCCGTACAAGGTATCTGGTGTTCCATCTGTAAAGAAAGGAAAACCAAATGAGTATATAATGGATTATTACTTTAATAATCAACATGTAAATGTCATCTAGAACAGAATAGCTTAGGATAGAAGCTATAAAGGGATAGTAGGAGATACATACCTGTATACCTCCGCGAGCAAATGCTGCTACCTCCCCTCAGTATTAACTTACATGGAGCTTTCTCTGTGAGAAAATCCAAGTAGAAGGGTTACTTACCCTTAGGGGTAGAGAAGTATCAATTAACTATCCCAAAATTGCTAACCCTTTTACCCCCGGGCTATTTGGAAATTTCCAACCCTTAACCCCCAAGGGATTATTTTTATCCCATCACATTTTGCAGTATACTTTTTTTAAATTGCTCTAACAGCCTTAATTTTTGTCATAGAGAGGTCAGGTTGGTCTCATTCTCATAGAAAATGCCTGAATTTTCTTTAAAAAAATTATCAAAAATATGTAAAAAAAAGAATTTTTATAGCATTTTTTTGCAAGGACGTACCAGTACGTCCATGGGGGTAAAGGGATGGCTTTTGTGAAACGTACCAGTACGTCCTTTGGGGGTAAAAGGGTTAATACTGTGGGGTCAGGATGACTGATATCAAATCAGACCATTGAAGAAACTATTCCTTCAATATATAAACGGTATCAGCAGAACACTCGCTGGAGGATACCCAAGGTAAGTTAGAAAAAACTACTGTAACATGGTACTGTAGTTTCTAAATTGCAAAAGTGTAAATTGCAACATATCGACTACTGTACCTATGTCATGCAGTCTTATCATTATGCTGCCTACAAGGCAGCATATGACAGCAGGGTCCATCTAGCACTAGATGGAACAGAAAAATAAAGGCATATAAATGAACATCCTACTCGGGTCATTTGCTGTAGTCTTCCTACTATATTAAATCATAGAGTTTCCTGAACAGGGAGACTCAAAGAAAAAGGGGCTGTACTCTTTACAGGATAAGAGTGTATTACTCATGCCTGAAATATTTAATATTGCAGGATAATCCTAAAACTGATTTCTAATCAGGATATTGAAGAAATCATATTCATTCAATATAGGATTAGGCTCAGCAATTGCCCGAATTAGATATCCAACATATATTGGAAAAAACCACTAGTATAAGAAATATAGTAGTTTTCTATCTACAGTATATACTATACTGAGATATACTGGCTATCTGTATTACCTATACAGCAGTATATCCAGCATGTTGCCGGTCTGGCTAGGATATGTATGCATACCTTGCAGATCTAGCGAGACAGAGAGAGAGACAGTATGGAAAAAAGGGCTATCCTTTACTGTAACTATATACAGTAATTAAGGAAGAAAAGTCTAATAGACTACCTTTTTACCGAAAGGAGGTTCTAATAGAAGGGGAGAATGTAACATTCAGGCTTCTATATAGCTACAGTACTGTTGCCAGCAACCCGCCGACAGTACTGATACAGTCGGCGCGTCGCGTTGCCGGCCCTGCCGACAGCATACAGGCAACAGAACCTATAGCTACAGTCCAAGGGAGGACTGAAAACCTCGGGGACAGAAGGGACTAACCACTCACAGCCGTCATGGGTGCCACTGCCGTCCAGGCCGGCAACTGGCGACAGTCCATGATTGTCGGCAGCCATCTTGGTTGCCGGCCAGGCCGGCAAAAAGGGCTATCATGCCGACAACCGCCGGCAACGTCGGCAGCCGTCGACAACGTCGGTAGCCGCCGGCAAAGTCGGCAGCAGGACTGTCGGCAGCCATCCTGGTTGTCGGCCAGGCCGGCTGAGGCGAAGGGGAAAAGGGTCCTGTAACAATTGTGAAAGGAACTGTCAAACTTGACAGTCCTAGCACCTATAAAAGGAACTCTGTTTCTGTATGGTATCGACAGAATCCGGGTGCTAGGAGAGACTCAGTTCTCCAACCCAGAGACTGCCGACACAGTAAGGGGAGGGGGCGACACTGCGCCTCCTCCCACAAAGAGAAAAAGGATTCCAGTGCCACGTTATCTTAGGCTAAAAAGGGTTAGTTTCAGCCCAAGGAACTGTGGTACAGGACAAGTCTTTAGTCGCAAGGAGAAATGGTATACTACCAAAACCAAAGCGACTATGGAGGACTAACCTCCATTGTCGGTAACCTTTTCGGCAGGGGAGTAAAGGTATCCCTCGACCAACTCACCCTGTCGAAAGGTCAACGACATAAGACTAAATACTCTGAGATTCTGACCAAATCCCAAAACCTGCTGGTATATCCACAACCAGAAACCAAACCCCAGGTCAGCCATGTCTGAATAATATTCAGGCAAGGCCATAAGGGTTGTAGTCTTGGAC
>NC_090725.1:68607190-68624690 GCF_036898095.1 Palaemon carinicauda
GGGCTGTGGCACCCTAGCAGTACCAGCTGAACTCGGCTGAGTCCCTGGTTAGGCTGGAGGAACGTAGAGAGTAGAGGTCCCCTTTTTGTTTTTGTTTCTTGTTGATGTCGGCTACCCCCCAAAATTGGGGGAAGTGCCTTTGGTATATGGATGGATTTACTAGGATTTGTGTTCTGTGAATGTTTACATTAAATTTAAGTATTTTCAAATTAAGATCCTTTAATTATTATTCTTAGTAAAGTACCATATTTTTTGTTCTTTCAACAGTATTCCAATGATATTATGACTTCGACACTTGTGGCGGACAGACAGAAAGTCAAACAAAATGATTAAAAACTGTATTTTTATTTTTTCATATGTTATTTTTGACAAAGGTGTAAATTCAAAACTGACAACTCGAAACAACGCAAGTCTAGGTATACCTGTATCTATATCATCATTATCTCCTTGAGCTTTTAATTCAATGCTTTTCCATTCATCATTTTTAACTTTGCTCTTCATAGTCCTCAGCCATATAGGTCTGGGTCTTCCAATTCTTCTAGTGCCTTGTGGAGCCCCGCTGAACTTTTGGTGAACTAATTTCTCTTGGGGAGTGCAAAAAGCATGCCCAAACCATTTCCGTCTACCCCTCATCATGATCTCTTCCACATATGGCACTCGAGTAATCTCTTATAGTTTCATTTCTAATCTTCTGCTATTTAACTCCCAATATTCTTCTGGGCTTTGTAATCAAATTTACTAAATCATTGTCATACCTTGACATATTGATAAAATATGACTTAGGCAATTGCCGAATCATGACTTATCATAATAAATCTACAGAAACTACGACTTTTTCAGTTCGAAAGTTGATGACTACTGTGACTCATCATAATAAATCTACAGAAACTACGACTTTTTCAGTTCGAAAGTTGATGACTACTGTACCTGTATATATATACATTATATATATATATATATATATATATATATATATATATATATATATATATATATATATATATATACAGTGAACCCTCGTTTATCACGGTAGATAGGTTCCAGACGCGGGCGCGATAGGTGAAAATCCGCGAAGTAGTGACAGCATATTTACCTATTTATTTAACATGTATATTCGGACTTTTAAAACCTTCCCTTGTACGTAGTACTGTTAACAAACCACCCTTTAATGTACAGAACACTTAATGCATGTACTACAGCACCCTAAACTAAAACAGGCACAAATATTAAAGGCGATTTTATATCCTGTGTTTCCTAAACACCTAAAAAGCACGATAAAAAATGGCAACCAATGTTTTGTTTACGTTCATCTCTGATCATAATGAAGAAACAAACTCATTTAGTGTACACATATATGTACGTATAGGTTAGTTTTTGCATCGATTATATTGATTATACAGTACTGTATGTTGATTTTTTTATTACCAATGTTTTAGTTTACGTATTTTTCTTAGGACTTCCAAATGAAATCTTTTTCTTTATGACGCCGCCTGAAACGACGGCGTGTACGCTCAGTAAACAACCACGCTCAGAACAAACAAGGCATTTAACGCGCATGATGATAGTGATAAATAATGATACAGTACATACAGTATTTACAGTAAAAGCATTTACAAAATATGTTACCTTACAAATATAAATTATACAGTACTTGTACGTAGCAAAGCAGGAAAACAATTTGAGAGAGAGAGAGAGAGAGAGAGAGAGAGAGAGAGAGAGAGAGATTGTTTTACGTACGTAAATGTAAATTTTAAACAAAAAAAATATGATAGGTTACAACATGTAGACTTTTAAAACCTTCCCTTTAACTTAATGCATACAGTACGTACATTACTAAACTATAAAACAGGTTAAAGTAAAAAATAAAGATTGTTACTGTACTCACCACGAAAGAAGTTCAAGAAAAACTTGAATGACGATGGCGATGAATTTGCTGCACAGTAGAAATGATGATGATGAAGCTGATGATGTGTTCTACTGTGCAGTCAATGATAGTATTTTACGTCTCTTCAGACGGAGGTGTCTTTTCCTGGGACACCTCTTCAACTTCTTCAATTTCTTCCGAAGGCGTACTAGCAGGAGGAACTGGCTCTTTTTTGCGAGGCTGAAAAAACATTGTGATCGGAAGTTGTTGCCGCTGCTTCTTTTTTCGATCCAAGAGCATCCTGTAGGGAGTCGTGATGTCATCAACCTTGTTGCAGAATTGCATCGAGCGAACCATATCCTCGTCCCACTCTTGCAACATTTCTTTCGCCTCCTTCATATGGTTGCAGAACTTGGCAAGCCGTTCTAATGTTAAGCCCGTTTCTTCGACATTTTCTTGGGTCTCTTCCTGGGTACCCTCACTCTCTTCCTCACTTGCCGATTTCGTCAGGTCTTCGAGGTCTGCGTCAGTTAGGGGCTGGGAATGGCAGTCCAACAACTCGTCGACGTCTTCAGTCGTCATGTCGCCAAACCCGTCACCCCCAATTATGGCAGCCAACTGCACAGATTTCCGTATTGCAGAGTGTTGGATTTCCGACGGAGTAAATCCCTTGTCGTCGTAAACAATATCGGGCCACAGCTTCTTCCAGCTCGCATTTACGGTTGCAGGTTTCATCTCTTGAAGTGCCTTTTGAATATTCTGCAGGCACGTGGCTATGGTGTACTGCCGCCAGTACGCCTTCAAGTTGAAGTCTTCATCCTCGTCATCTTGGGCAGCATCCACACACGCAACGAGGTCCGCCAAGGTATTCTTCGTGTAGAGGGCCTTGAACGCCCTGATAACCCCCTGGTCCATTGGTTGAATTAATGACGTGGTGTTGGGTGGCAGGAACTCAACCTGAACGCCCTCACGCGACAGGTCAGTTGCGTGTCCACCAGCGTTATCCATAAGGAGAAGGATCTTGAATGGCAAGCCCTTCTCTAAGAGATATTCATGGACTTGCGGGATGAAACACTGGTGGAACCAGTTGGAGGTCAGCATCTTCGTAATCCATGCTTTTTGATTATGCATCCAGTACACGGGAAGGAGATTCTTATTTTTGTTTTTCAAAGCGCGAGGATTTTTCGACTTATAAATAAGCCCCGGCTTTAACAAAAATCCAGCAGCATTGCCACACATCACGAGGGTAACGCGATCCTTGAATGCCTTAAAGCCAGAGGCTTTGGCTTCCTCTTTGAACAGGAAAGTTCGCGACGGCATTCTCTTCCAAAACAAGCCGGTTTCATCCATATTAAAGACTTGTTCCGGCTTGTATCCACCTTCAGCGATAATGTTCTTGAAAGTCTGGTTCACGTAAGTTTCAGCAGCGGCAGTGTCAGCGGAAGCAGACTCCCCATGCAGGGAAACGCTTTTCAGGGCGAAGCGTTTCTGAAACTTCGCGAACCATCCTTTGCTTGCGGAAAAACGTTTCTGAGGCTGGGAATCAGTGGATGTCCCTGGTTGAGGATCATCTGCATCATCATCATCTTCAGCATGGTTGCCGTCGTCGTCTTTAGGTTCCTTTGCAGCAAAATTCTCATATAAGCTCAAAGCCTTTGTTTGGATGGTGTTCGTATCCAACGCTATGTTCTTCTTCCGGCAGTCGGCAATCCACACAGCTAAAGCACCTTCCATGCGTACGATCGTTTTATTACGCGTTGTAACGACTCGCTTCGCTGATCTGCTAAAGGTGATTGCAGCAGTCTTTCTAATGTTCGCCTCGTCCTTCTTGATGTAGCGAACGGTGGATTCGTTGATGCCAAAATGGCGGCCGGCGGCCGCGTAACTTCTACCATCTTTTAACATGTCGAGAAGCGTAACCTTCTCAGCTATCGTCATCATTCTTCGGTGGCGTTTAGGCTCACTACCAGCCTTACTAGAAGCAGAACGCTTGGGAGGCATTGTAACAGAAAGTTCAACAAAAAGTTCAACTTAAAACAGTCGCACACAGCACAGATTGAACTTCACAAAGTTAAGAACGTCTACTCAGCAATACGCGGAAAGAGAAAGTGAACGATGCAGCCCCGCGAGAACTTTGATGCTGCGGGTAGAAGATGCGGGCAAAACACCAATCACAGGCTAGATAACAAAACTTGAGTTTTGATTCGTCATCTATCAGCGCTTGAACCAATCACAACCCGTCTTAGTACTATGGCGCGTTGGTTACTCATAGAAGATGCCCCCGCGCATACTGAACGTACGTAGATTAAGTACAATACAGTACCGTAATAATAATAAATAATGATAATAATACTGTACAGTAATAATAATAATAATAATGATTAATAATAATAACAATAATAATTTTATTAACAACAACAACAATAATAATAATAATAACAATAATAATAAAAATTTACGTACGTACGCTATTTTACGCCTCTCTCTCTCTCTCTCTCTCTCTCTCTCTCTCTCTCTCTCTCTCTCTCTCTCTCTCTCGTACGCTTACAGTATTCGAAATGTGATTTTTGCAACAAAGAATATTATTGGATGCAGTACTGTACTACGTACGTATACATACAAAAGATTCATGGAAAAGAAGCACATCCATTACAGTACACACCATTCTAATATGGTATGACTGCATCTGATTTGCGTTTCATGTTCGATTTAATTTTACTACGTACTGAATTATCGTATGATCACATTCTCTTTTCGTGTTTTATTTCTTTCTGTGCTGAATTATATATCATATGTAATGCAATGAACAATCAGTAAGAGCAGATATTACTAATTACAGTATTAATGGAATTACAGGTAACAAAATATCGTATTTGGTTATCTTCAGATTTCGCGGTATTTTCGAATTTTCCGGAAAATCCGCGATATGTATATATATATGGGTTATGGGAAAACCCCGCGAAGTGGTGAATCCGCGATTGTCGAACCGCGAAGTAGCGAGGGTTCACTGTATATATATATATATATATATATATATATATATATATATATATATATATATATATATATATATATATACATACATACATATATATTTATCAGACCTCGATTATCGCTACAGTTAGGTGACAGAGACAGCTGCGATAAGGAAAAATTCACAAATGAATGTCACACTTGGGTGGGCTAGCTCCTAACCTAAAAAGTCACTGCCCCTTGCCACAAGTGGGTGCTCGAACTGATCATTAGCACAGTAAATACTGCCTAATAGTTTTAGTTTGGTTTCTACAACTGTTTAATATCAAATGTACAGTGTACAGAACATTTGTCCACATGTACACTATGTACTGAACACAGTAAGGTTACAGTTACAGTTTCCCCTATCTCGGGGAAATCAGCATCCAGGGTCCTCTGCACAGGTGACCTCAACCATTGCAGGTAAACTTTGTGTAACTGAGTATTTGTATCAATACTGCTGCGTCCCCATACCTGGTGAGGTGGTATTGGGAATGTCTTGGTAAACTCAGTTGGTTCTTATGAACTTGGAATAACTTTTACCTTGACAGTCACATTGCAAAAATCTCAAAAACACAGTTTGTGTAGGCTGCAGATCATGCATAGCAAGGTTTAGCGAGGTGTTAGGGTTTCCTTATTTTTTGTACTATCCTACATAAAAAAAGGAATCCCCGGTTAAAGTCAGATTGTCAAGGACATCCACCCTCTTAATGGGTGAGTCAACCCCTTTAAATGTGTGTGTTTGTATTACAGTCACAGAACAAATGACAAATTTGGAAGCTATTTGTATTTTTTCCTAATGATACAAACCTGTAGCTATTTATACAGATTTGCTCGCTAACCCAGTTCCCCTTTGAAGTGTTACCTCCAAGTGAAGCAGTCACAGGTGTCTAAGTGAGAGGGATAAATAACTAACCCCCCCTCCCCCACTAACTAGCAGGATGGGCAGTTAACCCTCACTAAATTTTCATAGTTCGTTCCTTCAGCTTCTCCATAGGTAATACCCCTATAAATAGCTACAGGTTTGCGTTGTTAGGAAAAAATATAAATTACTTCCAAATTTGTCATCCTGAGGGGCCACCATTTAAATATACTTTTCCACGAAAAGGACCGTGAGGCAAGCACACTCTTCACAAGTTGTTTGAACACTGCTTAATAATTGGTAACAAATCTAGGGAAAACATTTTAATGTGCAGTAATATGTAAACAATCTGGAGAATGTCTGAAATAAACTGTGACGATAGAGAAAATGCAATGTGAACATCAGGTGAGTTTAGAAATAAGAAATTTCAATATTATGAATGTTTTTTGTTCCCAAACTGTACTGATAGATTTTTTTTACATTAAATTTTAGGAAAACTACTTACTCAGTTGAGGAATTGGTAGCACAGCTCCTAACATATGCGAGAGAAATAGCCGCAGACCATACTGATCAGAAGATTAAAGATTGTGTACTGACTGTTCCACCATTTTTCAATCAAGCTGAAAGGAGAGCTATTCTATCTGCTGCTGAATTAGCTGGCCTTAAGGTTGGTGTTACAGTATATTGATTTTGCACCAAATTTTTATAAGATTTTACATTTCTCCCTTACATAATGAAAAGTATAGGCTTCAAGAAAATCGATTAATAGCCAGGCTATAGTTGCCATGTAATACCTTGAAGTTGTCTATGGAAGGCGTGTACAGTAGTTAGCTCAATCTACTTTTTATTTTGTTGGGAAAGTTTTAATAAGAAAATTTAACTTTGGCTATCATTCATGAAGGGTAACATGGTCCAACCTGAGCTTTGCTTTGATAGATTGACTAGAAGCTGAGGAAATTTTTTGGAAGTTATAAATCATATGTAAAAGTCAGCAGGGTATCTCCAAACATGGTTTTTTAATTGGCATTCAGTATAAATTAAAGGAAGGGAGAATTTTCTGTTCCGCTTCTTATTCAAGAATTGACTTAATTTTTATCAGTTTTGCCAGGTGTTTAGAACAACACGAGCTCTGATTGGTTATTCTATGTTGATTTATTTAGAATTTTATCACTTCTAAGCTTTAATTTATTGTATCATCATATGGAAAATAAGATTGTTCTTTATGAACCAGTCAGGGAGGGTTAAACTGAACTAGTTACAGATTAGGAAATTAATGATAGTTAGCACAGTGGGTGAGAAAAATAGTTTCATAATATGTATCTTCCTGCTGTTGACAGATGACAGTTATTTCTTTAAAGTATGAATACAAAATATTTAGATGAGTTGATTCCTCATGAGCAGTCCACTCCTGTGTTCCTCACAATTACGTTATTGACTATCGTTTATTCACCACTTTTGTATGCTAGAATATAATGTTACTACGTGAATACTAATAATTGTCTTTTATTAGTAGTAAGACTTCAGCGAATCTGGCTTAGCCATTTAAACTTTCACCCCTTTGAGGATCTGATGATGCACTTGGTGTATTGTCTGTTCATGTAGCATTATTGAAAATTTGTTTTTCAGTTTTCTAATGCAATTTTAAGTTTGTCTTTATTCCTTTGTTATCTGTGGTACAAAATGTCCACATAATTAGGTTGAGACATGTCATTGCTCACAGTAAAAAAAAAGTTTCCATGTCATGACCCTGACATTGATTGTGTCTTTGCCGAGATCAGGAGAGAGTTACTGAAGCTCTGGCTCTTGTGGCAGAAGTAACAACAATGATGGAGAAGAATGAGCTCTTAACTTTATCGAATCAGTTCTTCAGGCTTCTACAGTCACCTTTTCCTGGTGGAAAAGTCGACTGGGTGATGGAGACCATACATAGACCTCTCTCCTCTGAAAAAGTTTTCAACAAAGCTCGTTCAAAATAAACCTCAAGGATGAGAATTTTAAAATATCTGATCCATCCTTCAAGCAGAAAAGGCCTCTGCTTCACCTGCAGGGTCTTCGTAAATAAGTTCAAGGCCGCCTTCCCCCCTTTTATTATTGAAGGATTACTGTATATTGTACTGTAAATGAAAACTTTGAAAAAAATATGAAATATATTAAGATCACTAACAAGCTGAAAATAGATCAGTTCTATTAAATTATAAAATGAGACATATCAATCTGTTCTACAGAAAATAAGTTACAAGATGCTTCACCTTCTGAAGTTCCACTGACTCAACTGCTAGATTAGGAAGATTATTCCACAATCTGGTCACAGTTGGAATAAACTTCTAGAATATGTTGTAGTATTGTGCCTTAGGGAGCAGAAAGCAAGACATTATTAACCTAATACTTACTGATACATACAGAATGGTACAATTTGGGAAGATGAATATAGACAAAAAATTACAGTTGGCCCTTCTAGTTTGCAGGGGTTAGGTGATAAAGATACCAGTAATACTTGGTGCCCTAGGGTGGGTCAACTCATAACCCACTGAAACACAGACCATTTCCCTACAACCGGCCGACTAACATTAGGTAGCCCACTGTACTGCACTATATTGTTTTCGCATGGTTTCTATCTCGGTATTGGAATTCATATTTTCATATGTAGTTTTATACTGTATTAGTATTGTACTAGTATATGAACACACTTGAGTAATTGTACATGGTAAGATGACTCATAAGACAAGTTATTGCCACACCACACTATTTATGTAACAACAGAATGCTGTTATTCCTATCTAACAACATTCCCTAATACTGTAGTGTATATTGTTGTAGTATATATACAGTGCTACCATTAACTTACAGCTTATTTAGCTAAGGTGAGACGACATATCACTCGTAAGGGATCGCTCTTGCCAAGGTCGACTCATAACTCTACCAACTCGTCACCTAACATATAGGCTCTATTCAGGATGGTACTAATCTTGTATACCATGCAGTAGAGGGCTGTTAATACAAGTACTATTCTGTAATTTATATTTATCCTTATATATAAATACTAAAATTAAAAGTGACTGACGCCGCTAATTATCTCCGTATGAAGTTATATACAGTACCATCTTGTGATGCATGATGCCAATCCTTAAGGCTTAGTCAACTGGTTGTATTCATTGAACGTGAAGTGTACGTGTAGGTACATGTACAGTATAACTATACAATCCTTATACTAATACTGTACAATTAACATGTGTGAAAAAATACAGTACTGTAATGAATTTCTTACTTTTAGAAATATAAATACAGTACTGTATGTGTACAGTGCTACTAGTATACAGTATATTTATAGTGTGTATATAAGTCGTAACAGTATTTACAAAAAAGAAAGCTTAAATATTATGACAACTTATTGCAAAATATTCCGCAAAGACTTCCTGTTGATAGGTGGATGAGGATAAGCTGTGTAGTTACAAATACAGATATACCTCGGTTTACGTCTTTTCGAGTCAAGTCGGTTTCGAATTTACATTGGTTGTAAAAAATAATACATGGAAAGATAATAATCCAGTCTCGTGTCATTTTGTTTGACTTAACGTCTGTCTGCCACAAGTATTGAAGTCTTAACCCTTTTACCCCCAAAGGACGTACTGGTACGTTTCACAAAACTCATCCCTTTACCCCCATGGATGTACTGGTACATCCTTGCAAAAAACTGCTATTTAAATTTTTTTTTTTTTTTTGCATAATTTTGATAATTTTTTGAGAAACTTCAGGCATTTTTCAAGAGAATGAAACCAACCTGACCTCTCTATGACAAAAATTAAGGCTGTTAGAGCAATTTAAAAAAATATACTGCAAAATTTGCTTGAAAAAAAATAACCCCTGGGGGTTGAGGGTTGGAAATTTCCAAATAGCCTGCAGGTAAAAGGGTTATATCACTGGAATAGTGTTAAAATCACATAAATCGTGTAACTTTACAATAACTAAGAATTAAAGTTTATAAAAACACATCAAAATGCTTGCATTTATAGTAAACTTTCACATGATTAATATAAGTCCTAGCGAACAGAATATGATAACATCTGACAGGGATTTTATATCAGTTAGCAGTTTTTTAAGAGCTTAATCCCTTCGCTATGAGGCTGCAGATCCTCTATTCAAGCTATATACGAGATTTGTTCTTTGTATATACTTACTCACTTACTCTATAATAAGCTACATTGTAGTAGTTTGTGGACTGTGGCAAGATGTAGCACCCAAACTGCCCAGTGTCCAAATGCCGACCATTCTCCAATGTTCACTTCACGAAAAGGTAAAACGGTGGAATGCCCAAAAATCTAGGTAACAGGTCAAGAGAACTAAGCACTGGGCACCACCCCTGGGCAAGGGGACCCAGCTAGAACTGTAGTTGCATAATATTATTCAGAGGTAAGCCAATTTCAGGTTATGTAAGTACTAAAAATTAGAGGAAACAAAATAAAAATGGGGGAAAAAAACATTGGTACCAAGAAAAAAAAGGACTAAATTAGTGGCTGAGAAGAGGACACTTATGATGTACTGGAAAAAAAAATAGTTTACAAAAATATAAGAAATATTTATTTTGAGAGAAAAAAATTGTAAGGAGAAGGTACTGGTCTCCAAAAACCAGCAGCAGTGACCTAGATACAGTATATCCAGGCCGAGCCTCTTAGGATTCAATCTAGAGAATGATATACCGTAAATATAAAAGTATAAATAGTATACATATTTTGGGTAAATTCATATGTAATTTGAATGATTGCTTCAATCAAGATCAAAAGGATTATAAAACATGGTTGCACATTGGATCTGACTCTACATTCTCACCTCTACACCAGAAAGACAAAAAAAAAATTGTAGTAGAAAAACAATCCTTAGTGATACACAGTATTTCATGGTTATTCTACCCCCATGGAAATGGATAAGAGAAGAGACCAATTATAATCATATTTTGAGGCCCTTCCTCTTGATTGCAAAGTCACACACACAAGAAATAAGATATAACATATATAAGTTCTTTTTCAGAATAAAGCCCTATCTGGTTTGTGATGCAAATTTTCTAATTTTTAACATCAAGACAGATCCTTTCTGTTTAATGTAGATATTATCCAGAGTAAGTTCCAGGTTCGTGACAAAAAAAAACTTAAATCTTAAAGGAAAACCCCACAACACTGGTTCATTATCTACATGAACAGTCAGTCGGGTTTGGACATTGACATTGCTTTAAATTTGGCTGTCGCTGAAAACTTTTCAATGTCACTTTATGTTCACTTGTTTCTGGGGACAAATATGTGAAACACTATCCATGGAAACTCTGTGTCAGTATATGAAAAAAAAAACAATTACATTATGATGGGACAACATTTGTCAGTGATAAGAATTATCATACAATAAAACACACAGTTAAAGTTGTTCTGACTTTGGCATAATTCTCAGTCGCCACTCTCACTATCACTGTATAATTTTTCACTGAAATACTTATGAGTCTCTAGATTGCTCCTTTTCCAAGGATTTTATGGTTTTTCCTGGATAAACATGGAGATTAATAAACACAACTATTCAGTCTTGTTTCTTCTGTATTGTCTAGTTTCATTTGCTCTTAATCCTAATTACATAACAGTGTACGGGAAGAAATTATAACCATAAAACAGGTTCTGAGTAACTTTTCTATTGACAACTTCATCTAGCTTATAATCCCTTCTGGGTGCAGGGCACCGTCACTATAATAAAAAGAATTCTTTTAGGAATGGACTGGAGATCAAATAAACAGTATATAAAATTTATGAAATACAATAAGGCATTATGCAAATACGGTTCAACTTAACTACTGATAATAAATAATAAATCTAGAATTAATTTGTATTTTTCCTAACTATTTCTCCACAGCATTTCCATGTTTGTTTTACTGCTGATCACAGAATAAATTTTCAAAGTTTGCTTTATTCTCCATTATATTTTACTCTAAACAACTGAAATGTTTTACCATTCAGTGTGAAGTGACTATAGAATATTTTTGAAGGTTGTTTTATGTGTAAAAAAAAATATATTCATTGAAGTGACTATGTTATTCCTGTTATAATTCCACGATAAATAGCCTTCGAGAGATCTAAAACTACTCATTAGTAATAATGAATTTTGCGTTTTACAGAAATGTAACAAAAATATCTAGTGATTCCTTTGACACAGGAAGTATTCTAGGATTTATAATTATAAGGTATGGTAAAACAGCAATTGTGTGTAAAAAACTTTATATATTTATGAAGCGACTTATTCCATAATAATTCCACAATAAGTAGCCATCGAAAGATATAAAACTACTCGACAGTGATGATGGACTCTATGTTATACAGAATTATAATGAAAATATCCATTTGTTTTCTTTGACACAAGAAGTATTTTAATGGATGATCTATAAAGTATATGGTATATACCATAAACAAATATGATGAAAAAACGAGGAAAAGATACACATTTCTTAGAGAGAGTGATTGATTGCTATAGATTGATTAATTTACCGTATTTCCCAGAAAAATGCCCCCAAAAATCACCCTGTGTCCTAACATAAGAAAAAGTTATATAAGGAATTTGACAACTCTCAAACACCCAACTAATGACATACAAGCACTCACACTCACCAGACATAAAATATAGACCTACAATTAGCATTCATATGTAATAAATAAATATATTTTTAAATTTCACTTCGTTTAATGAAGTATTGTAGCAAGTTATTTGTTTCACTTCGTTTAATGAAGTATTATAGCAAGTTATTTGTTTATTTTGGTGATCAGCTGATGACTTGCCAACCCCTTTTTACAAACAAACATTCCAACTAGTGGTCTCCTAGCAGAGGATTCTGTGCCATATTAGTTGTTTATGCAGTATTTATCTATTTTCTCATATTTTGTTAATGGTTTGTGATAAAGCAATATTTTGATAAGTTTGTTGCCTAGGTTCCAAAATAGTACAGACAGTTGTTGAATTCGACCTTGGTAAAAATATCTCACTGTTAGTTGAGTGCAGTGTTACCAAGTTTTGCTTATGTATTTATATAGATAAGGCTACCGTTATTCATATAAATAAACTGTATTGAAAGTAAAAAAACAAGTATTTACCTGTCACCAGAAATGACCCTTTTTGGCAGGTGTCTAATTAGGTTGGATCTCCGCCCACTAAACACCTGACCACAGCCCAGGTAGCTGGTTTGGGAGTGTCATTGTTCTGTAAGCCTCTATATGTATGTTCGTACGTTTACTTTCCCTATAAAATGTAAAGAAATCGCTCTCAATAAATCAGTCCTCTGAAGAAGTATCACGAAACTAGTCTGGACTTAATCGTATATTTCGTATTCTCATTTTCCCTGTGGTTCTTCTGCATCTGAGCATCACGTTTTTCTGTGATTTTTACACATATATATATATTATATATATATATGTGTGTGTGTATATATATATATATATATATATATATATATATATATATATATATATAAATTTATATATGTATATAAATTATATATATACGAGGTATGTTCAATAAGTAATGAGAAATTGTCAGGAGAGACAGTAAGTATAATTTGATCAAACTGCTATTTCATGGTGAAATACACATACATATAGTCTATAAAATGACTAACTGGCAACTTCCTCTCGTTCTAAGTTTGAGTGCAGCGATATATGTGGTGGAACCTGTCTGGTCCGGTTTGCCGATCTGTGAACACTTGACAAGATGCAGGGAAACGAGGAGCAATTTTACGCCTTCAAATTTTGTGTTAAACTTAAGAAAACCAAACAAGAAGCTTATGGAATGGTAAAGGAGGCCTATGGGGATGAACAGATGAGCCAAGCAAGATTCTATCGGTGGTTTAACAGATTTTCAGAAGGAAATGAACAGGTTGAGGATGAACCCAGATCTGGAGCACTGAACAGTGCACGCAAGGAGGAAAACATTAACGAAGTGCGAAGGTTAGTGATGCAAGACCGTCGAATAACTGTGAGGATGATATCTGAAGCTGTTGGTATTAGTATTGGCACAGTGGAGACAGTTCTGACCGAAGATCTGAATCTCCACAAAGTCTGTGCCAAGTTAGTGCCAAAGATCCTCTCCGACGACCAGAAGCAGTTTCGTGTGGAATGTTACACTGACATTCTCGAAATGATAGAGGCTGATTCAGGTTTCCTGAATAAAGGTACTGACTTGCGACGAGAGTTGGGTTTCACATACGACCGTGAGAGCAAAGGTCAGAGTGCCCAGTGGAAGCACCCGACCTCCACCAGGCCCAAGAAGGCAAAGATGAGCAGGTTACAAGAGAAGGCCATGGTCATTCCTTTCTTTGACTCCCAGGGCTTCATTCACGTTGAATGGGTTCCTCAGGGTCAAACCGTCAATAAGGAATATTACCTTACTGTTCTGAAAAGGTTCAGGGTGAAAATTAGGAAGAGGCGGCAACAGCAGTAGGGGAGTGGTCAGTGGTTGTTCCACCAGGACAATGCCCCATGCCACAAGTCAATGCTAGTGACCACCTGGATGGCTGACGGGAATGAAAGTGGTACAACACCCACCCTACAATCCTGACCTAGCCCATGCGACTTCTTCCTGTTCCCACGCATGAAAGACAGCCTCAGGGGAATCAGATTCCACTCGACAAAGGAGCTGAAAGAGGCATCGGAAAGTTACCTGAAGGGACTACTGAAGAAGGACTTTGTGGAGGTCTTCCAGCATTGGGAGAGACGCATGCTGAAGTGTGTAGATGCGAGAGGCCATTGTTTTTAAGGAGACAAAGTTTTGTAAGCTTATGAAAATAAATATTGCCTCTCCTGACATTTTTTCATTACTTATTGAACATACCTTGTATATATAAATATATATATGTGTATATATATATATATATATATATATATATATATAGATATACATATATATATATAAATATATAGATATACATATATATATATATATATATATATATATATATATTTATATATATATAATATATATATATATATATATATGTTATATATATATATTATATATATATATATATATATATATATATATATATATATATATATATATTTATATACTGTATATATACTGTTTATGGATATACAGAAGAGGAGATATTGCAATGTTTTAATTGCTTTAAATTTGGGCATCCTTCCAAAGTTTGCAAGAATGATAAAATTTGTAATACTTGCTCCAATTTTTGCCATGGAGAATGTACAGTTGAGGCAAGGTGCTTGGAATGAAACTCTAATCATAAATCTAATGAAAGGAGCTGCCAGTTATATAAGTTAGAAGCTGCCCTCAATATATCAATTTTTGAAAATTTAAGGGTAGGGCATGCCAAGAGATTATTAAATAGATCTCCTACCTATGCAAAGACATTGAAAACAGGAGGAAAAGTTCCTTGGGAATCATCTAACCCATCTACTACTGTAGGTAGTTCTCAAAAAAGATATTCATCTCCTGATAAAGTGCTGCATAATAGGACAAGAATATCTCCTCCTAAAGATTGACCATTGTATATCAACAAAAAGACATTGTCCACCACTATCCTACCTTTATCCCCCATTACAAAGGATAGTACAGTACTAGCCTTTCCCAGGCCATGTCCTTGCCTGATTAAATGGAGATTCCACTTGAAACAAAGTTATTAGGTGCACCTGTAGTGGGGAAGGTACCAAAACCTGGTAGCTCACAACCTATTTAATCGCAAAAGAGAGAGATCTCCATCTCTCACCCCCTTCCATAAGAAATATTAGTTATGACATCAAATAAATATGATGTTTTGTCTGATGATGTTTCTGATCAACCAGAAGACAATTTTAATAAGTCAGAAATTTAAGTTGAGGTCCACCATCCCCCTCAACAATTAGATCAAAAGGACAAAAAGAAAATCACAAACACAAAACCCAGTTTATCAAGACCCTCTGTAATAAAACCACCGGGAAATAGTATTAGATCAAAAATTGCTAATGGGAAGACTTCATCCAAAAAATAAAGCATAGTTTTTTCCTCCATTTTGACATGGAATGGTCAGGGTTTAAGGGCCAAATATAAAAAAAACTTAAGCTCTTAATTCACGAGCATTCCCCCATAATTGTATGTTTACAGGAGAGCAAGCTTGATGCTAATACCCCTTGTCCTCGCGAATATATTAGCTATAGGACATCATATGATCACCGAGTAGGGAGCCATGGCGGAAGTCTCATATACGTTTGTCGAGATGTTTCTCAAAAATCTTTGTCTATCCATACACCTCTGCAGGCAGTGGTTGTACAGATTGATACAGGGAGAAAATATACAATTTACTCTCTATACTGGCCTCCAAATGATATATCGTATGATAATTCAGTAGAGGTGATTCAACATTTCCCTCAACCTTTTCTTTTACTTGGAGATTTGAATGGTAGACATTCTTTGTGCTGTGATATTTTAGCAAACACCAGGGGCAATATTATATCATCAATCATGGAAAACGAAGATGTTGGACTGTTAATACAGGAGAGCCCAGACACTTCCATGTTCAGACAGGTACCTTGTTATGCATTGACCTGTTAATTGCAGGCTCTAACTGCCTTCTTGATTTCGAATGGAGGACATTAGATGATTGGCATACTAGTGATCATGCACCAATCATTATAAACACCAACAATGGTCCACCTTCACTAATATCGCCACGATGGAATCTTGACAAAGTGAACTGGGTTAAATTTTGTGAGCTAAGTTAAATCGAGGGGAGTGGAGAACAGTTTGAAAGTATTGATGTTGCCATAGACCTACTGAATGGAATTCTCCATATAGCTGGAGTCAATTCGATTCCCAGAACCACAGGATTATTTAAACGATGACCTGTCCCGTGGTGGTCTTCAGAATTAACTGTCTTGCACAGAGCCACTAGAAAATCTCTTAACTAGATTGCGTACATGCCATACTGAGGAAAATTTGATAACCTACAAAAAGTGTAGAGCAGAGTTTTGTTGTGCCATGAAAGAAGCTAGTGCCAATCTTGGGTATCTTTTGTTTCCTCAGTCAACAGTAGAACACCACTATCTTCTGTATGGAGGAAAATAAAAAAGATTGCCGGCAAATTTACCCCAAACCCACCACCAGTGTTGAAGGTGAACGGTCAGTATGTGACTGAAGCAAATGATGTTAGCAATGCCCTGGCTGATAATTTTTCAAATGTATTATTTAAGTGTGTAGCAGTTCCTGGTCACCAGTATAGGAGCATTGAAGAGAAGAAAGTTTTAAATTTTGCAACAGGAAAGGAAGTGTCTTATAATTCTCCTTTTACTTTAAGGGAATTTGATTCTGCACTTGTTACTTGTAACGATATAGCCCCTGGACCTGATGGAATTCCATATGCAATGATTAAACATGTACATTTTAATACAAAGTTATTTATTTTAAGCATTATTGATAGTATATGGCATGATCATAGTTATCCAAGTGTTTGGGAAATATCCATTATTTTAGCCTTTTTAAAACCTGGTAAGGACAAGTTTTTAGCAGCAAACTATCGACCTATTGCATTGACATGTTGTTTATGTAAAATCATGAAGATGGTCAATGCAAGACTGACGTGGTACCTGGAAAAGAAGGGTATTTTATCACCTATTCAGTGTCGATTCAGAAAAATGCACTCGGCGACTGATGTGTTGATACCACTTGAGTCCTCTATTTGTGAAGCCTTAGCTTTCAAACAGCACCATGTGACAGTTTTTTTTTTTTTTTACACACACCTTGAGAAGGCATCTGAT
>NC_090725.1:68634690-68674690 GCF_036898095.1 Palaemon carinicauda
TTCATGTTAGCTAGTTTTTGATTAGCATAACGATGCTAAGGACTCAATTTTAAATATATTTTCATTATGATTTATTATTTTAGTCTTTTGTGAGTTTGTATCAGTTTCGGCATGTCCATCTGGCCATCGTGCTAACATACGCTCTCTAGTTAGTTTACTGTATTCATTTAGAGTTCCCCTTTGCGAAGGGCGAGTACACACTTTCCTGTTGGTCCGCTGACAGTTGTTTGATGCCGTATTCTAACCCTTTTTAAATTTTGAGAGAATTATTATTTTGTTGATCCATGTTACTGATATCGTACTTATATATATATATTGTGTGAAAGCCTAGCCCTTCGGGGTTTCTGCCCTATTAACCCGGCAGCATTCTCCTTTCTATAAGTTGTCAGACTGTTGGCAATGCTGATACTTAAGGCTTCGTCGTCTCCAACGGCATTCGTTTTCTGGGCCATACTATAGTGATATGTTGCTATATTATCTGTGTGTCCTTTACTGCCACATTCTTTTATACGATCGTCATTTTGGTTTGCTGCTGTCGTTACCGACACTGTCGTAACTGTCGGCAGTTCTCGCCCAGTATTGGGTTTAATTTTTTTGCCCCTGATTTAGGAATAGCCTTGGGAGGCAGCGATGTCGTTACCTATCTGTGCCGTTATTATCGTTAAGGATATTATGTTATGAAGGCAGATGTTTTTATTATTAGTGACTGCCTTTTTATAGAGATATCTGTTGATGAGTACAAACCTCAAATTGGCATGAAGAAAGGATATTATGATGTGAATACAGATGTTTTTATTATTAGTGACTGCCTTTTTATAGAGATATCTGTTGTTGAGTTCAAACCTCAAATTGGCATAAGAAAAGGATATGTTATGAAAGTAGATGTTTTTATTAGTGACTGCCTTAAGCATGTCCAATAATTTCACTTTCTCGTTCACTGTCATAATTTTTCTTTTCTTCTTGGGTTCACTAGAGGATGTAGAGGGTAGAGGAAGTTTAGGAGCAGAAGAAAACTGCTAAAAGCTCTACGAAGCAAGACTAAGCAACACGAGCGAATGAGAACAATGAATGCGGTATCCCTTCGCAGCGGGGCGCACGGCAGGGAGAGATGCTGGGTAAAGCGTCTCGGCGGCTCAGCCAATCAGCTTGTGAGATTCTGGAGCCGAGATGGCCAGCAAATTAGAGAGGTGGATTTTGAGTTGCGCATCATCTTCGTGTTGATAGCCGATGTACTGTTGTACTCTCCCTGCCTTCTGCTAGGGCCCGCGTAACTTTTGCACCACGAAATGGTGAGGGATTACTGTGTGTATATATGTATATATATATATTTATATAGATATATATATAGATATATATATAGATATTATATATATATATATATATATATATATATATATATATATATATATATATGTATATATATATATATATATATATATGTATATATATATATATATATATATATATATATATATATATATATATATATATATATATACAGTGATACCTCGGTACTCGACCATAATCCGTTCGAGATCCGTGTTCGACCTCCGATTTGTTCGAGTACCGAATTTTTTTTCCCCATAAGAAATAATGGTATATATTCTATTCCGTTCCCAAGCACTCGAACAGGCCCAAAATATTAATAAAACGTGTACCTAAACAACAATAATTATCTAAATGTGTATGAAATTGGTCAGAAAATCCTATAAAACAATTTTAAACCATTTACTGTACTAAAATAAAACAATTTTAAACCATTTTCTGTACTGTAGTGAACATACCTTTGAGCAGCGGTTCGATGGCATACAGGGATGGATGTGGAGAGGATGGAAGGGGGAGGTTACTGCTTGGAAGGAGAGTCCCCTTCCATGATGTGGCGGGGTAGTTCTCCTTCAGGAGTTGTTTCTCTCTCCAATGAAAGGGTGGGCAGATCTATTTCAGGGGTTTCTTCTCTTCTTTGTCTCTTCTTTGGAGGAGAAACAGGCTTTGATGTAGCAGCTTTCTTTTCTTTTGTGAAAAACTGGTCTATTGTTAATTGTTTCTTCCTCCTCTGCAGTATTCTTCGAAAATGATACAGGACACTATCATTAAACATATGCACTGCCCGGTTTGCTACTGCAATTTCTGGGTGGTATTTTTCAGCAAAAGCCTGCACATCTGCCCACTTGGAACAAATTTCATTGATGAGAGAACTTGGAACATCCTCCCTTACCTCATCCTCTTCTGAAGATTCCTGCTCCACAATCAGATCCTGCTGCTGTTGTTGTTGCAGGTGCAACAATTCCTCCACAGTCAACTCGGTAGAATGGCTTTCTACAAGCTCATCAATATCATCCTTGTCGACCTCAAGCCCCAAACTCCTGCCCATGACAACAATTTCCTCAACGACATCAGTGTCATCAGAAATTACAGGGGTAGCAGTGCTTGGACCCGCCTCTGGTTGGAAACCTTCAAACTCCCTCTCTGTGACACATGATGGCCACAGCTTACGCCAGGCAGAGTTCAATGTCCTATAGGTCACACCTCGCCAAGCTTGGTCAATCATGTTAACAGAGTTGAGGATGCTGAAGTGTTCCTTCCAGAATTCCTTTAGGGTCAACTTCGTGTCACTGGTCACTTCAAAACACTTTCTGAAAAGGGCCTTGGTATAGAGTTTTTTGAAGTTTGAAATGACCTGTTGGTCCATGGGCTGGAGTATGGGAGTAGTATTGGGGGGCAAGAATTTGATTTTGATAAAGCTGTATTCTTCTTTCAAGTCATCCTCGAGACCTGGAGGATGTGCAGGAGCATTGTCCATAACCAGAAGACATTTCATTGGCAAGCTCTTTTCAATGAGGTAAGCCTTAACCTGGGGGGCAAACACTTCGTTTATCCACTCAGTAAAGAATTGTCTTGTGACCCAAGATTTAGTGTTCGAGCGCCACATAACTGGTAGTGCACTTTTACAAATATTATTTCGTTTGAACACCCGGGGGTTGTCCGAGTGGTACACTAACAAGGGTTTGATCTTGCAATCGCCACTTGCATTTGCACACAGCAACAATGTTAGCCTATCTTTCATTGGCTTGTGACCTGGCATCTTCGTCTCGTCCTTGGTAATGTACGTATTGGCTGGCATTTTCTTCCAAAATAACCCAGTCTCATCACAATTAAAGACTTGTTGTGCGATCAAATTTTGTTCATTTATGTACCGATCGAATTCCCCCACGTATTTATCGGCTGCAATTTGATCCGAACTAGCTGCCTCCCCATGCCTAGTAACACGATGAATACCTGTTCTATTACGAAACTTTTCAAACCAACCCCTGCTCGCTTTAAATGTAAATGAATCACTTTCACTGGTACTCGGACTTTTCTTCACTAATTCTTCATAGATATGCAACGCTTTTTCACAAATGAACGCTTCACTAACACTTTCCCCGGCCAACTGTTTTTCTTTAATAAATATTAAAAGCAACTTTTCCATCTCCTCAATCACTTGTGGCCTTTGCTTAGTTACCGCCGTAACTCCCGTTGCAACATTCGCCTTCTTAATCATTTCTTTATGCTTTAAAAACGTAGAAATGGTCGACTTCGCCATTCCGTATTCTACCGCTAAATCGGACACTCGTACACCATTCTCATATTTCGCTATAATTTCCTTCTTCAACTCGATCGTTGTTCGCACTGTTTTCCTCTTCTCCTTCCCCTTAACACTCATTACTTTCTTGGGACTCATTATGAAAGCTAAAAAAGCAATTAAAAGCACTGAAAATCACTAAATCACAACGAATGCTGATCGCGCGTTGTCTGAGTGACGCTCTCGAGAGAACTGATGCTTCCCGAACAAGCGAGAGTGGCCGAGATGGCGCGATCATCACAAAGCCCATGCGGTCGTCACGTGTTCGGCTGGTCGAGTACCGAATTTTTGGTCGAGCACCGCAGCAAAAATTTCTCGAAAATTTTGGTCGAACTCCGAATTGTTCGAGTATAGAGTCGTTCGACTACCGAGGTATCACTGTATATATATATATATATATATATATATATATATATATATATATATATATATATATATATATATACATATATATACATATTTATATACAGTGGAACCTCTACACACGAACGTATCTACATCCGAATTTTCCAACATCCGAAGTAAAATTCGAGCAAATTTTTGACTCTAAACCCGAATTTTATTTCGACTCACAAAGTAAGCAATTTTCGTCGTACTGGTTGTATCCGAATTTTTCTACACGCAAAGTACAATTCGAACACGTTCCTACTCTACACCCGAATGTTTTTTTCGACTCCCGAACCGAAAGTTTTTTCGACACCCGTAGTAAACAATACTCGTACACGTAATCGGTGCTCATAGCGCCTGAAGTGTTTTTTATTTCCGCCGATAGAAGGCAGCACTTGACCTCGGAGGGACCCTCAATTAGCGCGGCTTGGGTCAGTCCTCTGTTCTCGTCGGCTTCTTGCGGTTGTGCTCTGTGCGTTTTGCTATTAACTGTGTTTTAATCGTGATTTTTTACGTGCATCCTTTAACGGTAATTTACGTAAAGTTTGGGTCCTAAAAGGCTTAGTTTTGCCAGTGGTAGTGGTAGTGGTGAGAAAAGGAAGAAGGAAATGCTTTCTTTAGACGTTAAGCAGGAAATTTTTGAAAGACATGAGCGTGGCGTCCGCGTGAGTGAACCTGCTATACAGTATGGCCGTAATATGTCGACGATCTCGACAATCCTTAAACAGAAGGAAGCTATTAAAGCAGTGAAACCTTCTAAGGGGATCACCTTAATTTCAAAACGCCGTAGCCCTATCATAAAAGAGATGGAATGACTTCTGCTAGTGTGGATCAAGGACAGAGAGATCGTTGGCGACACCATCACCGAAACCGTCATCTGCGAGAAAGCGCACGCCATCTTTACGGACTTGAAGGAGGAGAGCTCTGGGGGTGATGCTAGGCACAGTTCAACCGAGCCTTCCTCAGATGATTTCAAGGCATCTCGTGACTGGTTCGAGAAATTTAAGAAACGGTCCGGGATTCATTCAGTTGTTCGCCACGGAGAGGTTGCTAGTGCGGACACAAAGGCTGCAGCTGACTTTGTCAAGAACTTCGAAAGGATCGTGCAGGAAGAAGGCTACGTAGAGCAGCAAGTGTTTAATTGTGATGAAACCGGGCTGTTTTGGAAGATGATGCCGAGTCGAACCTACATCACCGCCGAAGAGAAGAAATTGCCTGGGCATAAGCCAATGAAGGATCGGTTGACTCTTGCCCTATGTGCCAACGCTAGCGGGGACTTTAAAGTCAAGCCCAGCTTCATGTTTTCTGGCGATCCAACTTGAAGGCCTGGGTCACTAGGCAATTCTTTGTGAAACGGGTTAACCAAGTTTTCGGCCCTTCTGTGAAGAAGTATCTTCATGAACAGAAATTGCCTTTAAAGTGCCTGCTATGCCTTGACAATGCACCCGCTCACCCCCCCGGACTTGAAGATGATATCTTCGATGAATTTAAGTTCATAAAGGTGCTGTATCTTCCACCGAATACCACCTCTATCCTCCAGCCCATGGACCAGCAAATCATCTCTTAATTTTAAGAAGCTGTACATCAAGCACTTATTTAAGCAGTGCTTTAATGTCACGCAAAGCACCAACTTAACTTTGCGTGAATTTTGGAGGGACCACTTCAACATCGTGCACTGCTTGAAGATCATAGATCAGGCTTGGGTGGGATTAACTCGATGGACCCTCAATTCTGCCTGGAAGAAGCTGTGGCCTGATGCAGTTTCTTCACGAGATTTAGAAGGTTTTGACCCCGAACCTGATCCCGTGGTCGGTGCAGCGGAAGCCGTAGAGGAAATCGTCTCCCTTGGCAAGTCCATGGGTCTGGAGGTAGACGCAGATGACGTTACGGAACTCGTCGCCGAACATCACGGCGAACTTACCACGGATGAGCTCAAGGAACTCCATGCTATGTCTGAGCACATGAGTGATGACGAGGAAGGGAGCGAGGAGGTAGAACATGTGTTAGGTTCGGCGCATATAAAAGAGGTGTTAGGAAAATATCAAGACGTGGTCGACTTCATCGACAAATACCACCCAGAAAAATTGCAGGTTTGTCGTGTAGTTTCGCAGTTCGATGATGTTTGCCTAACTCACTTTCAAAACATTCTGAAAAGCCGTACCAAGCAATTATCTATCGATAATTTCTTTAAAAAAACTGTGAAGCGAACTCGTGATGAAGAGGATGTAAGTGATTCGAAGAAAACGGCAAAGAGTGAAGCGGAAGAAAGTGAAACAAAGAAAACGGCAAAGAGTAAAGCAAAAGAAATTCAGTCAATTTTAAGTGTAGAGAGTGAAAGTGATTAAAATTACGTAATCATCAAAAAGAAAAAAAGAAAATGTAAAAAAAAATATAAAAAATAAAAATAAAAGAAAAATAAGCTAAGTTATGTTAAAGTTCACTTAGTGTAAGTTAGAATAAGTTACGGTAGTGTACGTTTATCGTAGTTAACCTCTCTACCTCCTCGCCGCCCGTCCGCCTCCTCTCTGCGTAGCAAGACCAACAACACCTGCGCTGGAGTTTCTAAGGTAAAGTGACGCTAAAAACCCGTTAATTATTTATCATTTTTTGCTAATTCTTCGTATTTACATGTCTATTATCTAATTTAGTGTGCATTATTCTCATGGGAAATTGTGTAGTAGTTTATTAAGAAGTTATCATAGGTTTTTGGGCTCAACCACGGATTAATCCTATTTCAATGTATTCTTATGGGAAAATTCGTTTCTACATCCGAACATTTTCTACATCCGAAGTTGGTTCTGGAACGGATTAAATTTCTGGGTGGTATTTGTCGATGAAGTCGACCACGTCTTGATATTTTCCTAACACCTCTTTTATTTGCGCCGAACCTAACACATGTTCTACCTCCTCGCTCCCTTCCTCGTCATCACTCATGTGCTCCGACATAGCATGGAGTTCCTTGAGCTCATCCGTGGTAAGTTCGGCGACGAGTTCCGTAACGTCATCTGCGTTGACCTCCAGACCCATGGACTTGCCAAGGGAGACGATTTCCTCTACGGCTTCCGCTGCACCGACCACGGGATCTGGTTCGGGGTCAAAACTCTCGAAATCTCGGGGAGAAACTGCATCAGGCCACAGCTTCTTCTAGGCAGAATTGAGGGTCCGTCGAGTTAATCCCACCCAAGCCTGATCTATGATCTTTGAGCAGTGCACGATGTTGAAGTGGCCCCTCCAAAATTCACGCAAAGTTAAGTTGGTGCTTTGCGTGACATTAAAGCACTGCTTAAATAAGTGCTTGGTGTACAGCTTCTTAAAATTAGAGATGACTTGCTGGTCCATGGGCTGGAGGATAGAGGTGGTATTCGGTGGAAGATACAGCACCTTTATGAACTTAAATTCATCGAAGATATCATCTTCAAGTCCGGGGGGGCGGGGGGGGGGGTGAGCGGGTGCATTGTCAAGGCATAGCAGGCACTTTAAAGGCAATTTCTGTTTATGAAGATACTTCTTCACAGAAGGGCCGAAAACTTGGTTTACCCATTGCACAAAGAATTGCCTAGTGACCCAGGCCTTCGAGTTGGATCGCCAGAAAACATGAAGCTGATCCTTATCGACGTTTTGTGCTTTAAAGGCCCTAGGGTTCTCTGAATGGTAAACCAGTAAGGGCTTGACTTTAAAGTCCCCGCTAGCGTTGGCACATAGGGCAAGAGTCAACCGATCCTTCATTGGCTTATGCCCAGGCAATTTCTTCTCTTCGGCAGTGATGTAGGTTCGACTCGGCATCATCTTCCAAAACAGCCCGGTTTCATCACAATTAAACACCTGCTGCTCTACGTAGCCTTCTTCCTGCACGATCTTTTCGAAGTTCTTGACAAAGTCAGCTGCAGCCTTTGTGTCCGCACTAGCAGCCTCTCCGTGGCGAACAACTGAATGAATCCCGGACCGTTTCTTAAATTTCTCGAACCAGTCACGAGATGCCTTGAAATCATCTGAGGAAGGCTCGGTTGAACTGTCCCCAGCATCACCCCCAGAGCTCTCCTCCTTCAAGTCCGTAAAGATGGCGTGCGCCTTCTCGCAGATGACGGTCTCGGTGATTTTGTCGCCAACGATCTCTCTATCCTTAATCCACACTAGTAGAAGTCGTTCCATCTCTTCTATGATAGGGGTACGGCGTTTTGAAATTAAGGTGATCCCCTTAGAAGGTTTCACTGCTTTAATAGCTTCCTTCTGTTTAAGGATTGTCGCGATCGTCGACATATTACAGCCATACTGTTTAGCAATTTCACTCACGCGGACGCCACGCTCATGTTTTTCAATAATTTCCTGCTTAATTTCTAAAGAAAGCATTTCCTTCTTCCTTTTCTCACCACTACCACTACCTCTGGCAAAACTAAGCCTTTTAGGACCCATACTTTACGTAAATTACCGTTAAAGGATGCACCTAAAAAATCACGATTAAAACAGAGTTAATAGCAAAACGCACAGAGCACAACCGCAAGAAGCCGACGAGAACAGAGGACTGACCCAAGACCCGCTAATTGAGCGTCCCTCCGAGGTCGATGTGCTGCCTTCTATCGGCGGAAATAAAAAACACTTCAGGTGCTATGAGCACCGACTACGCGTACGAGTATTGTTTACTTCGGGTGTCGAAAAAAACATTCGGGTGTAGAGTCGGAACGTGTTCGAATTGTACTTCGCGTGTCGAAAAATTCGGATACAACCGTACGACAAAAATTGCTTACTTCGTGTGTCGAAATAAAATTCGGGTTTAGAGTCAAAAATTTGCTCGAATTTTACTTCGGATGTTGGAAAATTCGGATGTAGATACGTTCGTGTGTAGAGGTTCCACTGTATATATATATATAGTATATATATATATATATATATATATATATATATATATATATATATATATATATATATATATATAATCTATATATATATATATATATAGAGAGAGAGAGAGAGAGAGAGAGAGAGAGAGAGATATGTAGATATATATATTTATTTAATTTATATATATATATATATATATATATATATATATATATATATATATATATATATTATCACTTGCTAAGCTACAACCCTAGTTGGAAAAGCAGGATGCTACAAGCCCAGGGGCTCCAACAGGGAAAATAGCCCAGTGAGGAAAGGAAAAAAGAAAAAAAAAATTCAAGAAGAGTAACAACATTAAAATAAATATCTCCTATATAAACTTTAACAAACTAAGAGGAAGAGAAATTAGATAGAATAGTGTGCCTGAGTGTACCCTTAAGCAAGAGAACTCTAACCCAAGACAGTGGAAGGCCATGGTACAGAGGCTATGGCACTATTATTATTATTACTAGCCAAGCTACAACCCTAGTTGGAAAAGCAAGATGCTATAAGCCCAAGGACTCCAATAGGGAAAAATAGCCCAGTGAGGAAAGGGAGGGAATAAAGAAATAAATAAATAAGAATAAATTAACAATAAATCATTCTGAAAACAGTAACATCAAAACATATACCCTATATAAACTATTAACAACGTCAAAAATAGATTTGTCATATATAAACTATAAAATGACTCTTGTCAGCCTGGTCGACATAAAAACATTTGCTCCAACTTTGAACTTTTGAAGTTCTACTGATTCAACTACCCGATTAGGAAGATCATTCCACAACTTGGTAACAGCTGGAGTAAAATTTCTAGAATACGGTGTAGTATTGAGCCTCATGATGGGGAAGGCCTGGCTATTAGAATTAACTGCCTGCCTAGTATTACGAACAGGATAGAATTGTCCAGGGAGATCTAAATGTAAGGGATGGTCAGAGTTATGAAAAATCTTATACAACATGCATAATTAACTAATTGAACGACGGTGCCAAAGATTAGTATCTAGATCAGGATTGAGAAATTTAATAGACTGTAAGTTCCTGTCCAACAAGTTAAGATGAGAATCAGCAGCTGAACACCAGACAGGAGAACAATACTCAGAACAGGGTAGAATGAAGGAATTAAAACACTTCTTCAGAATAGATTGATCACCGAAAATCATGTAAGACTTTCTCAGTAAGCCAATTTTTTGTGCAATTGAAGAAGACACAGACCTAATGTTTTTCTCAAAATTAAATTTACTGTCGAGAATCTCACCTAAAATTTTAAAAGTCATACAAATTTAAAGAAACATTATCAATACTGAGATCCAGATGTTGAGGAGCCACCGTCCTTCACCTACTTAAAAATCATACTTTGAGTTTTGTTAGGATTCAACTTCATACCCCATGTTTTGCACCATGCACTAATTTTAGATCAATCTCTATTAAGGAATTCACCAACCCCAGATCTACATTCAGGGGATGGAATTGATGCAAAGAGAGTAGCATCATCAGCATATGCAACAAGCTTGTTTTCTAGGCCAAACCACATGTCATGTGTATATAGTATGAAAAGTAATGGGCCAAGAACACTACCCTTTGGAACACCGGATATCACATTCCTATACTCACTATGGTGCCCATCAACAACAACCCTTTGAGATCTATTACTTGAAAAATCAACAATAATGCTAAGAAACGACCCACCCACTCCCAACTGTTTGAGTTTGAAAACAAGGGCCTCATGATTAACACGGTCAAAGGCAGCGCTAAAATCAAGGCCAATCATACGAATTTCCTGACCACAATCAAGGGATTTCTGTACAGCATTGGGGATTGTAAGAAGGGCTTCACATGTCTAGAGAACAACGGTTTGATTTCGGAGTGTCCTTCTCCTAGAAGAGCTGTTTACCAAAGCTAACGAGTCTCTTCTACCCTTAGCAAGGAGAAAGTGGCCACTGAACAATTACAGTGCAGTAACCCCTTAGGTGAAGAAGAATTGTTTGGTAATCTCAGTGTTGTCAGGTGTATGAGGACAGAGGAGAATATGTAGAGAATAGGCCAGGCTATTCAGTTTATGTGTAGGCAAAGATAAAATGAACTGTAACCAGAGAGAAGGATCCAATGTAGTACTGTCTGGCCAGTCAAAGGATGCCGTAACACACTAGTGGTAGTATCTCAATGGGTGGCTGGTGCCCTGGCCAACCTACTACCTTCTAGTATCTATATTATATATATACATATATTATATATATATATATATATATATATATATATATATATATATATATATATGTATATATATATATAGATAGATAGATAGATAGATATATGTATATATACATTTATGTATATACAGTAGATATAGATATATATGTATATATATATATATATATATATATATATATATATATATAGATATAGATATATGTGTGTGTGTATATATATATATATATATATTATATATATATATATATATATATATATATATATTTATATATACTGTAGTCAGACATTTACTCTATTATAGGTAGTAAGTTGGCCACCTGGTGAGTTACTACTGTTAGATCGTTATTAGATCCTTTGACTGGACAGACAGTACCACCTTGGATCCCTCTCTCTGGTTATGGCTCATTTTTATTTTGCCTACACACACCAAATCATTTGGCCTATTCTTACCACATTCTCCTTTGTATTTATACACCTGACAACACTGAGATTACTAAATAATATGCACGACGGGTTAACCACTGCAATGTAATTGTTCAGTGGCTACTTTCCTTATGGTAAGGGTAGATGAGACTCTTAAATTATCAAACCATTGTTCTTTAGTCTTGAGTAGTGCCATTGCCTCTGTACTATGGTTTTCACTATTTTGGGTTAGTGTTTTCTTGCTCGGGGGTACACCTTGGCTTGCTGTTATATCTTATTTCTCTTACTCTTGTTTTTTAGAAGTTTTTATAGTTTGTATATGAAAGATCTAATTTAATATTACTGTTTTTAAAATATATTTTGATTGTTCATTACTTCTCTTGTAGTTTATTTCCTTGTTTCCTTTTCCCACTGGGCTATTTTCCCCCGTTGGAGCCCTTGGGCCTATAGCGTCCTGATTTTTCAACTAGGGTTGTAGCTTAGCTTGTATTATTAATAATAAAAATAAGGGATATACACTTGTAACTTTTACAGTGCTGCTTAGGGTAGCCGTTAACTTGTGAGTTTCATACAGTATTTCAACGCTTACACTACTGCTAAAGCATATTTTAAATATCAACTTAGACCTGAGATATCAGCTAAAATCATGAACATTTTCTCAGATTTTGGAGGTCAACTTGTCTTAGGGTCATCTTATACACCAAAATATACGATAGTTCTTTTTTTCATTTGAATCCTTTTAAAAGTATTGCGGAATGTATATATGTACGGATGTAAGTAAGCATAGGTTATATGTATTGTGAGAATCTGCATGTTATTTTGATAACTTGGCTTTTTTATAAGAAATTAATCCATTAATTTACAAAAAGGAATGGGTTTCCCAGCTGTCATGATTTGTACATGAAACCCCACAATGTAATTAATGAAAAGTTTAAAACGACATCCAAGGCCGCACAATGAACTTTTTTCTCGGGTATCAACACCCATGCAATCCCTGTT
The DNA here is from genome assembly GCF_036898095.1 of Palaemon carinicauda. NCBI lineage: Eukaryota > Metazoa > Arthropoda > Malacostraca > Decapoda > Palaemonidae > Palaemon > Palaemon carinicauda. Next base: position 68,647,211 of record NC_090725.1, read on the forward strand.
CCTTAGTGTTATTATAAAGAACCTTTCATTGTTACTACTGCTACTAATGATAATATTGATAAATATGTTTGTAATGGGCCTTCATTAGTTATGAGTAGTTTTATAGTAAAATTATGGTGAAATTAAGAAGGGTCTCAATAGTAGGTAACATCCATGGATAGAGAATGTAATTTATGATGGTAGTATCATTTTCATAATTGTTGCAGAAGCTGGGTATTTGTAAGAGATTTAGATTTTAGTTTACTTTTGTTATATCTTTTTTATCTTTTAGCAACGAGATTTATACCCATATTTTATAATTGATATTTTACTATGTCATCATCACCACCACCTACGCCTAATGACCCAAGGGCCTCTGTTAGATTTCACCAGTCTTCCCTCTCCTGAGTTGTTAATTCAAAACTTCTCAACTCGTCTCCTCCCACTTCACATTATATAGTTCTCAGCCATGTAGGTTTGGGTCTTCCAACCCTTCTAGTGCCTTGGGGAGCCCATTTAAATGTTTGGTGAACTAATCTCTCTTAGGGAGTGCGAAGAGCATTCCCAAACCATCTCTACCCTTCACCATGATATTATCCACATATGACACGAGTAATCTCTTATAGTTTCTTTTCTCATCCTGTCCTGCCATTTAACCAGCAATTTTCTTTTGAGGGCTTTGTTCTCAAATCTACTAAATCTGTTGGAGATTGTTTCATTGTCATACCACAACTCGTGTCCATACAGTAACACAGATCCCACTAAACTTACATATAGCTGATTTTTTCTTTCATTGCATATTCCATTTTCATAATCTGTTTCATTTTAAGCCCAACCTTGTGTGATATTTAAGGCATTCGGGTAAGCAAGTATTGCAAATCCTGGGGTGTTTTGTTAATAAGGACAGCATACTGTATGCGGTAGGTCAGCTAATTTCCTATTACCAATCTAGTCCAATCTTTCTCCCCATCTCAAACTGTTCTACACATTACAAATTCCATGAGGCAACATAGGCGACAACACATTCCCTGAGAGTACTCTGCTGTTCACTGGAAATTCATTTGATAGGACTCCACTAACATTAACTTTGCACTTTCTATGCTCATCATTGGACTTAATCAAATTTACATATTTAAGAGGAATTCCATAATAAAGCAGGAATATCCACAAAATTGGCCGGTGCACAGTATCTCCTAGTCCACAAATGCCATCAAAAGTGGATTTCTATATCCTATACATTGCTGTACATGTCTCTCAAAATGAAAACTTGTTCAGTACAAGTTCTACCTTTTCTAAATCCTGCTTGTTCATCTCTCTGTAATTATTGCAATCACTCGGGTCTCCCTTTTTTGTCATTCTCACCAACACTCCTAACTCCCTTTCATCAGGTTTTGCCTCTTCATACCACATTCTACAAAATACTTGTAAGTATTCTGGGAGTCACTTCATTTTTCAGCCAGAATCATCTCAGCAGTTATTCCATCATAATCAGCGGCTCTCCATCTCCTGAGTATTTTAATGATAGCTTCAACATCAAACACACTGAATTCATTCATGGGCACATCAAGGTCTTCATCAGCTTCAGGTATATCGATCAAATTATTCCCTTCGTCCCCTATTCATGACCTCGCTAAAGTGTTCCATCTAACGTTGCCTTTCTTCATCCTGTGTTGTTATAACAGATCTCTCTCTCTTTTTGATGGGTATATGCTTCTTTTCACCAGTAGAGATTTCATTAATAATTCTATGATTGATTCTTACGCCATAGCAACTCCCGGAATTCATAGCTTTGTCAGCTTTATCTGCTTTCCTGTCTAAATATTCTTTCCTGTCATTACTGGCTTTTCTTTTGACCTCACCATAAATACTGGAATACTTAGCATGCTCTACCTTGTAATTTTCACTACTATCCTCAAAAACTCAACAATAGATTTCTGTCTTTGTCTCCTCTTTATAGGATCCTACATATCATTTGATACTTATGGCTTTTTCCTTGTAACTGTGTGTCCCAAAACTTATCTACCAACTGAATGATATATTTTCTTAATATTGCACCATTCATCATTAATTGTCTGCTCTTAGTCTTTCAAAGTCTCTAAGACTGGAAATCGATTCGTACTTTCAATAGCAAATGTTTCTTTCTGCTCACCTTCCAGAAGCTTAGTTTTATCAAACCTAGGTATTCTATCTACATTTATGTTGGGTGATATCAGTTTACTATTTATTTGTTAATATTTTTTTTGTCATATTATGTGTTAACCTTATGTATGGGTTTTTACTTGGCCATAGTGGTCAGGACCCTAGATGACCTCAATATATTGAAATGAAGGAAAAGAGGTACACAATCATCCATGCCCCCAGTAAGGAATATTTATCTTGTCACATGCTTGCCATTTAAGCCTTTATGAGATTGATGCATTTCAAGGATAAGCTTACCGTATGCAACAGTGTAACTAAGCTTGTCATCATCTGCAACATTGATGAAGATGTGAATATTAACGTTCCAAAAATTGCGAAAACATCTAACGATCCTATGAGGATGAGCTGCATCCCTACTGTGCATGACATCCTCAAGAATAAACAAGTTCTTATTTCAATGCTTTTCCATGAATGTCCCAGTGCTGACATTGCATAATTTTGTAAGAGGTTATACCATGTATAAGAGGGCACTATTAGAAATTAATACTATGTACAGAATTTTATTTGAACTAACAAAACCATGCAGTATATTATCTATGTATATGATTAAGAGCACCCTTTATACTTGTTGCCTGCACTTCTTTGAGTTACTGCATGTCCTCAAGGTTTAGGCCTCCCTCATTGTAATCAAGAGCCCCATATGTTTCCTAACAGTGTATGAAACAGCTACAGTATGTTGACCACGCCTTCAGAACCACCCATAGTTGGTTGGTCCATTTGCAGCAACATGTTTTTAATGTTAATAAAATGATTTATAGAAATGTGCCATTGACCTGTCAATAATGTTATTCAATGCCAAGTCAGTAATCACCACATTACCCCTGCAATAGACATAATTGTGACCTATTTGAATTATTAATATTATTACTAGTGAAGCTATAACCCTAGTTGGAAAAACAGGATGCTATAAGCCCAAGGGCTCTAACAGGGAAAAATAGCCCTGTGAAGAAAGGAAATAAGGACATAAACTAGAAGAGAAGTAATGGAAAATTAGAATAAGACATTTTAAGAACAGTAGCAACGTTAACATAAATCTTTCATATATAAACTATGAAAATTTAAAAAAAAAACCAAGAGGGAGAGAAATAAGACAGTGTGTCCAAGTGTACCCTCAAGCAAGAGAATGCAAGACAATGGAAGACCATGCCATAGAGGCTATGGCGTTACCCAAGACTAGAGAACATGGTTAGATTTTGGACTGTCCTTTTCCTATGAGCATTGTTTACCATAGCTAAAGAGTCTCTTCTACCCTTACCAAGAGGAAAGTCACCACTGAACAATTGAAGTGCAATGGTTATCCTCTTGAGTGAAGAATTATTTGGTACTCTTAGTGTTGTCAGGTGTATGAGGAATGAAGAAAATGTGTAAAGAATAGGCCAGACTATAGTACAGTAGTTGGTTTGTATGTAGGTAAAGGAAAAAGGAGCTGTAACCAGAGAGAGATTCAGTATAGTACTGACTGGCCAGTCAAAAGACCCAATAACTCTAGCCCTAGTATCTCAGTGGGCGGCTCGATAGTTCTCTTGTAATACCTTGTAAAATTAACACGTCTTACTACGTTATGATAAAATGTGAATAGCCTACTATTACTGTTTACTGTGTATATTATATTTTTGAGCTCAAGCCATGTCGTCCTGATGGAAGTTCCTTAAAGTAGCTTCCTAAGGGATTTATATACTACAGTGATATTCCCAGAGAATTTGACCTTTAGGTATCCAGAATTCTAACTCCTGGCACGAATATCCTGAAATTTTCTCTCAAGGATATGGCACGCCACATAGCAATTTGCACCCCTAATAGCGTTTACGCTTCGAGGAGGTGTGGCAGAATTGAAGGGGAGCTGTATCAAGGTTACCCCCCTCCCCCCCCCGTTCTCGTACTACTATTGAGTATGACATCAGCGCCATCTCTACGATGGCGGACATTCCTTATTTTGTAGCGATTTCGCTCGGTGGTATTCCCAGCTGATCTAACTTTTTCGATTGTTTTGCAAGGATTATAATTATGCTTTCTCCATCTTCTTCCGCCTCTGGAAAGTTGAGTATCGGGTCTTTACAATGAGTATATTTTGGCTCCTGTTTCACAATGATATTATAGTAATTTGTGCCTAAGAGCTAGGCCTGTTACTGGAGGCGCCATGGGTGCCGTCGTTTGTTAGGCGTGTGTTATGTTAGCAGAACGACTTTCCAGTTTTAAATAGCATTAATTAATTATTTTGATTATTTAGCTATTTAGGCAATTATACTTTTAAAGATATTGATAATGTGCATAATTTTCCTTTTCCATGTCGATCGTATAGTTAGAGTTTCTGTGATTTAGGTAACCGAGATCTCGACTCACCTAGGTAACCTAACCTAGGCGTTTTATTATACGTTCAGACATTTCCCCGGTTACCCTCGTGTATTGTTTTTTCAATTCAAGTGGAGACTGATACCTCCTAGAATTATATGAAACATTACACATCTCCATGGAGATTTAAGGGTAATCTCTTTTTCCCTCTGAGTGTAGCTTCAGGCTACAACCCTAATGGCCATGCCATGAATTTTATTCAGACATGACTAGCCTAGGGTTTTTCCTGTCTCTTCCCTTAACTGCCGGTTGTGGTATACCAGCAGGTTTTGGGATTCAGTCAGAATCTCAGAGTATTTAGTCTTATGTCTGCGACCTTCGGCGGGGTGAATAGGTTGTAGGATACCATCATTCCCCTGCTGGCTAGGTTGCCGGCATTGGAGACTAACCCTCCCTAGCCGCACTTGAAGTACTGGTAGGATACCATCTTCTTGCCACTAGAAGACTAGTCCTGTGCTACAGTCCCCTAGGCTGAAGAGTAGTGTTCTTCTTTTGCCTAGGATGGCGCAGCACTGGAACTCTGTTTCTCCCTTGTTGAGAGGAGGTGGCTATGCCGCCATCCCCTTAACTGTATTGGCAATCTCTAGGTTGGAGAACTGAGACTCTCCTGTCACCTAGGATTCTGCCGATACTGAAACAGAGTTTCTTTTAGAGGTGGTAGGACTGACAATTTTGCCAGTTCCTTCCACATGCTATACAGGACCCTGTTCCCTACCCCTCTGTCCAGTTTTGATGGCCGAGCCATTGTCTTTCATTGGGCCGGCATCCTGCAACCTTACCGTTGCCGGTGGGTTGCCGGAGCCGGCCAGACTCCCTCTCTAAGACCTCTGTCCGGCTGCCGGTAGCTATGCTATCTGTAGGCAGCCATAACAACTGTCAACAGCCATGTTGAATGTCAGTAACCATATGCCTTTCAACTGTCGGCGGCCATGATGGTGGCTGGTGGCAATGCATACTGCTGGCAGCCACATCATCTGTCGGCAACTATGGTCTCTGCTGGTAGCTGACGACTGCCGGCAGCCAAGATGGCTGCTGGTAGCTGGGGGCTGCCGGCAGCCATGATGGCTGTGAGTGGGAAGTCCCTTCTGTCCCCAAGGTTCTTCAGTTCTCCCTTGGACTGCTAACCACAGGTTCAGTTGCCGGAATACCGCCGACCAGGCCAGCACAGATAAGTGCTGACTCAGATGGCAGCACGCCGACTGTACTGGTACTGCCAGAGGCTAGCCTGCCGGCAGTGTATTGGCGACACCTTGCTGGCAATAGTACTGTAGCTGGATGGAAGCCTGAATGGTACATTCTCCCCTTCCATTAGAACCTTCTTTCTGGAGAAAGGCAGTAAAATTAGACTTTTACATCCTTAATTACTGTATACATACACAGTAAGGAATAGCCTTTACTCCATGCTATCTCTCTCTCTCTAGCTAGCATACTGGATATCCTGGCAAGACCTAGCTATGCCGGCTGAACTACAGTATATGTTATACAGGTAGCCTATACTGCAGATAGAAAACTACTATATATTTTATACTAGTAGTTATTTCCAATATATCTTGGATATCCCTACACAGGCATTTGCTGAACCCAATCCCATATTGAATTGATATAATTTCTTCAATATCCTGATTAGAAATCAGTATTTGGATTACCCTACAATATTAAATATCTTCAAGGCAGGGGTAATACACTCCTAACCCTTAAAGGGTAGAGCCTTTATCCTTGAGTCTCCCTGATCAGGAAACTCCATAATTTCATATTGTAAGGAAGGCTACGGCAAATAGGCTGAATGGGAAACACAAATATATGTCTTTATTTTCCCTAGTCCACCCGGCGTCATGCCATCTGACCGTACTGTCAAATGCTGCTACAAAGTCAGCATACTGACTGAACTACAATACACGATTGTACAGTAGCCAGTAATTTGCAATATAGACTTACTGCAAATAGAAAACTACAGTACCATTATACAGTAGTAATTTTTAACATACCTTGGTTACCCTTGTGCGAGCATTCTGCTGGTACCGCTCCTATATTGAAAGAATAATATTTCTTCAATATTCTGATTGAGAATCAGTCATCCTGACCCCACAGTATTAAAAATAAAAAGGGACAGTGAATTAGTACTTCTCTACCCTAGGGGTAAGAGCCCTTCTACTTGGAGTTCCTTGATAGAGGAATCTCCATATAGTTATAGTCCGTGGGCTGAGGGGGCTCACCTTGCACCCCCCTTAAAATTGACAAAAGTGCATTTAGGTTGTAGCATTTGATCCATATTTTTATTTTTTTAATGTTCCCATTGAAAAAATATGGACTCACTACCACTCCTCGGCCACTTTATTTGATGATACCATCGAATTTTGCAGCTGCCAATTTTGGGGTAGGGGAAACCTAATTAGACATAACTCCAGACTGAATGGTCAGACAAAGATAAATGACATATCAAAATGTTTGCTTTGGGCCTCTCTAACAGATAAAATAGACAATTTGCAATTGTTTAATAATTAGGTCACCAGAGGTCAAAAGGTCACCAAATTTGGGGTAGGGTGAAAATTTTAGGCACCTCCATAAATGTAACCCCAGGACCAGCCAGACCAATATCTGATGACTGTTTCTGCCTTATTTCATCTCTAGAGACCTCAAGAAATAGAATAATACCCATTAAGTGTACTTATTGGCCAAATCATGGAGATGAGATATGTTAAAAAAGTCAATTTTCAAATTTGTCGTTTTTTTGCCTCAAAATCGTAAAAACTGATAAAGCTCATAACTCTTCTTATAGAGGGGGTACAGAAATTATTTTGATGTGTTTTCCTAAGTTTTGGGGGTCAGAGAATCCAAAATAAGCATTCTCAACAATGTCAACTAATTACCTCATCCTGGAATTCAACATGGCCGCCACTCTGGACGCCGTAATTTTGAATTGGCTATAACTCCTCCATGAATGCAGCAAGAGAGATAATATTCGTGTCCTCACCCAGGTTCTTGAGATCACAGCATCCAATAAAGGCAGTCTCAACAAGTCTGTCAGTAAATTTGGGGCAAGTCACCTAAATCAACCACAGAAATGCTTTATTTGAAGGTTACGACAATCATGAATGAAATACAATAAAACTGTACATGAATGTGTAATATACTCAGTGATGCAAGACCTCATTGGAAAAATTCACACTGTGTTGCTTTGGACTACAGAAAAAAAGTCAACCTATGCAAAGTATAAAGTTTGATAGTCTACTTGGGTACCTTTGGGTCCACATTTAATTAATGGAAAGGCAATTATTGGAAATATCTTGTGATACAAGGGAGGTCCTTGGTCCTTCGACCCTGAAATCTACCATCTTGTTACTTGAAACTTTCTGAGTCCAAGTCGGACCCACTACCATCACTTTCATAGTCATCATCAAAATTTCCATCACTTCCATTGTTTTCATCCAGGCTTTCATCATCAGACGTCTCTATCAGCCATACCTGTAGGAAGTGCAGTTCCCTTGAACCAACAGATTTCCAGATTTCCATCATTCATTATCCAACCATGATCCACAGCTGGATGAGAGACCTCAGGTTTGGGATAATGGGCACGTTTCCATATCGCAACCTGATAGTTCACCTCCTGATTTGCTCATTTAAACACTCTTGGTGGCTGAAGAGATGAAAGATCAACATTCTTCTTTGAATCAAGCGACTGCCCACTGCACTTTAACTCGAGCATTTGGTATCGAAGCTGGTCAACCTCCTTTGTCTTAGTTTTGGCAGAATACATGTACAGGTGAAATCCTCAAGAGCAAGAAATATTTGATCGGTTACCTCCCATGACTCCCTTAGGCAACTGAAGACTTCTTGGTACTTTGGGCATTTCTGTAGAATTCGCAGCGGTTTTAACTTGACAATTCCTTTAAAGGCACTGGTCATATCGCATCTACTGAATGCATGCAGACCAAGGAGAGACTTCAGTAAGTTGGTGTGAACCCTTTCGATAGTTCTGTGACATCTGTGAATCGCCTTCTGTTCCCAGTGCCAGTATCAAAAAGGAGTTGCACACCTAAGTTTGGAGCATAATACAGAAGTATGAAGAATATATCACTGCCTGGACTTTGAACCCGAACAAATTTATATCCTTCATCCTTGGCATAGGTTGAATAGAGAATGACATGTGAATCAGTCTCTTCCTGGGTTAAGTCAAGAGATTCAATTTGAAATGCAGTGATCTTCCCATTGTCTGCCTTTAGTTTGTACGCCTTGCCTTTACAAACTAAGATAAGCTGCTGCTTCTCTCCCTTTGGTATATTCTCCTCCGTGCACCAAACCCTAAGAGTAATTCAATGAGCTGAGTTTTATTGTCGTCATAACTCAAGAACTCTTTCCAGTTATCTGGTCGCCTTGTGTTTTCTCCACTAACCAAATGTTTTTCTCCCGAGCCAAGATTTGTTCTCTCCGGGATTTTATTGAATTGGGCATGTATGTGTCAGTGCTGAAAATCACACTAGATTTCCCAGATGTAGAGACGGACAAGATGTTTTGACATATCTGTTTGAATGTTTTTGGCATTTCCTTCATTGAGTGAAACAGCATTTCCATCTTCTACATTCATGGTATCTTTGCCAGGAGGAATAGCGGAATCATTCGTGTCTTTCACTAAGTGGTGGAATGCCTTGGTCTTATATGTCTTCAGAAAATACCCATCTGGTGTCTCAAGTGATGATGGCACAGGCACGAGTGGGTATCGTAGAAGTTCTTGAACATCCTATTTGTGGTTTTGAGACTTAACCAACAACTTGAAGGCGATATTCCCCTGCTGTTTGTACTCCACTGTTTTGTTACTTGATATTTTCTCAAGTGCTTTCTTGCCAATGTCAGTGAAAGTCTTCAGCCTCTGTTTGGGCAATGGAGCAAAGAAGTCATCATTCTTCTTCAGTCTCTCTGTTATGAATGCATTCTTCCGGCGGCTTTCTCCCTCTTCTGGATCTGTGATGAACAGGTATCACGATGCTAGCTGTCTTAGCTGCTTTCGCCCCCCATATTCACCATATGTAGCATCACCTCGGGGTACCTTGGATACTTGTAGGAAGTGCAGTTCCCTTGAACCAACAGGGTTCTAGATTTCCATCCTTCATTATCCAACCATGATCCACAGCTGGTTGAGGGACATCATGTTTGGGATAATAGGCACGTTTCTATATCGCAACCTGATAGTTCACCTTCTGATATGCTCATTTAAACACTTTTGGTTTACATGCCCAATTCAATAAAATCCCTGGAGATATCAAATCTTGGCTCAAGAAAAAAACATTTGGTTAGTGGAGAAAACACAAGGCGACCAGATAACTGGAAAGAGTTCTTGAGTAATGACGACAATAAAACTCAGCACATTGAATTACTCTTCTAGGTTTGGTGCATGGAGGAGAATATACCAAAGGGAGAGAAGAAGCAGCTTATCTTAGTTTGTAAAGGCAAGGCGTACAAACTAAAGGCAGACAAGGAGAGGATCACTGCATTTCAAATTGAATCTCTTGACCCAACCCAGGAAGAGACTGATTCGCGTGTCATTCTCTATTCAACCTATGCCAAGGATGAGGGATATGAATTTGTTCGGGTTCGAAGTCCAGACAGTGACATATTCTTCATACTTCTGTATTATGCTCCAAACTTAGGTGTGCAACTCCTTTTTGATACTGGCACTGGGAACAGAAGGCGATTCACAGATGTCACAAAACTATCGAAAGGGTTCACACCAACTTACTTAAGTCTCTCCTTGGTCTGCTTTCCTTGGTCTGCATGCATTCAGTAGATGCGATATGACCAGTTCCTTTAAAGATATTGTTAAGTTAAAACTGCTGTGAATTCTATAGAAATGCACAATGTACCAAGAAGTCTTCAGTTGCCTAGGGGAGTCATGGGAGGTAACCGATGAAATATTCCTTGCTCTTGAGGATTTCACCTGTACCATGTATTCTGCCAAAACTAAGACAAAGGAGGTTGACCAGCTTAGATACCAAATGCTCGAGTTAAAGTGCAGTGGGCAGTCGCTGGATTCAAAGAAGAATGTTGATCTTTCATCTCTTCAGCCACCAAGAGTGTTTAAATGAGCAAATCAGGAGGTGAACTATCAGGTTGCGATATGGAGACGTGCCCATTATCCCAAACCCGAGGTCTCTCATCCAGCTGTGGATCATGGTTGGATGATGAATGATGGAAATCTAGAACCCTGTTGGTTCAAGGGAACTGCACTTACTACAGTTATGGCTGATATACTTGAGACGTCTTATGATGAAAGCCTTGATGAAAACAATGGAAGTGATGGAAATTTTGATGATGACTATGAAAGTGATGGTAGTGGGTCCGACTTGGACTCAGAAAGTTTCAAGTAACAAGATGGTAGATTTCAGGGTCGAAGGACCAAGGACCTCCCTTGTATCACAAGATATTTCCAATAATTGCCTTTCCATTAATTAAAAGTGGACCCAAAGGTACCCAAGTAGACTATCAAACTTTATACCTTGCATAGGTTGACTTTTTTCTGTAGTCCAAAGCAACACTGTGTGAATTTTTCCAATGAGGTCTTGCATCATATGAGTATATTGTACATTCATGTACAGTTTTATTGTATTTCATTCATGATTGTCGTAACCTTCAAATAAAGCATTTCTGTGGTTGATTTAGGTGACTTGCCCCAAATTTACTGACAGACTTGTTGAGACTGCCTTTATTGGATGCTGTGATCTCAAGAACCTGGGTGAGGACACGAATATTTATCTCTCTTGCTGCATTCATGGAGGAGTTATAGCCAATTCAAAATTACGGCGTCCAGAGTGGCGGCCATGTTGAATTCCAGCATGAGGTAATTAGTTGACATTGTTGAGAATGCTTATTTTGGATTCTCTGACCCCCAAAACCTAGGAAAACACATCAAAATAATTTCTGTAGCCCCTCTATAAGAAGAGTTATGAGCTTTATCAGTTTTTACGATTTTGAGGCAAAAAAAAAAACGACAAATTTGAAAATTGACTTTTTTACATAACTTCTCATTTCTATGATTTGGCCAATAAGTACACTTAATGGGTATCATTCTATTTCTTGCGATCTCTAGAGATGAAATAAGGCAGAAAAAGTCATCAGTTATTGGTCTGGATGGTCCTTGGGTTACATTTATGGAGGTGCCTAAAATTTTCACTTGACCCTAAATTTGGTGACCTTTTGACCTCTGGTGACCTAATTATTAAACATAATTGCAAATTGTCTATTTTATCTGTTAGAGAGGCCCAAAGCAAACATTTTGATATGTCATTTATCTTTGTCTGACCATTCAGTCCGGAGTTATGTCTAATTAGGTTTCCCCTACCCCAAAATTGGCAGCTGCAAAATTCAATGATGTCATCAAATAAAGTGGCCGAGGAGTGGTAGTGAGTCCCTATTTTTTCAATGGGAACATTTAAGAAATGAAAATATGGATCAAATGCTACAACCTAAATGCGCTTTTGTCAATTTTAAGGGGGGGTGCAAGGTGAGCCCCCTCAGCCCACGGACTATTAATACCGAGGGGAGGTAACAGCATTTGCTTGCAGGAGGTACAGAAGTATGTGTCTCCTACTATCCCTCTATAGCTTACTATCCTAAGCTATTCTGTCATAGATGACCACTGCATGTTGATTATCAGGAGATAATCCTTTGTATACTTATTCGGTTTTCCTTTCTTCTTATGCTGCAGTCTTCTGCAAGGCCAAGAGTAAGTATTTTTACGGTCATAATACTTGCAGGTTTCATGCCCCCTGCAATATTATTTCCGGATCCCTACATTATTGGAACCCGCAGGCTTACAATATATGTCGGACATTAATGTCCGAAGGTTTTGAGAATCCCAAGTCTACAGAGACAAGGGATACAGCTAAATACAAATTACGCAACTGGGTGAGAGGCTTCCAGAAAATCTCTCCGGGACCTTACTTAGCTAATGATAGGATGCGTAAGCTACTATTTCCAAAAGCAAGTAAGGAAATAGTGGTGCCTCAGGCACCAACTACATCCCCTGACGGCCAGATAGCCTTTGGGAAGGAGGGCAAAAAGTGCCCCAGGGTAGGAGAGGAAAATGTCGTGTCGGAATTTCCTCCGCCTATGCCGGCTCTAGAGCCATCGACATCTTCATCTTCTACCCCTCTATTAGATAGAATGGAACAATTATGTATCCAACTGAATAATCAAATAGAGAGCTTTCGTAAACAAAACAAAAAGCAGGAAGTAAAACGCAAGATAGAGCCTCGCAAAGCTTCTCTTGTCGCTTCCCAAGGGTCATTCAAACGACCCATGGATCAAGACCTACCAACATGCTCCAAAACCAATCCCTGGAGGTTTGCGGAGCTGATGCCGATTTTAAATGGCAAACTCTACATCTCAGAGAAAATGGGTGCTGTTCCTTTGGACAGAATTCAATTTTGGCCAAGCTTTGATGCTTTCCCTAATTGTTTTGTTCGCCTGAGGTATGAACCAAAGTCAAGAAAAGGAACGGAATCAAAGGAGGTCATGATTCTCGACCATGATAAGGCACAGGCTATCCTGTCAGGTAGGCTGAAAAAGGCGGGTTATTCAGAGTCGAAGGTATTCTCACTGAATAACAGACACCCTTCCTTTCTTGCTCCTGCTTCAATCTCATTTACATCTGTTGCCAAAGCAGTGGAGGCGAGTAAGCCATGTCCTGCAATCGAGGAGTGCAAGCCTCTGTCACCAGCTTTTCCCAGACAGGAAAAGGACTGGAAGGAAGTCCACTTAACCTTTTCAGTAGGAAGATTAGATGCGGATGTCGCCAGTCGACAATTTAATGAATGTCTCCCTAAACTATCCGAGTTGCTCTTGTATAATGAACAAGAGACAAAGGGGAGACTTGCAGCCTCCCTTTCTCTACAAAACTACATAGAGTTGTGTTCAACCTACCAAAATACTCCAGACATGCTCATGGTCCTAGCCCAAATGCATATGGCTACCTTAGTGAAGGACCTTTACGCCTTTATGAAGGCTAGGAGAGCATTTAGAGAGTTTGTGTTTGCTGCTGCAACAGTGAAACACGAAACAAGGAAGCTAATATCTTCCAACATCTGGGGTAAAGACCTCTTCCCACGCGAGGTAGTTAGGAAAGTGATTAAGAATGCCACCATGGAGAACATAAGTCCTCTCCAAAAGTGGGGCATCCTTTCAAAGAGAAAATCTTCCATGGTTGTAGGTCCCCAATCTAAAATGACTACGGGAAATGCTGGAAATATCCGGGCTGCTCAACAGCATCCCACAATTCCAATGACCACGGTGCCACAGGCAGGTGGTCAAAAGTTTAAACTTACTGACTATTCGAAGCATGAAGATGCTTCTGCTAGGAGGGACGCTCCTTCAGGATCGTTGGACCTTCGATCCTTGGGTCCAAGGCCTATTCAAGATGGGACTTTGATGGGGAACATTTCCTTACCTTCTCCTACAATCCAAAACCCTCTTGGAGGAGTATACCTGAGAGCTCTAGAGAATGCAGGTGGTAAGAAAACTATAGTCCATCGAATTCCAGGGAAGGCTGTTTTGTGTTGACGAGAAGGACTCAAGAAATCTCCGAGTCATTCTGAACTTGTCGCCACTCAACAAGTTCATAGAAAACAGCAAGTTCAGAATGTTAATCCTTCCGAACATATGGACCTTGTTCCAAAAAGGGGTGTTCGTAGTCTTGTCAGACCTGAAAGGTGTCCTGTGGCAACTTCCAGTCAATCACCCCCTTCCCTCCTATCTAGAATTCAAGTTACAGATAGTAACATACATCCTAAGAAAGACACGTGTCAGACTAGACACAGTCCTAAATATCTTCATAGGATTAGCAGACTTAGTCACGTTAAAACCAAGCCTAGAAATGGTTCAGGCATCAATGTACCTGGACGAGAGGCTGGAGTGGGCAGCACCCGAAGTGGCTGGTCTATGTGCATCCAAAGGAATGACCCGGTTCCCGGGACATCACGGATGCCAGATAAGCTTCTAGAAGTCTCGACTATCTCCAGCTCAAGAGTTTCAATGGCTGAAAAACCATTGAAGCCTGTGGTTACATCAACTCTCCTTTCCCTTGGGAATATAAAAGGAGATCGCGAGGTCTGTCAAGAGACTCGGCTAATCAGTCAGATTTCCAAGACGCTAACAGGGAGAAGCGCTAAACTCTCCCCAGTTCGTAATAGTGACAGACCTAGTGCTAAGAGCACAGCGGAAAGATGCGTTAAGAGCCTGGAGAAAATACGCATCAAACGCTTGAAGAGATAAAAAAAGACCGATATCAATCCCTCTTTATTCGCTTCTCTAACAAAAGTTAAAGCACGAAAGTCCCAAGACTCTACTGGTCCTATCATGAGTGGGGAAGCTCCCTCCTCACAGATAAGACTTAATACGACTGATCTGGGACACCAAACTGATAATGAGACGTCACAATCAATAATGCTAAAGAACGTCTCATACAGTCTAGGTGAAGTTAACCATCCCTTTCTTAAAGGGATGGCACCTGTCAGCAGTTCATATACAATTGATCCACAGTGTGACAGTGGATGCTCTATTTCAATTCAAGCCGATAGAGTTGGAATGGTCCATGGACGCAGACCTATTCCCTCCCAGATAGGAACAATTCCTGGAACTGCAGATTGACCTCTTCATCACGAGCGTCTTCAAGAAACTACCTCGATATGTAGCCCCATACGAGGATCCTCTAGTGGGGTTGATAGACGGCATGTCTGTGGTATGGAAGGGATGAACTCAGGTATGCCTGTTCATCCCATCCAATCACCTGCTGAAGGTCCTCAACAGGCTCAGATACTTCTAAGGGGGAGTAGCTCCTTTGGCTCCCAAATAGCCCAAGAGGAATCTGTCCTCCTTAATGAAGGAACTGAAGCTGAGGCTGGTCCTAGTTCTGAACCTAAGTCTATTTCAGAAGGTTCAGAAATTAACTGCCTTCGTTTTATCACAGAGATCCCAAACCCTTCATTTCATGATTTTCTCTAGTGGTTAGAAAAAGATTTGGGATCTCAAAAAGCAATATTGAATTCTTAGAAGACTACAAGGCTAAGTCAACTAAAAGACAATATGAGTCTTCCTGGAGAAAAGTGGGTTGCATTTGTGAAAGCAAAAGGACCGAAAGAAATTTCAATGAACTTCTGTCTGTCCTTCTTTGTCCACCTTCATAGTCAAGGTCTGACGGCCAACACGATAAATACATGCAGGTCAGCCTTGACTAGACCTCTTCTATATGCCTTTAAGTGGATCTGGCGAATGAAATTTTTAATAAGATTCCGAAGGCATGTGCAAGGCTTAGGCTTGCAGTATCACCAAAGCCCATCTCTTGGTCTTTGGACAAGGTCCTACATTATGCCTCATCTGTGAACAATGAAGATTGTTCCCTTAAGGATCTAACCCAAAAGGTTATTTTTCTGTTCGCTATAGCCTCTGGGACTAGAGTTAGTGAAATAGTGGCCCTATCCAGAGATGAGGGCCACATTCAGTTCACAGAAGTGGGAGAACTGAATCTCTTTCCTGATCGATCCTTTTTCGCTAAAAACGAGCTACCCACTAAGAGGTGGGGTCCCTGGAGAATCTGCCCTCTGAAGGGAGATGTCTCTCTATATCCTGTAGAATGTCTAAAGGTCTATCTTCATAGAACTTCAGACTTTAGGGGAGGACAGCTCTTTAAAGGAGAAACTTCTGGATCAAATTTATCCCTAAAACAACTAAGGGCGAAGCTCACCTACTTTATTCGTAGAGCGGATCCTCACAGTATTCCCGCAGGTCATGATCCGAGAAAAATTGCTTCATCACTGAACTTTTTTCAGTATATGGACTTTGAGCGACTTCCCTCATATACTGGATGGAAATCATCCAGTGTGTTCTACAAACACTATGCTAAGCAAAGCAGGTCCATGAACTGAAGCATTATGTGGTGGCGGCAGGTAGTGTTTTAAAACCTGCCGTCTAATTCTACGTTGAACAGCTAATTGACTGGGACTGTCAATTAAAGGGAGAAGGGGTCACCACTTTTAGGGTGACTTCCTTTAAATAAGTGTTACCATGGTGACACTAATTCTGTTCATAATCCCAGGTGTGGAATTATACAGATAGCACTAGTACCGTGTGTACGTAGTACACATTGTTGATAGGATGTAACCGGTACAGAGATCATGAAGAGAAATTTTACTATATAAAAATTTTCTTCAATTTGAGAGTGGCACTCATTATTTCTTTCCTTTCAAGAAGAAATATAGTCTCTGTACTCGTTACGTGTATAATCCCATTGTAATACTACATTCGTTTTACTGGTTAACTCATTTAGTCATTTATTAGGAATAAATGTCTATTAGGATATAGTGCATCCGAATTCCCCCGACAATTGCATGTATAAATGCCAGTTCTTTGATTTACTAAAGTTACCAAAGTAAGTATTCTTCATATAGTTGTATGCTCACAAATAATAGATCTAAGAGACACTGATATTGATTCAGCAATATATACAAACTATGAGACTGTTTGTATATTCAGTGTATTCTTATGTTTGTTCATACAATATATGTTAACCTTGAGACCCCTTTTCTACTGTCTAGAATGACTTCCCTGTAGGAGGCAGGAAGCACTAACATTGTTTATGATTAGTGATGATGACGGATAACGGTGACGTCATTTGTCTCAATTGGTCCCCATGACCATAGAAATGTTGTTCCAAGGTTAAGGCACTGATGAAAATCCACAGATACACTAATACTCTGGTATGCTTCCATCAGGACGACATGCTGTACTGTATCTGTAACACCGTGCTCAATGCCACAAGGAATGTCTGCCATCGTAGAGATGGCACTGTTGTCATGCTCAATAGTAGTACGAGAACGGGGGGTAACCTTGATACGGCTCCCCTTCTATTCTGCCACACCACCTCGAAGCGTAAACGCTATTAGGGGTGCAGATTGCTATGTGGCGTGTCAAGAATACGTCCTCTGATATGATGCCATATCCTTGAGAGAAAATTTAAGGATATTCGTGTCAGAAGTTAGAATTCTGGATACTTAAAGGTAAAATTCTCTGGGAATATCACTGTAGTACATATATCCCTTAGGAACCTACTTTAAGAAACTTCCATCAGGACGACATGGCCATCTCGCCCAAAAATAGATTTTTCGCTAGACTCAAAATCCGTTAAATCTCCCTTGTATTTGTAAGTTGTAAATGAATGTCGTTTACCCTTTATAGCTAACCTTAATTCCAAAGAAAAGGGATTTATGAGAAAATTGAATGTTGTCTATAAACTATATGCTTCTATATACCCCTTGGTTTCAGTGGATCTTGTGTATTAATAATAATGCCTTTTTAACTTTATAAAGTTTCAGTGTCAGCTTTTATGCCAAAAAATATTCATGTTTTATCTAACATTATTATAGGCAGTGTGATTCACAAACCCATATGTTTTCTCTTTTTCAATGGAATTGTAGGATGAGGTATGGTGATCACTGTATTATATGGCCCCATTTATAACAGGGTTTGAGGCAACTCTTAAATCCATCTATTTTTTCTTTTCACCCAGCTTTCCCTTTAATTCATTCCATTTTACTCAATCTTGAATGACTCCAAACATTAATTTAGGAAAATCTTATCAGTCAGAAAATATGGCTCATTGGCTTGTTTTAAATATAAAAATCATAATGTAAGGTGCATTTTTAATGCTTCATAGTTTTTTAGTATTGTTCAGTAGATATAGTCTAATTTTTTTTTTTCACCTTAGGTTTTGTCACTCATGAGCAGTAATGCAGCTGTTGCCCTCAATTATGGTATGTTTAGAAGAAAAGAAATAAATAGCACTGCACAGAATATCTTGTTTTATGACATGGGAGCATCATCAACAACGGCTACAATTGTTTCTTATCATACTGTCAAGACAAAGGAAAAAGGATATTCTGAAACTAACCCTCAGGTGTCTGTTTTGGGTCTTGGGTAAGTTGAATGCCAAATTTTTCTGAGATATCTGTAACAGTTTAGTAATATAATCTTTTGATAAGGTATTGGGAAAGGAACCTTATAATGTAAGTGAGTTGATTTTTGGTCAACTCTAGTGTGCATGGGATATGTTATGTTCCCAAAATTTTAGCCATATTCATATTGAAAGAGTTGATATTTTGAAGTCTATTACAGAAGTGTTATTTAAATTAAGCCTCTCAACTTTACGTGTAGACCTATGTTTGAACTGCTGAACTGCAGGAGTCACAAAAGGTGAACTACACCACACAAGCAATTTGTACATGCATTACAGCTTAAACCTTTGAAGACAACAATCTTTTATTGATATCACAACTTGTGCTGCTGATAGTTATCTATAGGTGTTGCCTATGTTTCTGTGGATTACGAGTAAAAAAACACAGGAATTTTGTTTTCTGTAAAAGGGACCCAAAGAATAGGAATTACAGTACTGATTTGTAACTATCTTCAGTATCTACTGATCACTGATACCAGCTTACTCTGAACAGTCAGTTACTCATGAGATTTTGTTGGCTTTTAGATTCAAACTTGTCCTCTTAGCATGTGGTCTGCTGAACCCAGCGCAAATGGCTGCCATTAAAACCTTGCTGAAAAGACAACTGGGTATTATAGAATATCACTCTGATAAACTTAAGTGGAGGGGTTTGATATATCACTCATCTGTATCATGATCTCTTATCACACCTAATGGCACATACTCAGCCTTAATCATTATCTTCATTGGGAAAGACCCCAAGCAGTTATTTTATAAAACTTTCCATATGACCCTCATAACCACTATTGGCTATCACAGCCATTGTATGATAATATTATTGTTTTTTAGCTTTGCAGTGCTTGATTACAAGGCTTTGGAAATTATTGAGTTTTTCTTCCAATTCTTTAGGTAGATTTTGTTAGTCATATTTTACTAATGTCATTAGTAGCAACTATGGTAATTGTTTACTATCTTACAAAAGTTGAACTGCAGTAAAACAGCTATTGTTATCCAAATCAGTTGTTCATAATAATGCAGTGGTTTTTCATTTGGTTGGGTATAGCCATTTGTATTACAGGTACTACAGTAACTATACTTCTATCATTCTCTTTTGTTTTTTAACTTATTGAACTAGAAGTTGGAATAAAGAGGTTAGTGTATTATAATTTGGCCTTAAAGCAAGAACTCGCATGATGCACAAGATACATGATAAAAGTATAGGTTTCCGGTAAATTGCTCGAAAACAAAATCCTCGAAATCAATTGCTCGAAAAATAATTACTCGAACTATCAATTCCTCCAAAGACAGATTTCTCGAAAACAAATGACTTCAAACATTTTGTTTTTGAGCAATTGAACTGGAAAAAGACAGGTTTCTTCAGTTTTATAAGGTGACTATACATTTATGAAAGATATAATTTTACCATATTTCACGCCATGTATTGTATACAGTTTTAAAAGATCCGTCAGCATACCAGTGCTCAGATTGAATTAGGATGTCAGGATTCTTTTGGGTTGCAAAAACCAATATACGCTTATTTGTGGGAGTAGAGTCATAGATAACAAATGAATCTCCTTTGTTATTTTTCGTAAACCCTTCAGGGATATCAAGATGGGGGAGCTATTAGGCAAAACTTGTCTAACATGTTTTTTGCATGTGCATTGTGGATGGTTCTTTACATGATGTCTACTGAAGGAAACTTCCACTGAGGCACCTGATATAATATACAGTATTTTGGTGTATCTCGATTATTCCCAGAAAGTTTTTTCACCTTTATTATTTTAGCAGCCTCAATTCCACAAGCATTTCCTTCATGATTATGATTTCCACTATGGTTTGTGGTACTATCATAGACAATAATAGCTTTAGCACAGCAATTTCTTTACTTAGACATTTCACAATTCCAGTAGGCTATGTCTTATTGCTCACTGATTTATTCTTTAACATAAAGGTAGCCATCCAAACACAATTTATTCTTTCCATTTTGAAACGCTTTCTGCAAAATTTAAACCCATCTTAATGGTTTAAAATTTCCAGAAATAATACTGATGAAACACAAACTAAAAATGAGGAGGTTTAGAAAACAAAGTCATTAATGGGCAAGATAATGATACTTATCAATTGTTTTTAACGCTGTAAGTATTCTTAGTGAACTAAAGATAAAAGTTTAGAAAACAAAATTATTAACGGTTAAGATAAAAATATTTAGCAATGGTGTTTAAAGCTTAAGTGTTTGTAATGAACGTTTAAAGAAAGAATATTGGGTTTCGAGGAATTGATAGTTCTAGAAATAATTTTTCGAGGATTTTGTTTTCGAGCAATTGATTTCGAGTAATTTACATGGAATCAAAAGTGTATAGAGTCAGCCCTTGATAATCGCTTGTTCTGTCTTTGTGGATTCGGTCATCCGCGATATAGAAAACTGTATAACCTGTTTAATAAAAAATCACGTACACTTCGCTTTTTCGTGATAAGTACTCTTATGGGTCGACATTTTCAAATCGACCGTGCAAAGCAGAACTTCCTAACATTATTGCTGAACACATGTAAACTTTTCAGTAATTAACGGGGTATAGTAATTCTGAGAATAAAAAATGATTGAAAGAAGTTCATACATGCATTATGTTTATGTAATATATAACGTTGATGAGAAATATAAATAAGCATTATAGTTAGAAGAAAAGATTCTCTCTCTGAAAAAATGTAAATTTGTTTGAAATTGGATTGTTTTGATTTAATTATCATATGCTTAAATAATTTTCTGTTGCAGAATTGTTATTTTAATGAAGAAAAATAAGGAAATTAGAATTTACATAGAATTTACGGTAATTGGTAACTTCCTTGCAGGTAATTGTCGACTTAACGACCGAGATAGGGACCGAGAAAAGAGTTTTAAGTCAATCTGGACATATGTCGAACTTAAAAATCAAGTTTCCATAGATTTATTATGCTGCGTCGTGATTCGGCAATCATCTAAGTCATATTTCATCAATAATTTTTTACTATCATTATTTAATTTTCTTGTTTCATAGGATATCATATGCTCTATTGAATAATTTTTGTAGTCTGTTTTTCAATTTTGGAAGCATTTTAACCCTTTTACCCCCAAAGGACGTACTGGTACGTTTCACAAAACCCATCCCTTTACCCCCATGGACGTACCGGTATGTCCTTGCAAAAAAATGGTATAAACATTTTTTTTTTCATATTTTTTATCATTTTTTAAAAAAAAAATCAGGCATTTTCCAAGAGAATGATACCAACCTGACCTCTCTATGACAAAAATTAAGGCTGTTAGAGCAATTCAAAAAAAATATACTGCAAAATGTGCTGGGAAAAAAATAACCCCTTGGGGGGGTTAAGGGTTGGAAATTTCCAAAGAGCCTGGGGGTAAAAGGGTTAACAATCAGCAATCTCCAACTTTTTTTTTGTTTACCTTTGCTTGTGATCAGCTAATCTTCATGAAGAATATTACATCAACACCAATATGTTGCAGGATATAATAGTTTTCGTACATTACGTTTATAGCCATTATTAATTTTATCATACGAATAGGTTCACTTTTTTCTCTTTCTCTGTGCGTGTGCGTGCGTGCGAGTACCGGTAGTTCATTTTTAAAGCTTCATACAGCATTTAATTTTTAAGTGCATTATTAAGCCTTCATATTTTATTAGACATAGTTGTATTTAATTGTGGTTTATTAAAGCATAACTGTACAGTGAGCCCTCGCTACTTCGCGGTTCGACTATCGCGGATTCACGACTTCGTGGATTTTTTTCATAACGCATGTATATACATATATCGCGGATTTTCCGGAAATTTCGAAAATAGCCGCGATATATGAAGACTCCAAATATTTCGTGAATTCCATTAATAATTAGTAATACTGTATCTGCTCTTACTGATGGTACATTGCATTACATATGACATATAATTCAGTACAGAAAGAAATCAAACACGAAAAGAGAATGTGATCATACGATAATTCAGTATACTGTACGTAGTAAAATTAAATCGAAATTGAAACGCAAATCAGATGCAGTCTGACTTTGTCATATTTGAATGGTGTAAGGCTGCTGATGGCTACTACTACAAATGTAATGGATGTGCATCTTTTCCATGAATCTTTTGTATGTACAGTGAACCCTCGTTTATCGCGGTAGATAGGTTCCAGTCGCGGCCGCGATAGGTGAAAATCCGCGAAGTAGTGACACCATATTTACCTATTTATTCAACATGTATATTCAGACTTTTAAAACCTTCCCTTGTACGTAGTACTGTTAACAAACTACCCTTTAATGTACAGAACACTTAATGCATGTACTACAGTACCCTAAACTAAAACAGGCACAAATATTAAAGGTGATTTTATATCATGCATTTCCTAAACATGCTAAAAAGCACGATAAAAAATGGCAACCAATGTTTTGTTTACATTTATCTCTGATCATAATGTAGAAACAAACTGGAGGTAGAGCTTTGCTTATTACCCAGACATATTTCCCATACTTTTCCCTTAGAACTACATCACATCTTCCTACTTTAGATATATATATATATATATATATATATATATATATATATATATATATATATATATATATATATATATATATATATATATATATATATATATATATATATATATATATATATATATATATGTGTGTGTGTGTGTGTGTGTGTGTGTATATATATATATATATATTTATATGTATATACATATACATACCTACATATATACATAAATACATGCATACATATATATATATATATATATATATATATATATATATATATATATATATATATATATATATATATATATTGTATATATATGGGTTATGGAAAAAATCCGCGAAGTGGTGAATCCGCGATGGTCGAACCGCGAAGTAGCGAGGGTTCACTGTATACGTACGTAGTACTGCATCCAATAATATTCTTTGTTGCAAAAATCACATCTCGAATAAGCGTACATATCCTACAACAAAACTAGCGTAAAATAGCGTATGTAAAGCATACTGTATATAGTATCTTGTATTTGAATTTGTAACTACTACGTAGCATGTAAGACGGACCGTGATTGGTTCCAGTGCTGATAGATGATGAATCCGCTCCCTAGTTTTGTAATCTAGCCTGTGATTGGTGTTTTGACCGCTTCTCCGATCCGCAGCATCTTCTTGCGGCCACTTGGTTTGCCGCTCTCTCGCCGGGTAGATGCTGCTACGTTACTGTGTAACTTTAATCTGTGCTGTGCGTGATTGTTTGAAGTTGAACTTTTTGTTGAACTTTCTGTTTAACCCCTACAATGGCTCCCAAGCATTCTGCATCTACTAAGGCTGGTAGTGAGCCTAAATGCCACCGAAAAATGATGACGATTGCTGAGAAGGTGACACTTCTCGATATGTTGAAAGAAGGCAGAAGTTACGCGGCCGCAGCCCACCATTTTGGAGTGAACGAATCCACCGTTCGCTACATTAAGAAGGACGAGGCGAACATTAGAAAGACGGCTGCCATCACCTTTAGCAGGTCAACGAAGCGAGTTGTTACCGCTCATAATAAAACGATCGTCCGTATGGAAGGTGCTTTAGCAGTCTGGATTGCCGACTGCCGGAAGAAGAACATATCCTTGGATACGAACACCATCCGAACCAAGGCTTTGGGTTTGTATGAGAATTTTGCGGCAAAGGAACCTCAAGACGACGATGGCGGCCATGCTGAAGAAGACGAAGATGATGTACTAGATGAACCTCAAGCAGGGACATCCACTGATTCCCAGCCTCAGAAACAAAGTTTTTTCGCCAGCAAAGGATGGTTCGCGAAGTTTCAGAGACGCCTTGGCCTGAAAAGTGTTTCCCTGCATGGCGAGACGGCTTCCGCAGACACTACCGCTGCTGAAACTTACGCGAATGAGACATTCAAGAACATTATCACTGAAGGTGGATACAAGCCCAAACAAGTGTTTAATATGGATGAGACCGGCTTGTTTTGGAAGAGAATGCCGTCGCGAACTTTCCTGTTCAAAGAAGAAGCCAAAGCCTCTGGATTTAAAGCATTCAAAGATCGTGTTACCCTCGTGATGTGTGGCAATGCTGCTGGATTTTTGCTAAAGCCAGGGCTTATTTACAAATCGAAAAACCTTCGCGCTTTGAAAAATAAGAATAAGAATCTCCTTCCCGTGTACTGGATGCATAATCCAAAAGCATGGATTACGAAGATGCTGACCTCCAACTGGTTCCACCAGTGTTTTATCCCGCAAGTCAGTAAATATCTCTTAGAGAAGGGCTTGCCATTTAAGATCCTTCTCCTTATGGATAACGCTGGTGGACACGCAACTGATCTGTCGCATGAGGGCATTCAGGTTGAGTTCCTGCCACCCAACACTAAGGTCATTAATTTAACCGATGGACCAGGGGGTTATCAGGGCGTTCAAGGCCCTCTACACGAAGAATACCTTGGCGGACCTCGTTGCGTGTGTGGATGCTGCCTAAGATGATGAGAATGAAACATTCAGTTTGAAGGCGTACTGGTGGAAGTACACAATAGCCACATGCCTGCAGAACATCCAGAAGGCACTAAAAGAAATGAAACCTGCTACTGTTAATGCAAGCTGGAAGAAGTTGTGGCCCCAGATTGTTTACGATGACGAGGGATTTACACCTGCTGAGATTCAACACACTGCAATACGGAAATCTGTGCAGTTGGCTGCGATAATTAGAGGTGACGGGTTTGGTGACATGACGACTGAAGACATCGACGACGAGTAGTTGGACTGCCATTCCCAGCCGCTAACTGACGCAGACCTCGAAGACCCGACGAAATCGGCCAGTGAAGAAGACAGTGAAACAGGAAGAGACCCAAGAAAATGTTGAAGAAACGGGTTTAACATTAGAACGGCTTGCCAAGCTCTGCAACCTTGCGAAGGAGTTGAAAGAATTATTGTTCTATGCAATTCTGCAACAAAATTGGTGAAGACATGACTCCCTACAGGATGCTCTTCGAGCGAAAAAAGAAGCAGCGGCAGCAACTTCCGATCACAATGTTCTTTCAGCCTCGCAAAAAAGAGCCAGTTCCTCCTGCTACTATGCCTTCGGAAGAAATTGAAGAAGTGTCCCAGGAAGAAGTTGAGGTGGGGTCCCAGGAAAAGACACCTCCGTCTGAAGAGACGTAAAATACTATCATTGGCTGCACAGTAGAAAACAGCATCAGCTTCATCATCATCATTTCTAGTGTGCAGCAAATTCATCGCCATCATCATTCAAGTTTTTTTTCAACTTCTTTCGTGGTGAGTACAGTAACAATCTTTATTTTTTTATACTACTTTAATATTCTAACATTTTAATATTTGTGCCTGTTTTAGTTTAGGGTACTGTAGTACATGCATTAAGTGTTCTGTACATTAAAGGGTAGTTTGTTAACAGTACTATGTAAAGGGAAGGTTTTAAAAGTCTGAATATACATGTTATAACCTATCATATTTTTTTGTTTATTACATTTAAAACAACTCTCTCTCTCTCTCTCTCTCTCTCTCTCTCTCTCTCTCTCTCTCTCTCTCTCTCTCTCTCTCTCTCTCTCTCTCTCTCGTAAATTATCATTCGGTCATTAGCGGCAGTTTTTTATTGTTGATTAAACGCCAAAAAAAAAGAAAAAAAAAATTTTCCAGCTTTGCTACGTATGTAGGATTTTATATAGATACGGTAAATAATATTTGTAATAACATATTTACTAAAAGCTTTTAATATCATTATTTATCACTTTCATCATGCGCGTTTAATGCCTTCATTTGTTTATTACGATCGAAGATGGTGCGTACAGTAAACGAATGGAAGGTTTCCGTTTCAGGCGGCGTCATAAAGAAAAACATTATATAAATGGCTCTCATTTCATTTATTTGGAAGTCCTAAGAAAAATTAAGTAGAACATTGGTAATAACAAAATCAACATATAATCGATGCAAAAACTAACATATACACAGAAAGTGTAAATGCGTTTGTTTCTTCATTATGATCAGAGATAAATGTAAACAAAACATTGGTTGTCATTTTTTATCGGGCTTTTTGGCGTGTTTAGGAAACGCATGATATAAAATCGCCTTTAATATTTGTGCTTGTTTTAGTTTAGGGTACTGTAGTACATGCATTAAGTGTTCTGTACATTAAAGGGTAGTTTGTTAACAGTACTACGTAAAGGGAAGGTTTCAAAAGTCTGAATATACATGTTAAATAAATACGTAAATATGGTGTCCCTACTTCGCGGATTTTCAGCCATCGCGGTCGGGTCTGGAACCTGTCGACCGCGATAAACGAGGGTTCACTATATTCATTTTTCAAATTTTGGAGCTTTTCAGTAATCAGCTATTACTTTTGTTTTAATTTTGGTAGTCATCAGCAGACCTCAAGGTTACACTACTGTATTGCATTTTGGGAATTATAAAACTTATATAGCGCTAGTATGAAATGAACTAAATTGTTACATTTACCAATATTTATATTCAATATCTTTGTTAGCATCGCTGATGTAGAAAGCCTCTGGATCGTCAGTGTCAACATCTAATTCGTGGGCAGTTGTTGTTCAATACACATTTCAATAAGAAACTGGTTGAGAGTTCGTTGAACAGTGTTCTTTTTTCCAAGAATTACGTGATAGGGAGCAAAATGATAACAACAATACTCATGATACTGTCGGGACCTTGAAAACAGCTGAAAACAAAACCAAAATAGGAATAATCTGTAATTGTTGTTCTTAACATACATCTTGAATTGTTGATAGAAAAGTACTGTACAAATATTTAACGAAGTTCCGATAAAATTGAAAACCAGGATTATTTTAGATATCTTTCAGTTCATATAAGGGATTTTGACGAAGGAAAAATCTATTTCTGGGCAAGGAACTTGTGTCGCCCAGTGAATGCTCCTCTAGCACCATTTCTAAGTCATAGTTATTGCTGAATATACCAGAGAAAAAAGAGATCCATGGAAGGC
>NC_090725.1:68682190-68704690 GCF_036898095.1 Palaemon carinicauda
CTGATCTTCATCTGATTTCTCGTCATTTGCAACCACTATCTGTTTTCTGTTTTGCAGAAATTCTTTTACCCATTTTCCTATTTTTCCCACAATATTATGCTCATTTTTTTTCTCTAATATATTATGGTCTACCTTGTCAAAGGCTTTTGCAAAATCTAGATAGATCACATCTGTGTCTTTTTCATTTATCATATTTTTGTATATGTTTTCATAGTGTGCTATCAGTAGGGTTTGTGTACTTTTTCCGGGCACAAAACCGTGTTGACCTATATTAAATAAATTATTTTTAACCAAATGATTCATTATTTTCTTTTCTATTACCCTTTCATACACTTTCATAATATGTGATGTTAGACTAACAGGTCTATAATTGCTTGCCTCTAGTCCCTATCCACTTTTGAGAATAGGGGTTATGTAGTATAAGCTAATTTATGTTTAACATATATCTCGCTCATATCTACACTTGGTCTTAGCAGTATTGCAAGCGGCTTTGCGATAGTGTGTGCAGTTTTTTTTTAACAAAATCGCTGTAACTCCATATGGTCTGGCCGCCAATCCATTTTTAATTTCGCTTATAGCCTTCACAATATCTGCTTCATCAATATTAATATCCGTTAGATATTCAACATTTTCTTCTCTCATTTCTGTTTCTTTATTCTCATTTACAATTTTTGGTGTGAACTCTTATATTTTTCTGCTAATATGTTGCATATTTCCTTTCTTTTATTCGTTAACCGTCCTTCAATTCTTAGAGGGCCTATTTCTAATCTCCCTTTATTCAAACTTTTTGCATAGGAGTAAAGTACTTTGGGTTTTTTTTTTATTATTTTGAAGTGCCCTTTCTTTTAAGTCCCTTTTTTAATTTTCTTTTGATTTTATAATCTTTTGTTCCACATTTTCTATCTTACTTTTTATTTCTGTCATTTTCCATACATTTTTTTTCTTTTGCAAGATTTTTCTTCCACTTTCCTATTTTCTGAAAGAAGATCCTTCAGTCTCTTGGTATGCATGTCTGATGTTTTTTTTTTTTTTTTTCTTTCTTTTTTTTCCAGTACATATTTTTCAACCATTTTCTCCAGTATTTTGTACACTATATCTATATTTATCTGTATGTTATCACTTACTAATACATTTTTCCAATCTTTGTTCAATTCTTCATTTATTTCTGACCATTTTATATTTTTACTATAAAAATTATATTTTCCATGTCCTTCCCATCGTTTTGTGCTTTGTTTATCTCTGCGTTCACTTGCTTTGGAATGGACTATTAATTCTATGACATTGTGGTCTGAAATTCCCATGTTATACACTATTATTTCTTTAACATGATTCACCTCATTCACAAATACTAAATCTAGGACATTGTCCTTTCTTGTTGGAATGTGGTTTATTTGTTGCACATTATGTTCTAATAGCATATCTTGAAGCTTTTCAAATTGCCTCTTGTCTTCTGCACTACTATTACTCTTTTTTTATATGTATATATACAACCACTTTCTTCTATCCTTTCTTTCCAATCCACGAGAGGAAAGTTAAAATCTCCCGATAGGAGTATATTCCAGTCTTTTTGGTTTCTACATATATCATCTATTTTTTCTATTATGTCAAACTCCTTAGTGTTTGGGTGTCTGTAAACTACAAGATTCCCTATTTTTCATATCAAAATTCTACCGCAATCCATTCACATTGTGTAAAAACAGGAAAAAATATGTTACAGTCTGTCATTTATTTATCAAAGTGAAAGAAAAATAAATCGCTAATGTTTTTGTTATGCGTAGTAGCTGAGTCCATACATGCTTGAAAGTACTGTTCATTATTTTTTTTTAACTTGAATATGTGCTTATTGATCTAAAATTAATTGTAAATGAATAATTATGCTATAAGGAAAAATGTGTTACAATCCTTTATTCAATTGTGCTCCAACCCTCGTCGATGCTAAAACATCCACGTCAGAATTTGAAACCTGCTCTCAGAATGAGCCCTGTGGTCGCAACCTTAAGACTTTAGCAGTCAGAAAGGAACCTTTTGCACTGACAGCGGATTTAGCGAAGGTCACACATGTAGATCTAACACCGGAGCTTTGAGCTAGTTTACGATTAACATTGAGGATCACGGTACCATGAATGTCTTTCATTGTTATATATGGCACCACTATAAACTTTCATTATTTTGCCAAGTTGTACAGCAGCATTTTCCAGGTCAATCCCTTGCTTTAACTTCAAAGCGTGAATTTAATAGTTGCCTTGACAATTTGTCATGTTACTGCAATCCCCCCGACATCCTTCAACTCGTGCTGAAAATAACTTTTACTTTTAATGTTCCCCTTGCAAACGTTTTCCTTCAAAACGACATCCAAGACACTCGCGGTCAGAAATACGATGTCCTCATGGACCTAGTTTGTCTCGGTTTGTCATTCAGACTAGTGTCAGATAATTTTTCACATTTTAACGCCGAGAAGTAAGTAACTTTTTTCCTTTTGTCACTCGATGAATACAAAGCTTTCATCACGCCAGTCACTTTATATGTAAAATCCTTATATGTAAAACGTTGGATGTCACCCCCATAATTTGGAATTTGTCATTGGCCGGGCTTATTGCTGAACACGACTGTTATTGGCTTACGTTTTGTTTGCTGTATCCTAACCCCTTCGGTGGGAAGAATTGAGTACTTTTAATCATTTGATTACCATTGCATCGTAAGTTTAAAGTTAACACTGATCATTTACTTATCTTAACGCTTCCGTGAAGTATTGCCTGCAGGTTCAATTTTCCCCAAATTCACATTCATGCTTAATTTTAACTCTATTGATTTTAATTAACGCTAGCAGCGTTTTGTTAACTTTAAACGGACGTTGATGTGAAGAACGACTTCACTCACTTGTTCATCCAGTAAGTTTATCTCGCGCGTACTAACAAGTAGTTGAATCACATTTGCCGGATCTAATCCCTCCCCCTCTTTTCCTCCCCTTATCCCCAGGGTGTGAAGAATTTTTCTTCACTCTTCTTTCATTCGTATTTTAGGCTCTCTCCTAATACTGTAGCTACCCCTTAAACTTTCTCTCCTACATTAAGTTTTCTTTATCGAAACATCGGGAGGACTATTTTAAATCAACTAAACTTGTTGACAGTAGCCTACGCCATGCTTGTGACGTCACAGCGTAGATACGCACAGCAAAGGCCTTACCCTGGCGTACGTTGGTTTTTTCCTCAAACTATGTGTCTCAAGATAAAATATTAAACTGGTTTTAGAATATAATTTTAATACTGCTGACTTGAAAGCAGCTTTTATATCTCGGCACTAATTAAGGTCTATTAATTTTAAGATGTATGGGTTCCCATTGCACCAGCCCATTGCTAATTGATCATTAACTCCTTAATTGTTAGCAAGCCAGAAAAAGTAGGATTATTGTATATATAAACTCCCTTAGAGCAGCAAGATTTCTCTTAAGTATTTTGTACAAAATTCTGCCTCCTATGCACTCCTTACAACAACAATATATTGCCATCCTAAAGTCCCGATATGGCACCTCCACTGGGTTACCCTGCACATCATGGCCCTCACCTGTCTTGAAAGGTGAAGCCAGGTGAGCCCTCTCAACCCTATCGTCAGCCCATTCGTACTCCAGCAGTGTTAACCAACTGACTGTCCTGGTCAGTGAATCTGCACCTCCTATCTCACCCCCCCTCCCAAAACTCGACTCGCACAAGGACCTGCGGTTGGAGATAGGGAAGGTGCAAGCCTGGGAGACTATCTACCACAAGCGAGAATTCCAGGGGTGGGCCAGTCAAGGGCGCAAAGTGCAAGCTGCAACTATTCGGTGAACAGCCATTTGAGGACAAGGACGGTATTCCAAGGAGTGCCGATACAAATACCTGGTCACATAGTTTTTCCCCCATTTTTAGCTTGGACTAATTCTTACGTGATTTAGGTTTAGCTGGCTATTACATATTTTGGGCTGTGTGGCGGGATTGTGTGTAGTACAGTTTTTTGTATATAATTTTTACTTTTGAGACTGGCAGAAGACCACGAGTGTAACCAACCATATTTTTATTAATTTGCATTTCTTTTGTTACATTTTGTTTGTTCAGATGTCCATTTCCCTTAATGTAAATTTATGTAATAAATCAAGATTAGGTTAATTAAACCTCGTCGTATTTCTACTCCTCCATTTATTTGATTGTCTCTTAGGAATATTTAATCTCTGGATAGTATATGCGATATTTTGAAAGTAGTAAGTAACTTTAAATAAGTGAGTTAGTGAGTGACTTAGTATTGAATCTATCTGCTTTGAAGGTAAAGATCCATATTTTTAACTTTTACTTTACATCACTGCTCCCATTTTATACCATTGTCTCAATAATTACTTCACATAAGATTCCTGTCCAGTATCTCACTAGGGTCCCTCGGACGGAGCCGAAACAGCCTAAGAGTGTAGATGACCTTAGACCTGACAAGAGTACAATTTAATTTTTTGCATTTAAGAGTGATGGTTAGTGAACTACGTCAGTAAAGTTATTAGCAGGATGTTTGTGCCCTGAGTGTTAGTGCTCCTTATCCTCCCCTGTTTATCTTTTAGGAACTGACGTAGGGAGACTTTCCTGGAGCAACAAGTTCCCACTTAACACTTGAAAAATCTTCTCGCATACAAAAGATTGGCGTTGTAAAAGTTTCTGTCAGATATATGTCTACCACATACGACCTGTAGTCACCCTGACAGAGCAAAAGAAAAAAACGGTAATTTCGGCTTACGGGAGTAAACGGGAGTAATATACTGGAATGTGTGATTACAGCATAAGGCTCCACGTGTCCCTCAACCATCTGCCGTCTCGTGGTGTGAGTTTGTTTTTCTTGAGTGATGCGTAGAATTTCCCCCGAAAATAAATCACATATGACGTGGAAATTCATGTCATCGGATCACTTGCGACAAAAAATATTTTAAAGCGATTTGAATTCCTAGAGGGTTAAGTTAAAGACCATAACTACTTTGATCTAAAGGACATTTTCTCTTTCCTCTGATGAAATAATTTTTTTGGAACAATATTTCAAGGTTAACCATTACCTAACCAAAATTTTTTTTACAACTGTTAAGGAATTTCTGAACAAACTATATCAACATAAATTTCAAGTACCTACTGTTACAAAAATGATCTTATATGCTTCATTACTTTTTATCCATAATGTAAGATATGGGAAACAAATTGAAAACTTAATTCAAACAGTTTTTCAAACCTGGGTCATCAATTAATTTTCAAGGATTCTTTCTCCCGATCTAATGCGTTCTTCAGTGGTTTATTTGTTTTCTTGTCCGAAATGTAATCTCAGAAACTCTGTTGGCTCTACAAAAAGACTGCTGAAAATTTGCATAGATGCTAAATAGGACTGATTGCGCGCTCAGTAGTAGAGTTGTCAACCATCAGAGAACATACATCTGAATGTAAAACCAACATGTACAAAAATTTAAAAATTATTAAACAAGCACCAAGCCACTCCTCTCTCTACACAAAATTTAAAATTATTACACAAGTGCCAAGGAACTCCTCTCTGCTAGTATTAGAGTTCTTGGTAATTAAAGTACAAGCTCCTCAACTATACCGCCAATTATACAGTATGTATGTGTGTATATATATATATATATATTATATATATATATATACTGTATATATATGTATATATATATATACATATATATATATATATATATATACATATATATATATATATGTATGTATATATATTTGTGTATATATATATATATATATATATGTATATATATTTGTGTGTATATATATATATATATATATTTGTGTATATTTATATATATATATATATATATATAAATATATATATATATATATATAAACGGATTTTGAGCGAAGCGAAAAATCTATTTTTGGGTGAGATAGCCATGACGTCCTAATGGAAGGTTCCTTCAGTAGCTTCTTAGGGTATATTTAACTACAGTGGATATTCCCAGAGAATTAAACTAAAGGTTATCACAGAATTCTAACTTCTGGTGCGAGTACCCTAAAGGTTTCCCTCTAGGATATCGTATATCAACAGGGGACGCATGTATTAACACGCCACATAGCTATCTACACCCCATATAGAGTTAACACTTCGATATGGAAAGGTGGCTGAGTAACTGAGGAGCCGTTCCACAGTTACTCTCATACGTGGCTGCTTTTGGTACTCGAGACGTAAACAAACGGGCGCCATTGCTAAATGACGTCACGTCCGTCCTCATCCTGAGCTCAGCTTCTGCTAATCTCCATGATACAGCAGGTCAGGGAGGGGCCTGAAAGGCTGAACTAGAATAGACGGGAGGGTCCATCAGGACGTCATGGCTATCTCACCCAAAAATAGATTTTTCGCTTCGCTCAAAATCCGTTTTTTTGGGCTCAAGCCATGACGTCCTGATGGAAGTGTACCAGAGAATTAATGTATCGTGGAATTTTTCCCCTTTTAATCCAAGTGCCAAGGGTTTCGAACAGTATTATAGAACATGTCCTTACCAGAGATTCTATGATGAACTAGCTTCCTGCCCCCCTGGCAGGGAAGTCCTGGTGGACAATAGGAACATCTCGAAGCAATTATTGAAGAGCTACTCACCCTGCGGAGAGTTCACGCTGGACTCAGAGACAAGACAAAGGTTAATATTTGGGTAGGAATATTATCAAGCATAGGTAAGTAAATAACATTTACTACTCCCCTTGCGGGAGAGATCGGTCTGGTCTCGGAGACAGGGCAAAGGTTAATATTCGAATAGGAACATTATCAAGGCATGAGTGAGCATATAACATAATTACTTATATTATTCTTTCTTGTTCTTCAGGGAAAGGGGGTAAATGAAATCATAACAATCGTATATTTCTTGATAAAGAATAGGAGCGAAGAGAGACGCACATGGAATTAAATAGACGTTTTATTTCTAGGATTGCAGATCATTATGGCAGTAATTACAATAATGAATAGAGATTTTATTTACAATAATAAAAGAATAATGTACATAGAAAATATGACAAATTCGAAGATAATTTGTATTTTTCCTAACCATACAAACCTTAGCTATTTACAAAGGGTATTACTTTTAGCGTAGCTGAAATGGCGAGCCATTAGAATTTAACGAGGGTGTATTACCCCCGCGCTAGTTAGCGGGGGGGGGGGGGGTAGGGGAGTGGTAGCTAGCTACCCCTCCTCCCCTCACACACAGGTGAGTACTCACTTTCACTTAGAGGTAGGACTTGTCTTGGGGGACAGGGCTGGCGGGCAAATATGTGTAAATAGCTAAGGTTTGTATGGTTAGGAAAAATACAAATTATCTTCAAATTTGTCATTTGTTCCGTAACCGAAATACAAACCACGCTATTTACAAAGGGTGACTTATCCCTTAGGAAGGGTGGAAAGTCCCCAGCCATACTGGCTTTGGCTTTACCCGGGGACTCAGAATCCGAGTGAGTCGCACTCGAGAAAAGGAGTCCCTGCACCTCACAAGTTCATGTGGTCTACGTAAGCTTTTGTGTGAAGGAAGAAGTGTGACCCGTCCTAGGCAGTTGACCTGGAGTTCCGGAAGGAACTCTGGGTTAGGACGTTCCCAATACCACTTCGTCAGGGTATGGGGGACGCGACAGTATTGACTCAATACTCGGAACACAAGGAAGCATGGTTCACCTGCAGAGGTTCGAGGTCAGCTATGCAGAGACCAGGATGCTGCTTCCCCGTAGAGGGGATGAAGAAGAAAGAAGTAAGGGCCAGACATACTTCTTTCGTTCATGCAGACTAAAACCTGATAACAATGCCCTCAACCTTCTGCTACCTGTCCAAAAAGGAGCCTGAGGTTAGACCAGCTGTTGTGTAGCCACCATAGAGCGATAGAAAACATATCGAGACTCCTGTGGGTCACGCCTTGCAGGAAGCGGGCTGCGAAGGTCATCAGACGCTTCCAGACTCCAGCTTGTAGCACCTGCGTCACAGAGTAGTATTACTCGAAGGCGAGGGACGTTGCGATGTATCCAACATCGTGCTGTAGGGCGACGTGACGGGGGAGGGTCTGAAGACAGGTCGAGATGAATGTCCTTGAGTCCAGGCTGAAGAGGTATACTGGTGACTCTCCCCCCATGTCCTCCTTGTGTTCCCAAATCGGCTGCAACTGAGGACAAACTGCAGCTGTTCCCAGCGCTAACCTCTCGATTCCTTACTGGCAAGAAAGAGAAGGTCTTGGGACATCAGACACAGAATGGAGACTCGAAATCTTGAATGAATCGGACCGAAGGGCCGGGACCCTCAGATTCTGAGTCTAGCCAACAACTCAGGAGCGAGCCTGAATGTTGCCTTCCCCTCTTCCTTAGAAAGGGGGGAGTAGTAAGAGACCAAGAAGATTGCTTACACACTGGCCGTGGCCAGAGTGAGCAGAAGACCCAAGGCGGAATACAATCCGAGGCCTGTCGTAAAAGGGTCTTGAGAAGATCTCTTAAAGGACTAAAATTCGAGCCATGCTCCAAGTTGGAGGTCTTCCTCCGACTAGGGCAGGGACGATCGTAGCTTCGCATGGGCGAGGATAGATCCAGCGGGCAGGAAAAAGTTATTCCTTTAAGCCTGAAGGTCAAGGAAAGGCTGAGCGACAGGCTTCATTGCCGAGAGCGGAAAGGAGTTTCCTCCCGCCGAAAGGCAATAAGACCGTTATTGCTGGAGAAGAGGCCTCAAGGGAAGAGGCATATATCCCACGGCACCAACCACCTTAGACTCTTCACTTTGCCTGGGAGACCCCTGTGGATGACTATCGCAGATGACGCGACCTCCGTACCGCGACTGTAGCGGGTTGTCTCTTCTAGAGGAGGAAGCGTAGTGTCTCCAGGCATGAAGCCGAAGCGACGCCCCGGTTCGGGAGAGATGTCGCAGTGTAGTTGCTTGAGTAATCTGCGCCGTGGGAGAAGCTCTCCCGGGAGTTCCGTCAGGGGAAGCAGAGGGTCCAGAAACCGTTCTGCGCAAAGTCCCAGTGGAGCTCTCCCATTGAAAGGTTGACAGACAACCTGGTCTTGTTGAGACCCATTGTCCGCAGACAAAAAGGAGGGAAGACGGAGGCGTCGAAGTTGTCCCACCATCACCGGAATGCATCTTGCCAGAGTCTCGGGGTCTGAGACTGGGGGGAAGACTAGCGGAAGCTTGAGGTTCCAAGCTGTCGCGATCAGGTCCCCCAGACCAGCACTTGCTGGTTACCCAAGGTCAAAGACCCCTAGGTACACACTCTCTATGAGGCTCTGCTCGGATAGTCTGAGAGAAACATTCCCCTGCCTGGAATGAGAGAGCCGATGGTGGTATTGAGAGAATCTCAATCATCCCAGTATCTCTACTGCAAGATGTGAAGGTGTGAAAATGTGTCCCCTGCTGGTTAGAATGAAGTCGACGCCCAACGGGGCGACTCGGCAGGAGCTGTAGGATCTGAAGAGGGGCCAGACTAAGGCCCCTAAGCCTGCCTGAATGATGGAGAGGTATCCTTCAGGTCTTGACCATAGGCCTGGACCGGAACATGCCCCCCCCCTTTCCTTTGACGAGTCCGAGAACCGCATCAAGAATGTGGGGAAAGGACGAGAATATCCACTACCATCAAGAGGCTCCATAGGTCAACACCCATTGCAGGTCTAATAGTTCCGCTGGTCCCATAGGGCCAGGGAGTCCGGTTAAACATTGCCTGAAGCCACCGGAACTTGGATCGTCCCACATAGAACTTATGCTGAGGCGACCGTTCGGACTATAGACGGGTCAATGAGGAAAGGAGAACTAGGAAACGTTCCAAGGTAGGGCTGAAAGCTCTGCTTGACTGAGAACAGGTACTGCGACTCTCCTCAGTCTTGCCACAGTCAACCGAAAGGAAGGCTCGGAGGATATGGTAACAGAATCTGGCGTCCCCAGGTGGTCACCCATCCAAGTACCGACGTTGCTTAACCTCGCTGGACGGACGAGAAGCGGGGTTTCCAATGTGGTAAGGCGGTTGACTCAATATCATGGCCAGATACTCCAGATGTTGAGGCAGAGGAAGAGAAGGCTCCAAGCAAAATACCATGAG
Source organism: Palaemon carinicauda (assembly GCF_036898095.1). NCBI lineage: Eukaryota > Metazoa > Arthropoda > Malacostraca > Decapoda > Palaemonidae > Palaemon > Palaemon carinicauda. The sequence continues at coordinate 68,692,251 of NC_090725.1, forward strand.
CCCACACTCATGGTAAGCATCCGGAAGCTTGTCCTGGCGCTGAAGAAGGTCGAAACCCGAGCCTACCGGAGTTGACCAGCCCTCCAAACAGCAGAGGAGGCGGAAGCCTGCACCTGAGCGGCCAAGAGGAAGGTAGGGAGAGTTCTCTGGGGAAACAAACCTGCTATGCCACGGCGGGATAGCCACACTGCATCATAAGCAGGAATACTTGCAGTCTAGGCTGAATTCGACGAGCACCCTGGAAGATGGATGGAATGGAAACTGAAAGTACCCGTCCTTCCGATCCAGGGTTTAAGGAGTCCTGTCGCCTCGTTACCAGTCTGATCGATTCTGCTAGTCTACGCTGGCCGAAGTTTGTTCGACAAACTTGATCAGGGCTGAGAGGTCGACTATGGACATCCCCTCTCAGATCCTTCCTTACAAGAAAGGATCGACTGAGGGGGCCGGGGGTGAAGCCGTCGATGATCCTAAGGAAGACCTTCGCCTAAGGTATGGATCATTCTGCCCAACCGGGCAACTCTGCTGACGCTATGGCATAGAGGTTCAGAGACACTGAATTCGCTGACAGAGACGGCAGGCGCGATATCCTTGGCTACTCACAGAGATTGTGCGGGAATGGGCATCGGGAAGCTGTCATTCGGATGAGTAACCTTAAGCATCCTTCCAGCGAAAAACCTGCAATCCTAGAGTTCGTGAACTCCTTTTAGGACTATGCCCCCCCGGGGGAGTCTCCCGTGCCATCTGTTCCTGACAGGAGGAAACTGCAATTGGACACCTTGTCCCAGTTGTCGTAGCCGATAACTTAGGCCGACGTGGTTGAAAGAAAAGGGCGCTGGAGCCCTGCAGAGTCTGGAAGAAAGCGCCTTGGAGGAGTGAAACCGGAATTCGATTTACTCCGCACAGCAGCTGTCTAAGTCTCTGTCATTGGGCACAAACAAACTCTTCTCAAGGATGGAAGGGTGTCTGAGGTCGTCGACCTCCACAGATGAGACACCCGAAGGAAGCCCTCAGTCAGCGCGTCCAGATGGTACAACATCGAGCTTGTCCGCAAGTTAGATACTTAACGACGAAAGGCCAAGGTGCCTGAGCTCGAGAGGAGGAAAGTACCCTTGATCTTCCTGTAGCTTCCTTGAACCAAACCTCGGGCCGTAACCGAGGAGGGAAAGAACCTGGTAAGCTCCCAGAGGAAGAGGTAAGCAGTCACCCCTTGTCCGATGGAGAAATCTCGAACGGAAAGCCCCCCGCCAAAAATCCTTCCAGGGAATGACGGGGAAGGGCTAGCCCAGGTTCAGGAATAGAGGAGTGTAGCTCAGATCTCCCTTAAGTTTCTCCTATTCTTGCAAGTGCCATGCTCTGTGTTTACGGGGTGAGGCAGTGTTCTGGAAATACGCTCCAGAAGAACTCGCCAGGCTGGTCATGCTGCGAAAACCCCATTGGGAATCGTGGTCGCAATTGCCCTGGAGCTCGCGCGACGGGAGTTCCTGGTGGTCGGCGAGTGATAACCCATAAACGAGCAGTGGATACTGCAAGAAATAAGCCGACATTTGTGCGAAGAAACACTGTAAGTTCGCGCGACGGAACACTATACGTCTGTGCGATGGAAAAAACTGTTGGTTCGCGCGTGGGTGAACATTGGAGAGCATGAGCGTAGACGTGCAGGCACGTGGGCGTGTGAGCGCGCAGGCGAGTGGTCGCGCTGTTGCACGGGCGAGCGGTCGCGTGGTTGCGCGGACGCGCAGGCGAGCGGTCGTGAGGGTGGGCAGGTGGATGAAAGCGAGTCCGAGGCGGCGAACGCAAGCGTTAGCGCGATGGCGAGGAAACGCGCTGCCGCGTGGGCGAGGAGGACCGCTGGCGATATGGATCAACAAGCGATCGGTGGTGAGCTGGTGAGTGCTAACCCGCAGGTTGGTGATGGCGCGTTGTGTTATGCTGACGCGATGGTCGAGCAGTATGTGCAGGTGAGCGATCGTGCGTTGGCGAGCACTATGCGAAGGTGAGCGATCGCGAGCAGTGATCAGCATGCGCCGGGTCGCGCGATGGTGATCAGTATGCGCAGGGTCGCGTGATGGTGATCAGCATGCCAGGGTCGCGCGATGGCGATCAGCATGCGCAGGTTGGTGGTCGCGCGATGGCGATCAGCATCTGCAGGTGGGCGATCGCGTGATGGCGAACAGCATACGCAGTTGAGGGTCGCGCGATGGTGATCAGCATGCACAGGGTTGAGCGATGGTGATCAGCATCCGCAGGTGTGCGGTCGCGCAATGGCGATCAGCATCCGCAGTTGAGGGTCGTGCGATGGCGATCAGCATCCGCAGTTGAGGGTCGTGCGATAGCGATCAGCATCCGCAGTTGAGGGTCGCGCGATGGCGATCAGCATCCGCAGGTGAGGGTCGCGCGATGGCGATCAGCATCCGCAGTTGAGGGTCGCGCGATGGCGATCAGCATCCGTAGGTGAGGGTCGCGCGATGGCGATCAGCATCCGCAGTTGAGGGTCGCGCGATGGCGATCAGCATCCGCAGTTGAGGGTCGCGCGATGGCGATCAGCATCCGCAGTTGAGGGTCGCGCGATGGCGATCAGCATCCGCAGTTGAGGGTCGCGCGATGGCGATCAGCATCCGCAGTTGAGGTCGCGCGATGGCGATCAGCATGCGCAGGTGAGCTAGTAGCTGGCGAACCATGTTCCTTCAGAAGTGTTGGAGAACGTTGGCGTGCCGGCTGTAACACACGTGGGCGATCCGGAGATCGCTGGCAAGCTGATGATCGCTGGCGGGCTGATGATCGCTGGCGAGCTGATGATCGCTGGCGAGCTGATGATCGCTGGCGAGCAGAAGGCTACGCGTGGAAGCCCGCGCAAAGAAGAAGAGTTCTTGACCCCGACCTGAACCGAAGTTCTAGATCGTGAGGGCGAACGTGGGCGCGTAACAGGAACCAACAGGAACCGCAGGGAAGATCATCTTGAAAGCGCTGACGAACAGGAGAGCGCTGATGAGCAGAAGGGCGCGCAGGGAAACCCTGACACGTAAGGGAAGAACCCCCGTGGGGGCAACCCTTTGCCCCGAAGGGATCGTTGTCCGCCGGGAGACTGATGTCCGTCGGAAGACCGCTGTCCGTTGGGAAGACCGTTGTCCGTCGGGAAGATCGTTGCCCGTCGGAAGATGAGATCAGACTGCTGTCCATCTGCACCAAGGCGGAAGATCGAGAAAAAGGAGTTGTAGGCTGCAAACGGAGATCCAAAAAGGCGCCTCAAGCACCCTTATAGGGAGATGAGAGGCCCTTACGACGAGGCGGACGGTGGGCCTTACGGCGAGGGAGGCCAACAGCAACAGCAACAGAAGAAACCTCCGAAGAGGAGTCTCTATGAGTGTACTCTCTCGCGAACGAAAGAGAAACACTTCGTGGAAGAGACTGGTCAGCCAGTGACCTAAAAGGAGCAATCCTCCGAAGAGGAGCTCCTGCAGTTGCCCAGCCCCTTGAGCGAAACTGCAGGTGCGACCGCTCAGCACCAAGAGCATAGTTGCACGAAAAAAAAAAAAATTGCAAGAGAAGAACCCCCCAAAAGGGAAAAAAACTCAAGCCTGGACAGGAAAAACTTCCATCGGAAGGAAAGTTATCTGCCCAAGGAGGCAAGCCTCCTGAGTGTACTAAAACGAACTGGAGAGCTGTCCGTCGTCACGGGAGTACTACCAGTAGAAGGAGACATGCCCCTGACGAAAATACAAGGGGGGAGGCAGCAAAAGCCGAATCCCCAGGACTCAACCAGACAGCTCACACCGTTGCTATATTACAGAAACGAACTAGATCGGCAACTGTAAAAAAATAAAAAAAATAATATAGTACACATTCATTCCCCCGGGAAGGCTCCGAAGAGGAATCCCGAGGGAAAGGAACAAGAATTACATAACAGGCACGTGCCCTCACAACCACTTACACTTGCGGAAGGAGAGCTGTAACCAAAACAGAATTATAACAATTATAATTATGTAACTATGCAATTATGTAATTTAAAAATGAATGAACACTAAAGAAAGAACGAAAACCCCGAAAGGAATCGTTCTACAAGCTGAAAAACAAAAAACAACTACAATTAATTTATAACTAATTGAGACAAACGTACGGCGTAGCAACCCCCCACACGGAAAGGAAGCTAGGCTACAAGGGCGTAGTAACACGTAGTAAAATGGTGAAGGACCTCAAGAGAGAGAGAGAGAGAGAAAGACATAAGTCAAACTCGATCGCCACCTATAAAAATACGCCGTGGTGGCCTAACTGCCGAGGCCTCCACGTAGATATCGTACACTACACACACACATCTGAAAAGGAAACTTACTTATTTCTATTCTCAAATATATATACAAACATGAAAACATGTTTACATATATATTGAGTAAATGAAAAGTAAGCAATTAAGTAAAGACAAAACAGACAATGGCTGCCAAGCGAGGACCAAGACAGAAACGTCTGTCACAGTCCGAGCCAAAAGTGAAAGTGAGTATTCACCTGTGTGTGAGGGGGAGGAGGGGTAGCTAGCTACCACTCCCCTACCCCCCCGCTAACTAGCGCGGGGGTAATACACCCTCGTTAAATTCTAATGGCTCGCCATTTCAGCTATGCTAAAAGTAATACCCTTTGTAAATAGCGTGGTTTGTATTTCGGTTACGGAACAAAAAGACTTTAATCTTGAATCTGAAAGGAAAATTCACTTTTAGAAACACAAATTCCATAGGAACGCCAGTCTTTTATAAAAATTCAAAGGAAACACATCATGCCCTAGGGCATGTGGCACTCATGTAAAGTCTATGACATTTCACCTTGGTAAGAACAGTCTATTAGAAACACTAAGTGTCCATGAAATCACTATGTATCACAAAAGGGTCAACACAGGCACCCTTAGAGTTAAAAGTCCCAAGTAACTCACTGTTCTATGCAGAGTTAAACAGCAGGTTTCATAACACTACCTGCGGCTACCACGAAATGTTTCACTTCGTGCACTTGTTTTGCGTAGTGCTTGAAGAAAACCCGCGATGATTTCCAGCCTGTAAAGCCCTTGAGGCTTTCGAAATCCATACTCTGGAAGAAGTTCAGAGAAGAAGCGACTTTTCTAGGATCGTGACCTGCGGGTGTACTGTCAGGATCCGCTCTGCGAATGAAGTACAGTAGGTGATTTTCGCTCTTAGTTGTTTCAGTGACAGGTCGCTACCCGATGTTTCTCCTTTGAAGAGTTGTCCTCCACCGAAGTCTGAAGTTCTTCAAAGATAGACCTTAAGACTCTCCACTGGGCATAGAGAGACATCTTCTTTCAGGGGGCAGATTCTCCAAGGGTCCCATCTCTTGGTGGGTAGTTCATTCTTAGCGAGAAACGTCGGATCGGGGAAGAGGGTAAGCTCTCCTGTCTCTGCGAACAGGATATGACCCTCTTCTCTAGATAGTGCCACTATTTCACTGACTCGGGCTCCCGAGGCGAGAGCAAAAAGGAAGATAACTTTTTGAGTCAAATCTTTCAGAGGGCACAAATCATTGTCCAGGCTAGAAGCAAAATGGAGCACCTTGTCCAGGGACCAGGAGATAGGTTTTGGTGGGGGTGCTGAGCGTAGTCTAGCGCATGCCTTTGGCAGTTTATTGAAGATATCACTGGACAGATCAATCTGGAAAGCGTATAGGAGTGGTCTAGTCAGGGCCGATTTGCAGGTGGAAATCGTGTTGGCCGCTAAGCCTTGTCCATGAAGGTGAATAAAGAAGGACATACAAAAATCAATGGTGATTTCCGTAGGATTTTTTGCCTTGATGAATGAAACCCACTTTCTCCAGGGAGATTCGTATTGCTGTCTGGTAGATTCAGTCTTGTACTCCTCGAGGAAGTCTAAGCTTTTCTTCGAGATCCCAAACCTTTTCTTTGTGGTTAAGGAGAGAATATCATGAGATGAAGGTCCCCGACTTTCAGTGATGAAGCGAAGACAGTCGACTTCTGTACTTGTTGCGAGAGAAGTGGAACCGGTAGGGGAATCAGCGTGGGCTGCAGCTCCAGGACCAGGGGGTACCAATTGCTCCGGGGCCACTTGGGAGCCACTAGGGCCGCTGTCCCTTTGAAGGTTCTCAGTTTGGAGAGGACTTTCAGCAGAAGGTTGGGAGGGGGGAACAGGTATATCCTGGACCATCTGTTCCAATCCAGTGACATAGCATCCACTGCTTCTGCCTTGGGGTCCTCGTACGGGGCCACAAATCGAGGAAGTTGATTGTTGTCGCTCGTCGCGAAGAGATCGATCTGAAGTTCCGGCACTTGGTGAGAGATGAAGGAGAATGATCTTGCATCTAGAGACCATTCCGACTCTATTGGCTTGTCCTCGATAGAGCGTCCGCCGTCAAGTTGCGGAATCCTTGTAGGTGAACTGCAGACAGGTGCCATTTCTTCCTTTCTGCCAAACGAAAGATCAGAAGAAAGAAGTACCTGATTTATCTGGGGCGATCTCGAGCCCTGACGATTGAGACATCTGACTACCACCGAGTTGTCCAGAGTCAGACGAATGTGGATCGAGGGAGACGGGGAGAGTTTCTTCAGGGTGAGAAGAACCGCCATGGCCTCCAAGATGTTGATGTGAAACGTCTTGAATAGGGGAGACCACGTTCCTTGAACCTGTTGTTGGTGGGAGTGACCTCCCCAACCCTCCAGTGAAGCGTCCGTGTGGATGTTGTTCGATGGAGGCGGGTGTTGAAGAGGGATGGACCTTTTCAGGGCCTTTGCTTCTGACCACGGCTTTAAGAGTAAGTGAAGTCTGTTTGGAAGCCGTCTCTTGAGGTGCCTTCGAGCAATGGATGCGAAACGTCTCCAGACTCCCGCAGCATCCTTTAGCTGTGCGCGAAGCACAGGTTTTGTCACAGAGGCGAACTGTAGAGAGCCGAGGACTTGTTCCTACTGTCTTCTTGAGATCCGTTTCGATTTTAGAAGCCTTCTGACAGACAATGCTATTTCCTTCCTTTTCTTCTGTGGGATGGAAAGGCGGTGTGACTGAAGATCCCAATGGATTCCCAACCATTGGAACTTCTGAACTGGAGAGAGGCGAGATTTCTTGGCGTTTATCTTGAAGCCCAGATGCTCCAGGAACTGGGTGACTTTGTTGCAGGCGCTCTCACAATCTTCGGGCGATGTTGACCAGACTAGCCAGTCGTCTAGGTAGGCCATCACTTGGACGCCCTGAAGACGTAGCTGTTGGACGATTGCGTCTGCCAGCTTGGTGAAGATCCGTGGAGCCACGTTGAGTCCGAAGGGCATGGCCCTGAAGGCGTAACTTTTCCTTTGGAGTCGAAATCCTAGGTAGGAGGAAGCGTAATAATTCATTGGAATGTTTCAGTAGGCATCCGCCAGGTCTATGGAGACCATGTAGGCCTTTTGAGGCAGAAGGGTCCTTATTTGTTGCAGAGTCAGCATCTTGAATTTGTTGTTCGCAATGAACTTGTTGAGAGGGGATAAGTCTAGAATGACTCTGAGTTTGTCGGAGTCTTTCTTGGGAACACAAAAGTCTCTCCCTTGGAACCTGGTTGACTACCCTCCTGATCACCTTCTTGTTCAAGAGTTCCAGGACATATTCTTCCAGGAGGGGGGTTGACTGTTGGAAGAATTGCTGGAAGGCTGGGGGTGGTTGAGTCCAGCTCCAGCCCAGTCCCTTCTTGACGATGCTATGTGCCCAGGGATCGAAGGTCCAACGATCCTGGAATTGGCGGAGTCTTCCTCCCACCAGAAGCACTTCATTGCTTCTGGTGTTCGAGGGTTTGTCACCTCGGCCGCTAGCTCCCCTTCCTTCTCTGCCTCTGGAGGGACGGCGAGAAGAATCTCTGCCGGAACCTCTGCCTGAGCCCCTACCTCTGGGACGAAAGGTAGTCGAGTGTTGCTCGTAGGCAGGGGTGAAGACCGGCGACTGCGACACCACCGGTTGGGGGACCAACTGAAAGGTCTGTTGCGGCTGCGTAGCCACTTGGGGAGTAGCGGGACCCGGAAACTCTCGTCTCGGTTGACGTTGCTGGGATCTGGGTTTCGAGGATTTCCTCTTAGGCTGAGGACCATCATCCTGAGAGGACTTCCTCTTTCGGGACATGCCCCACTTATGGAGAAGGTTCCTATTCTCCGTGGCAGCTTTGTCCACTATCTCTTTCACCAAGGTAGATGGGAAGAGATACTTGCCCCAGATATTGGAGGAAATCAGCCTCCGGGGTTCGTGTTTCACCGTTGCGTTAGCAAACACGAATTCTCTACAGGCTCTGCGAGCCCTAGTGAAGCTATACAGGTCCTTGGTTACAGTCGCCAGGTGCGACTTAGCGAGGACCATATAAAAGTCCGGGACTCTAGTATCCCCGGCCATGAGTTCGAGCTGTACCTGATGGGACAGCGAAGCGGCGAGTCTCTCCTTCGTATCCTGTTCCCTACGAAGGAGGTGATCGTTCAGCCTTGGGAGGTCCTCATTGAATTGATGACCGGCGACATCAGTCTCCAGTTTTCCTACCGTGAAGGTCGACTGGATGTCTTTCCAGTGCCTATCATCGGGGGGAAGAGTAATGGAGAAGGGTCTGTATTCCTCCAGTGCAGGACAAGGTTTCCCTTCCTCCACTGCCTTTATGACCGCAGTGAAGGCCTTTTCGATGAAGGGGAAGGTCGCAGTATTTGGCGCAACGAAGGTTGGATGCTTCTTACTAAGCGACGGCATCTTGAAGTTAGTGAAACACCGACTCTTCACTGCCTGAGCTAACATAGCTTGGGCCTTCGCGAGATCGAACACAATAACTTCTTTGGCTTCGGTCTCTTCCTTTGAGGCTGGTTTGGACCTGAGCCGGACGTAACAGTCCGGATAAGCCTCGAAATTTGGGAAGAACTCCACTTCTTCCAGCAAAATAGAACCAACCCTTTCACTGATATAAATCTTGCCAGTTGTAATTGGCATATGTTCGGCGTATCTCCATGGGTTAGCTTCCGAGCAGGTGGGGAGGTCCTTAACCGAAATCTTTTTCGGTTGTTTGAAGCAGCCGAGAGTCGTCCGGAATTGCCCATGAGTCTCTCGCAGTTTCTTGTCCATGAGGGCTTCAAGCATTTTGAAGACCTCTTGAGTGGCCGATGGAAGAGGGTCTGGGGTGGCAGAAGTCGAAGGAACAGGTTCCTCGGATGGTGCAGGTGTTGCTGGGGGAGCAGGAGCGACCTCGGTCTCCGAATCTGGGTATTCCACCTGATCTTCCTCATAGTCGAGTTCCTCGCCCATGAGGTTCTTCTCCGTCTCTTCAGACACTTCCGACATACGTTCCACGTTGTCGGAATCAAGATGGCACTCACGCATGGACTGTGCCATGACTACGTCAGGTTCAACCACGATCTGTACGGTGGGGATCTGATCACGGGGGACCACTGAATCTTTGGATGCTTTTGGGAAAAGCAAGGCCCTCAAGTCTTCGTTGGGAAGGTATGGTCTAGTGGCGTTCTTCTGGAAGCCACGCACCCATTTGCGTAGCTTCTCCCTAGCAATGTCCCTTGCCTCCGCAGTAGGAGGATCGTCGAACGCCTCGACAAGAAGACTTTTGCAGACTGTACAGTTCTGCGGGTCCCAATACTTCAAGTCGCCTTTCTTGGCGGCGCAGGGGGCGTGGGTCCGACACGCCTTGTGCCCGTAGAAGTCCGGGCGCTTCACCCAGCAGAAGTTGCTCTCACACTTCAAGTACTCCTCCTGTAAAAGAAAGAGATCATGAGTACATGGAAGGCATAAGAATGACTTACATTACTCTAAAATTAAGGATAACTTAATCTAAAGTTGAGAATAACTTGATTATAAGAACATATTAATGTTTAAGATTAATTAGCGGGAAACGAAGTAGATAGAAACATACTTGTGAATCCCGCCCAGCCGGTTACCGTAACCTTATCCGTAGACAATTCCTTTGTACCCGAAGGTCACAATTAGGGAAATCCGTATGGATGAGCCAAGCTAGGCTTTTAACAGGAATTGTCCACAGAGTGTAATAGGGTTTGAGACCACTCAGATCCCTGGGGAGAGGGGAAATAGGATAAACCCCTTTTTAAATGTAGGTTCCGGCAATCGACTGCACTAAGATACACAGAGCATGCTGGAATTATTGTAATGTGCAATCAAACAGCATAGCCACAATCTTGGATGGTAAGACAATACCTATATGGAAGTGGCCAAGCCATCTGGCTGCAACATATTGACTGTCGGCATGTTGCCGGCAGCCAGGGAAGGGGTATACCGACGGCACACCGGAGGCTGGTCCTGCAGGGTGGAAGGCATCAAGGCAGACACACTGAGTATGTATAAGGGTAATACCATAGTGGCGACCGCCGGCACAGCGTCGGGGCGGCGGCTCCGGCAGCCGAAGGCTGACGGCATGGTGAGCCTTGGATCAATTCATAAGATAGATATGTATATGGTTGTATACCTAGATTGCCGGCATGCGGGTGGCCGACTCCGAAAGTCGGCCGGCTGTTACTAGGTAAAACGAAGGGTGGGACGTCGGCGGTATGTCGACTGAAGGCGGCCACCTGCGTCACACGGAAGGCTGACGTCTTAGAGGGGGGGAGGCATCTTATGAAAGAATGTCACCTGAGGTAGTGGCGGTTATCGCCGGCAGTAGAGACGGCAAGGGACCGGGACCAGTATAGAAAGAGAGAAAGGTAAGGAGGGATGGAAGGGGTAAGATCCTATACCCCTCCGGCATCCCTCCGGAGAGAGTGCACTCATAATAGGAGTGGATACTCCTAACATCCGGCGGCAGGGAGCCAGCAGGTGGCCGGGTGCCTGTGGTAACCCAAGGGTGGGATAGAGGGCACTCAAGAGGGGGGAATCCCCCGCAGGCAGGACCGCCGCCGGCAACCACCCCCATAGAACGCTATGAAGGGTAAGTGTACCAGAGCGGCCAGTGTACCAGCTAGCAGGAGAACAAGTTAGCCCTACCACTCCACCCAAGGGAGGAGTTGTAGGATTAAGGACAGAGGTGTGTAGGCAAGCCTACACCCAAGGGATAGGTGGGGAGGGAGAAGAAGGGGTCTTTCTAATGAGGAGAGACTGCATGAGAGCGGCCACCAAGGCAAAGGAGAACGCTTCCTAACCTAGGATAGGTAGCCCAGATCAAGAACGGTACTAATGTACCGTCCCAAACTATAATAAGACAGAGTCTACCCCCAGAGCTTAACTTAGAGTAGGAGGACTAACTCCTAGGCTAGGAAAGCCTGAAAGACACATCGCTAGTTGCAGGGAGGAAGGAGTAACCCAACCAAGTGCAACTGAGGAAGGGCAGGGCCCTTCCTAATATCTCAGGCACGACCCTAAGGGGGGTTCATTCCCTTAGGGTAGGCAGAGAAGCGATAATTACTCTGGTTGTAGACGAGATTCCCCTATATACAAGGGGAAGCAAGTCTATCCAGAGGGAATACCCGCAGGCAGCGGGAATAGGGAGCATACAAGGGTTCCTACATTAGGTTAGGAAGGGGTTGATACACAATCAACTCGGCCCCTTATATGGTCCTCGAAGGCGAAAACACTTACATCACAGTAAATAGTATGTTTAAAATGCCACAATCTTCATAACTTAACTTAGGAACACTAAAATATATCATGCATGAAATCAAGCACTAGGCTGTCCAGCCTAGGGCCTAAGCTAGCGATCTAGTATGGGGTCGAACAGCGACCGAGTCTGATGAGCGCTAAAACACGATATAAAGACTCCCTACCTATGAAGACTAAATAACTAATGATATTAATTAGCTAAATGACCGGAGAAGGCTGTTCTGGCTAACTAAATAAAGCATGCAATATGAACAGCGGCGCCGTAAAATGGCGCGTCCGGTATCGGCACAGCTCTGCCACAAAACACAATATTTCACGAAAAGTAGAAGTTACTTTACGGCCACAGCTTATTTAAACAATACTGGGACCTTGTACTCAACTTTCCAGAAGAAGGCGAGGCTGAAGGTAGCGACATAACGGCGATGTAACCTGATAAAGAAAGTACTTGGGAAAAATCCGACTTAGCAAAGAAGCTACAGACGAAAGGATGAGGACGGACGTGACGTCATTTAGCAATGGCGCCCCTTTGTTTACGTCTTGAGTACCAAAAGCAGCCAAGGATAAGAGTAACTGTGGAACGGCTCCCCAGTTACTCAGCCACCTTTCCATATCGAAGTGTTAACTTTATATGGGGTGTAGATAGCTATGTGGCGTGTTAATACATGCGTCCTCTGTTGATATATGATATCCTAGATGGAAACCTTTAGGGTACTCGCACCAGAAGTTAGAATTCTGTGATAAACTTTAGTTTAATTCTCTGGGAATATCCACTGTAGTTAAGTATACCCTAGGAAGCTACTGAAGGAACCTTCCATCAAGACGTCATGGCTTGAGCCCCCCCCCCCAAAAAAAAAAAAATATATATATATATATATATATATGTATATATAT
>NC_090725.1:68709690-68717190 GCF_036898095.1 Palaemon carinicauda
GAACTAGAAGGCACTCCTGATCACGAACAGTGCGTTCACGATTGCGAACCGTGCGTTCACAATCAAGGCTAGACGTTACTCGTCTAGAGGTAGAGGTAAGCGTACGCGCAGTCCATCAGCGCATTGCCCCTCAACCCGTCCTTCTCCTAAACAACCCCGGACCAACCCTGATCCTGAGATAGACCATTCTTCAGTCAGGCATCCAGCTAAACCTCCAGTGCCCTTTGCTGCCTGTGGTGCTTTAGTGCAGCGTTGGGCCACCAACACGTCCTGCTGTGACGGGTTCGCCAAAGCTTAAGGTTGCCCCTACTCGGAGGCCCTCTCTGCCGACATCTTCTAGCATAGGTGTTCCTTTGCAGCAACAGGAATACCAGAGGCTTATTTCGTCCAGTATGGCTCCTAGTGCTCGTGTTACGAGTATTTCTGCTCGTAAATAGCGCCCATTGTCGCTCGAAACTCGCGATTTTGCACATCGCCGATTTCCACAAGCCATTCACGAGTAGAGGTTTCGGAACCGCGAGCAATTGCTGTACCATTACCTCTGGCTTCTACCACCTCTAGCGGCAGGCCTATACCCCTCCCAGAAGGGTTTATGGAACCTCCTAATAGGTACGCTGATGTGCCTGTTAGTCCAGACCGTTCTCTTTGTTGATCAAAGGAGCACCTCCTGTTGCCTCAAAGACACTCTCCTACGTCTGCGTGGGCTCCCTTTAAGGTTCCTCCTAGGGGACGTTCTCCTCCTGGATTCTCAAGGGAAGCCCAGAACTTACCAAAGGGCACTAAGCTCCCTGCATGGATGAGTACTTTCTTACTACCGTTCAGAAGTCCTTGGGTGTGGGTCCTCCACCGCCACAGCCTCCGACTGTCCCAGTCAGCGTTATTCCTTCAATTCCCATCGAGTCTACTTCGAGATCGTCTCTGGGGAGTCTTGACCCTAGAAGGAGACCATTGTCGGACAAGTCACGAAGATCTCCTCCACCTCGATCTTGTCCCAAGGTTCCTCCTTGTGATTTTTATCTGGCTAACCTTCCCTTTACTCAGGTGAAGGCAAGGGAGACCATGACAAAGAGACAGAAGAGGAGGATGAGAAATGTAACTCCACCGCATGCCGATCTCATCCATCCTAGGACAAGTAGGAACATAGGCTCTCCCAAGGAGATCTGTTCCACGCCTTCAACCCTCAAGAAATTACGGTAGTGCCTCCTGACCAGCATTCTTTTTCCTTTCCCCCTCCTGAGAAAGAACCTACAGCTCCTGCTGCCAAGGCTTGGCTTTGACTATTGGTGTCCCTAAATCTCTTAAGTCCCTCCTTGCAACATCTTGGAGGAACACTTCCCTGTGAGAAGGCAATCTAAAGACACCACATCCAAGCCTAAGAACGCCGTGGCAAGGGAAGCCCGTTTGCCAGAGGCACATATAAGGTCCCCTGTGGTGGGTCCTCGGTCGATCCTGTTGACCACATGACCTATCCCAAGCTCTGGACCTGAGCATGGAGGTAGATGAGCTAATGAAGACGGATGACAAAAATCTTTCGAGGGCAGCTAGTCCGACCTTTCACTTGGAACAAGAGAGACGAGAGTCGGAGCATACCTTTTGGCAAGGCCTCTCTTGCATGAGGGCCATCAATGGGCTATCAATTTCTGGTACCACCACCCTGGAAGAGAAGGATATGGTTCTCGACGAGATTGAGACCCAGAAGCCCCCAGAACCAGTACAGCCTTGCCCTGGTCTAAAGGACTGACGGCTGCCAGCAGGAAGGCTATCGCCCAGATATCCGGAACTTCCCCTTCCTTGAAGGCAGGCTCCTCCCCTCGGTCTTTGCAGCTTCCTTTTGTCCTACAAAGGAAGTATTATGAGATCGAGGGGGGAACCCCATTCTGCCATGTCCCTCGACCCTTTGGTGGAATCTCTGACTTGGGGTCTCCCGATGTAAACCCTCTCCTCTCAGGGCCTCCCTCTCGGCAGTTAAGCTACTGACAGAGAGAGGCGTGAAGTTGCTATGCAGGCTGTTTCTTGGCTCAACCTATGGTTGGGTCCTTGGACTTGATGGTGCACTCCCACGATCTTCTAAGGAGTCTCGTAGGAAGTCTTTGGAGTCTTTCCTTCTGTCGGGTAAACGAACTCTTGAGTTCTTATCGCACCACGTTGTCAACTTATGGGCGAATGCTATCCTCAGGAGAAGGGACACCGTCATTGGGAAATTCCATAAACAGGTGCCGAAGGTGAAAGTCTCACGTTTGAGGAATTCCACCCTTGAGGCCTCTTCTCTCTTTGTTCCAGAGGAGATTAAGGGGGCTGCTCAACAATGGAGGAAATCATTGAATGATTCTCTCCTTCATAGGGCCACAACATCAAGGCCCAATTAAAGACCATCCCAGTCTTCATGCAGTCAGCAGGCTGCTTCTAATCCCTCAACTTCTAGGTCCCCAGGACCTACCAAAGTATCTAAATGGCCCTTTTAGTCGCCCTTTCAGTCTTGAGGCCAGAAAGGGAGCAAGTCCTTCGGAGGAAAGAAGGGGAGTGAAAGGGAGTGGCTGAGGTGGTCACTCCCACTAGGAATGGCAATCCTGTTTACCTACCACCTGTGGGAGTATGCCTCCAGCACCTCTGGCAGAGGTGGCAGTATCACGGGGCAGATCCCTGGATGATCGAAGTGGTCGCCATAGGGTATCGCGTCCTGTTCGTTCAATCTCTCCCTCCTCTGACCTGGGATCCATTACACTTGAGCTTCTATGCGAAGGGATCCGCAAGGGAGCTTGCTCTTAGGGCCGAAGACCAGACCATGCTGCAGAAAGGCGCTCTCCAAGAGGTTGTGGACGGGACTCCAGGCTTTTACAGTCGAATTTTCCTTGTGAAAAAGGCGACTGGAGGTTGGAGACCCATCATCGATCTCTCCCCCCTGATCAAGTTTGTTTAACAGACTCAGTTCAGGATGGAGACAGCAGACACGGTCATCCAGGCGAATCAACCAAGGGACTTCCTGTGCACTCTGGATCTCAAGGACACATACTTCCAGATCCCAATCTATTTGTCTTCAAGGAAGTATCTCAGATTCATACACGAGGACAAAATATACCAGTTCAAAGTTCTATGCTTCGGTCTTGCTACAGCACCTCAGGTCTTTACCATAGTGTTCGCCCTAATATCATCTTGGGCTCACTGAAATGATATTCGTCTTCATAGATATTTGGACGATTGGCTGATTCTGGCTGACTCAGAGACGACGACTTTTTCGTCACAGAGACATGCTTCTCAAGTTTTGTCATAATAAGGGGGTCTTGATAAATCTTGAAGTTATCACTGCCTCCTTCACTGTAGTGGTTTGCTGACTGTGGCCAGAGGTAACACCCAAACTGCCTAGTGTCCGAATACCTACCACACTTCAAAGTTCACTACACAAAAAGGTAAAACGGTGGAAAACCAAAAATCAGAATAACAGGTCAAGAGAACGGAACACTGGGCACCACCCCTTGATTTATGCTGAGCAAGGGGACCCAGCTGCAAAATTTAATTGCATTATATTTTTTCAGAGATGTCGTTTTCAGGTTCAGTAAAAAGAATAAAGAATACTAAGAAAAAAAACAATTGCTGAGAAGGGGACAAAATGATGAAAGGAACTGGAATGAAATGCTGTCTTCATAAAAATAAGAAAAATATTTATTTGTAAATGGAACAAAAAATCTATATCATTCCAAAGAAGTTCCTAATACTATGCTACAAACATCTATGTGTTTTAGTGCATCATAAACGCAACCGTGTGTATTGCCTGGGTGGTCCAACTATCTCAACAAACAACACTCTCACTACACTAAGCTTAAAGGAGAACCCCGCATCACTATGGTTTTATGACATCTGTAATGACCAGTAATAAACCTGAACAATTAATATCAGATCAACCATCTAGAAAGAAAATATAAAACTGTGAAAATACTGTACTGCAATAGTTGTCCTTATCAATATCCAGTCTACCATTAGGCTGCAAAGTTACCTAAAAA
This sequence comes from Palaemon carinicauda, assembly GCF_036898095.1. Classification (NCBI taxonomy): domain Eukaryota; kingdom Metazoa; phylum Arthropoda; class Malacostraca; order Decapoda; family Palaemonidae; genus Palaemon; species Palaemon carinicauda. The sequence continues at coordinate 68,713,686 of NC_090725.1, forward strand.
TTCTTAGCTTCTGAATAGTATGGCCACATACGATGCTGCGCAGGTCTCTGTGGGCTTATGATAGCAATGTCTAGAAAATCTCCAATTGTAAACCCGCGCTGTGATAAGGTTTTGTTGTCATCGAAACTTTTCTGACCAACAACAATAGTGCCTAAATCTCTCATTCTTGGAAGGGGTTTTGATAATTCTGGAACGACCAGACTAAACTCGAACACAGTCGCTCTCCCCTTAGCGTCTGAATTTATCAGATTAATTCTTTGGCCATAAACACTAGGGTGGTGTGCTCAAGACTGCTGCCTTCCTTATAAGAGTAGTTATTCCATTTCAATAGCTCCTGTGAACTATTAATGTTTGATACAATCTCATATAACGAGATTCTTCCTCATTATACTTCGTACACTGAAACAAAATAGTCATCAACTTTACGGCGTTGAGTGCCGAACACGAGCAATAGACAACGGCCTTTTAATGCTTTGTTTACTTCCCCTCCACGAACTGTGTATACAGTGAACCCTCGTTTATCGCGGTAGATAGGTTCCAAACCCGGCCGCGATAGCTGAATATCCGCGAAGTAGGGACACCATATTTACGTATTTATTTAACATGTATATTCAGACTTTTAAAACCTTCCCTTTACGTAGTACTGTTAACAAACTACCCTTTAATGTACAGAACTCTTAATGCATGTACTACAGTACCCTAAACTAAAACAGGCACAAATATTAAAGGCGATTTTATATCATGTGTTTCCTAAACATGCCAAAAAACACGATAAAAAGTGACAACCAATGTTTTGTTTACGTTTATCTCTGATCATAATGAAGAAACAGACGCATTTACACATCTGTGTATAGGTTAGTTTTTGAATCGACAGCAATCTTACCAAGTATTGATTATATGTTGATTTTGTTATTACCAATGTTTTACTTAATTTTTCTTAGGACTTCCAAATAAATGAAATGAATGCCATTTATATAATGTTTTTCTTTATGACTCCGCCTGAAACGGAAACCTTCCATTCGTTTACTGTACGCTCCATCTTCGATCGTAATAAACAAACGAAGGCATTAAACGCGCATGATGAAAGTGATAAATAATGATATTAAAAGCTTTTAGTAAATATGTTATTACAAATATTATTTACCGTATCTATATAAAATCCTACATACGTAGCAAAGCAGGAAAACAATTTTTTTTCTTTTTTTTTTTGGCGTTTAATCAACAGTAACAAACTGCCGCTAATGACCGAATGATAATTTACAATAATTCTAAACTGTTACTAAAGATGATTCTCCATTCCATATCCAAAATACTTTTCCTAACTTCAGTTATAAGTCAACTTGTACCCCCCTCAATTATGAAACCATCTAAAAAAAAAAAAAAGTAAGAGAAGAAGCAAGTATTAGGCCGATTTTTAAAGTTGTCGAACAATTAAGTTACCACTATAACGTTTGATGTGACATAGTGCGAGATTGGAGAAAGTAAGGAAAATTGAATCATGATTGATTTTCAATATAAATGAAACTTTGTGAAGCAACAAAGATTTCATTTGTTAGTGAGATAGAGGTAAGGAATGAGAGGTAGTGAAAAGTAGCCCACAGAGAGAGAGAGAGAGAGAGAGAGAGAGAGAGAGAGAGAGAGAGAGAGTTGTTTTAAATGTAATAAACAAAAAATATGATTGGTTATAACACATTGGTGCTTATGTAATATCAACTGTATAGATGGTTTGAATAAATTAAGAAATGGTATAAACAATACAGTGAACCCTTGTTTATCGCGGTAGATAGGTTCCAAACCCGGCCGCGATAGCTGAAAATCCGCGAAGTAGGGACACCATATTTACGTATTTATTTAACATGTATAGTCAGACTTTTAAAACCTTCCCTTTACTTAGTACTGTTAACAAACTACCCTTTAATGTACAGAACACTTAATGCATGTACTACAGTACCCTAAACTAAAACAGGCACAAATATTAAAGGCGATTTTATGTCATGCGTTTCTTAAACACGCCAAAAAGCACGATAAAAAATGACAACAAATGTTTTGTTTACGTTTTTCTCTGATCATAACGAAGAAACAGTGTCTTTTACACATCTGTGTATAGGTTAGTTTTTGTATCGACAGCAATCTTACCAAGTATTGATTTTATGTTGGCTTTGTTATTACCAATGTTCTACTTAATTTTTCTTAGAGCTTCCAAACAAATGAAATGAATGCCATTTATATAATGTTTTTCTTTATGACGCCGCCTGAAACGGAAACCTTCCATTTGTTTACGCTCCATCTTCGAACATAAACAAACGAACGCATTAAACATACATGCTCAAAGTGATAACTAATGATATAACAAACATTTAGTAAACATTGTTATTACAAATATTTTACTTATCGTATCCATATAAATTCCTAAATTCGTAGCAAAGCTGGAAACCTTTTTTTTTCCTTATGCGTTTAATCCACAATAGCAAACTGCCGCTAATGACAGAATGATAATTTACGATAATTCTAAACTGTTACGAAAGATAATTGTTCTTTCCATATCCAAAATACTTTTCCTAACTTCAGTTATAAGTCAACTTGTACCCACCTCACCATATGCAAAAAAGGTAAAAGAAGAAGAAAGTACAAGGCCATTTTTAAAGTCATCGAAAAATTAGGTTACCACTATTACGTTCGATGTGACAGAGAGAGAGAGAGAGAGAATGGTTTTAAATGTACTAAATAATAAATATGATAGGTTATAACACATTGGTGCTTATGTAATATTAACTGTTTAGATGGTTTGAATGAGTTAAGAAATGGTGTACAGTAAACAATTCTTTGTTAATGTATTCGTACCGCGCATATTCTTGAGAGCGGAAGCTAGACATCAGCTGATGTGATCACAGCCAAAAGTAAAACAAAAAGAAGTAAAAATTACTCGATTTTTAAAACTCACCCGAAATTTAAAAACATAAGTACATGTTTTATTATAGCGCAATTGACTATTTAAAGAGTAAAAGTTTTCTGGAATAGCATGGTGTTTCCTAAAAAATAGTAGTTTGCTGACAAAATCAGATACCGTATTTTAAGCTATGATTGAAATGGATGTATACACAGTATAATTTTTTCGTTTTGTATTTAATAGACACTAAGAAAATCGATTTTGGTTTCTTCATCTATTTGTAATTATTGTATAACGAGAGAGAGAGAGAGAGAGAGAGAGAGAGAGAGAGAGAGAGAGAGAGAGAGAGAGAGTGTCGGCTGTTGTAATCGAATGCCGTGTTTTTTTTTTTCGTGTACCTCCTGAAGCGAGGAATTGATCGCCACAACTAACAATTTTCATGTTAATTTCATTTTTAAACTCAAGTTGCCATATGTGAACTAAGGTTTTATTTCTTACGGAGAGAGAGAGAGAGAGAGAGAGAGAGAGAGAGAGAGAGAGAGAGAGAGAGAGAGAGAGAGAGAGAGAGAGAGAGAGAGAGAGAGAGAATCAGCTGTTGTGATCGAATGTCGTGTTTTT
>NC_090725.1:68719690-68727190 GCF_036898095.1 Palaemon carinicauda
CGTACGAGAGAGAGAGAGAGAGAGAGAGAGAGAGAGAGAGAGAGAGAGAGGCGTGAAATAGCGTACGTAAAGCTGTATTATTATTATTGTTATTATTATTATTATTGTTGTTGTTGTTAATAAAATTATTATTGTTATTATTATTATCATTATTATTATTATTATTACTGTACAGTATTATTATCATTATTTATTATTATAACGGTATTTACTTAATCTACGTACGTTCGGTATGCGCGGGGCATCTTCTATGAGTAGGTAACCTACGCATCATAGTACTGTAAGACGGGTTGTGATTGGTTCAAGCGCTGATAGATGACGAATCAGAACTCAAGTTTTGTTATCTAGCCTGTGATTGGTGTTTTGCCGGCATCTCCTACCCGCAGCATCTAAGTTCTCGCGGGGCTGGATCGTCCACTCTCTGTTACCGCGTATCGCTGAGTAGACGTTCTAAAGTGTGTGAATCTGTGCTGTGTGTGACTTTTTTTAAGTTGAACTTTTTTTTACTGTAAATCCTACTGTAATGGCTCCCAAGCGTTCTGCTTCTCTTAAGGCTGGTAGTGAGCCTAAACGCCACCGAAGGATGATGACGATAGCTGAGAACGTTACGTTTTCGACATGTTAAAAGATGGTAGAAGTTACGCGTCCGCTGGCCGCCATTTTGGCATCAACGAATCTACTGTTCGCTATATCAAGAAGGACGAGGCTAACATTAGAAAGGGCTGCAATCACCTTTAGCAGATCAGCGAAGCGAGTCGTTACAACGCGTAATGAAACGATCGTACGCATGGAAGGTGCTTTAGCTGTGTGGATTGCTGACTGCCGGAAGAAGAACATAGCGTTGGATACGAACACCATCCAAACAAAGGCTTTGAGCTTATATGAGAATTTTGCTGCAAAGGAACCTAAAGACAACGACGGCAACCATGCTGAAGATGATGATGATGCAGATGATCCTCAACCAGGGACATCCACTGATTCCCAGCCTCAGAAACGTTTTTCCGCCAGCAAAGGATGGTTCGCGAAGTTTCAGAAACGCTTCGCCCTGAAAAGCGTTTCCCTGCATGGGGAGTCTGCTTCCGCTGACACTGCCGCTGCTGAAACTTACGTGAACCAGACGTTCAAGAATATTATTGCGGAAGGTGGATACAAGCCGGAACAAGTCTTTAATATGGATGAGACCGGCTTGTTTTGGAAGAGAATGTTGTCGCAAACTTTCCTGTTCAAAGAGGAAGCCAAAGCCTCTCGCTTTAAAGCATTCAAGGATCGCGTTACCCTCGTGATGTGTGGCAATGCTGCTGGATTTTTGCTAAAGCCGGGGCTTATTTATAAGTCGAAAAATCTTCGCGCTTTGAAAAATAAAAATAAGAATCTCCTTCCCGTGTACTGGATGCATAATCAAAAAGCATGGATTACGAAGATGCTGACCTCCAACTGGTTCCATCAGTGTTTTATCCCGCAAGTCAGCAAATATCTCTTAGAGAAGGGCTTGCCATTCAAGATCCTTCTCCTTATGGATAACGCTGGTGGACACGCAACTGACCTGTCGCATGAGGGCGTTCAGGTTGAGTTCCTGCCACCCAACACCACGTCATTAATTCAACCGATGGACCAGGGGGTTATCAGGGCGTTCAAGGCCCTCTACACGAAGAACACCTTGGCGGACCTCGTTGCGTGTGTGGATGCTGCCCAAGATGACGAGGATGAAGATTTTAACTTGAAGGCGTACTGGCGGCAGTACACCATAGCCACGTGCCTGCAGAATATTCAGAAGGCACTTCAAGAGATGAAACCTGCAACCGTGAATGCGAGCTGGAAGAAGATGTGGCCCGATATTGTTTACGACGACAAGGGATTTACTCCGTCGGAAATCCAACACTCTGCAATACGGAAATCTGTGCAGTTGGCTGCCATAATTGGAGGTGACGGGTTTGGCGACATGACGACTGAAGACGTCGACGAGTTGTTGGACTGCCATTTCCAGCCCCTAACTGACGCAGACCTCGAAGACCTGACGAAATCGGCAAGTGAAGAAGAGAGTGATACCCAGGAAGAGACCCAAGAAAATGTCGAAGAAACGGGCTTAACATTAGAACGGCTTGCCAAGGCCTGCAACCATGCGAAGGAGTTGAAAGAAATGTTGCAAGAGTGGGACGAGGATATGGTTCGCTCGATGCAATTCTGCAACAAGATCAATGAAGACATGACTCCCTACAAAATGCTCTTGGCTCGAAAAAAGCAGCAGCGGCAACAACTTCCGATGACAATGTTCTTCCAGCCTCGCAAAAAAGAGCCAGTTCCTTCTGCTAGTACGCCTTCGGAAGAAATTGAAGAAGTTTCCCAGGAAGAAGTTGAAGAGGTGTCCCAGGAAAAGACACCTCCGTCTGAAGAGACGTAAAATACTACCTGGCTGCACAGTAGAACACATCATCAGCTTCATCATCATCATTTCTACTGTGCAGCAAATTCATCGCCATCATCATTCAAGTTTTTCTTCAACTTCTTTCGTGGTGAGTACAGTAACAATCTTTATTTTTTACTTTAATATTCTTGCTGTACATTCTAAAACTGTATTTGTTCCGACACAGACACTTACCTCGAAACACTTTGCTTAGGAGTCACTGGTGGCTCCTCTCTAACGACCAGAATTTTGCGTAGTTTACCCTACTATATCCAACGTGACCCGTTAGCGGAAGAGAACGTGACCTGGGGCAATGCCCGAGGTCAGCCATGTGGCGACGATCTCTACCTAGTCAGTATGTTTTCTGGTCGCGTTGTGTTCACACACACCGCTCCTCATTCTCTGTGCGACCCCCTTTGTGCGTTTTACTATGTAGTTACTACATGGTCTCGATTCCTTCACGAGTGATTAGTGCCTTATCTGTGTTCTTTTAGGATCGTTCCTTTGTGCTTTTATTGGCGTTTTAGTGCTTTGCCTTGCTTTATGCTTGGGTCTAGCGATCTCTGTGTGTGCTTTGGAGTACGTTTGCCGTTGTCCTGGGCCTAGAGCCGGGTATTCGTGTTGGGCTTTCTTGTCAAAGCCAGTTCGCCGTCAGACCCGTGTCCCGGATGTGCCGGTTGGCGCGAGGTCCGATGGGGGAAATGCGGCGCGATGAAGACGGATTCGAAGAGGTCTCCTAGGGAAACTAGCATGTCTTCCCCTGCGACGTCGGCAGGAGAGGGGGCAGGTTGAGTGCATTCTTCTCCCCTACCCAGAGTAGGGGACGAGGTAAGTCCTTGAAGTGTAAGAAGTTGGTGCCTCCTTCCCAAGGGAAAGATGTTGTAGGGGGAACCTTCTTTGTTCAGGGCAGATCAGACGCCTACAGGTGAGTGTGTGGGGGTCCGAGGGACACGTCCCTCTCGTAGGGACGGCGTCTCGGCGGAGGACCCCATGTGGCCTAATAATGTTCCTTTTTTCTTATCACCAGATTCATGGGTAGAGGCCTCAGGCGCTTCAGCTGCGGAGGGATCCGCTGCCGTGGGATGTACCAAGGACGCCGTTGAGGTCCCCACTGGACATGGAGGAGGTCCTATGCTAGTCCTTCACCCTGGATCCGCATCGGGGCTCGATCCTTCGGGCCCTTCAAGCGAGGAACGTCGGAGACGACACAGGAGGAAGAGAGATCAGTCTGTGTGGAAGAACTCCCCTTGCGGTCTCCCACAAGATCTCGGGACGGGAAGTCCCCGTTCCCCTCCATACAAGCCAAGAGCCCCGCCAGAGAGTCAGCTGATGGGCGGAGGACCTCGTCTGGTAGGCCTAAGTCCCTTCCTGGAGCCAACCCATCCGCTCAGTGGAGGGAGCCATCTTCTAGGATGGGCAGCCTAGACGGGTCTCCCCATCGGGATGATAGACAGGGACGGGCACCCCCGTCGATCTGTTTCACGGAGGAGCCGTCCCGGTTCTCGAGGAGAATGGGGACCAGTCTGTGTGGAGGAACTCCCCTTGCGGTCTCCCACAAGATCTCGGAACGGGAAGTCCCCGTTCCCCTCCATACAAGCCAAGAACCCCGCCAGAGAGCCGGCCGGAGGACCTCGTCTTGTAGGCCTAAGTCCCTTCCTAGAGCCGCTCCATCCGCTCAGCGGAGGGAGCCGTCGCCTAGGATGGGCAGCCTAGACGGGTCTCCCCATCGAGATGATAGACAGGGACGGGCACCCCCGTCGATCTGTTTCACGGAGGAGCCCGTCCCGTCGTCCAGGTCCTCCAGGAGAATGGGGATCAGTCTGTGTGGAGGAACTCCCCTTGCGGTCTCCCACAGGATCTCGGGACGGGAAGTCCCCGTTCCCCTCCATACAAGCCAAGAACCCCGCCAGAGAGTCAGCCGGTGGGCGGAGGTCCTCGTCTTGTAGGCGTAAGTCCCTTCCTAGAGCCACTCCATCCGCGCAGTGGAGGGAGCCGACTTCTAGGATGGGCAGCCTAGACGTGTCTCCCCATCGAGATGGTAGACGGGGCCGGGCACCCCCGTCGATCTATTTCACGGAGGAACCCGTCCTGTCGTCCAGGGCCTCGAGGATAATGGGTCTCGTTCCCAGACAACAAGCTGAGGGACCTAACTAGGACCTCAGGCTTGATACCTAAGAGAGCAGGAGACAGTCTTCCTAGAAGGGCCTCCAAGAGCCTCGACAGGGAGACAGCCGAGGAGCAGAGGACCTCGTCTTGTAGACCTAGTCCCGTCCTAGAGCCACTCCATCCGCTCAGTGGAGGGAGCCGTCTCCTAGGATGGGCAGCCTCGACAGGTCTCCCCATCAAGATGATAGTCGGGGACGGGGGGCCTCCGTCGAACTATTTCACGGAAGATCCCGTCCCGTCGTCCAGGACCTCGAGGAGGTAGGAAACGTCGGCCTAAGGGGGTAGAATGAGCCGAGGGTCCCGTCAAGGTCCCCGTCGAATAGTTGTAAGACCGCTAAATAGACGGCTATACCCAACTCTCGCCTCTGCGGCAGTGCCCATCCTCAGTCCACAACCTAGGGCGGAGGCGCCCGTCGCCATAGCTCTTCAACCCCGGACGGAGTACCTGCTCTACGGCAATGAGGGCATACCAACGGGGTAATCTGCTTACAGGGTGGAGGTCCTTGTCGCCACGGCAAGACCCATCCTAGTGGAGGACTCCCCCTTTAGGACGGAGGCCCTCATCACCATGGAGATGCCCGTCATAACGGGGGCCTCGCCTACAGGACGGAGGCCCTCTCCACCATGACCATGCCCGTCATAACAGAGGACGGAGGTTCTGGATGCCATGGCAATGCCCGTCCAGTGTCAGCTCAAAGTCCTGTCTACAATCACGAGCTCGGTTGGAGGCTCTCCCGGGGCCACCTCGATGAGTCAGGCCGAGGAAGGAGTCTTCTGACACCTTCACGGAGGGGCCCGTCACCACCTCGAAGGCTCAAAATGACGGAGGCACCCTTCTCACCTGGAAGGGCTTAACCGCGAGACTCTTTCAGAGCGGGGAGGGCCCGTGCTGACTCTACACGTGCTCTGATCCCTCCGTGGCACCCCTCCACGGAGGAGCCTGTGCCTTTATCAAAGGCTCGTTAAGTGACAAAGGTGCCCATCTCTCCGGAAGGTCTTAGCCGCAGGTCCCGTCGGAGCGGAGGTGCCCGTGTTGAATCTACACCCCATCACGAATCTTGGAGGGTGATCTCCTGTATAAGGGGACACAAATTTAGCAGCCAATACCTCAAAAAGTAATTGACTGGCGAACTCGCCTTAACAGGGTTATGGAGGAACCTGTCTAGAAGAATTCATCTTTGGCTCCTTCCGAGGAGAGGGACGTAAAGTTGGGCATAGCCATTGATAAGGTGTTCACCCGAATAAGGACACCTCCAAAGGTCACAGTTCAGCCAAACTGCTACAGGGCCCAAGAGCACAAGGCAAGTATTAGGCCTTAGTAGGCCTTCCACTTGGGACTAGTGAGAAGGAGTCCTAGTAGGGGTAGGACAAGGTGCCCCGGAAGACCGGCTAAATCTCAGTTGACCCAAACCAACAGAATGACTTACATTGGGAATTACCCTGGATTTGTCACAGGTCAAGACCTTTTCCACCCATAGGCAGTCTGAACAACCTGGACAAAGTTCTCCTTCCCTTCCTTCGAGGACATCCCAGAAAAATGAAGGAGGGGCAGAGGTTGGTAGGACATCTAGTGTCCTTAGAGAGGCTAGTCCCGCATGGGAGACAGATCCCAAGGAGGGTTCAATGGAACTTAAAGGAGAGTTAGAACCAGAGAAGTTCCCCAGACAAATGGGACTTGGACAGAAAGGGAGAAGTCCCTGCAAAGCGATGTCCTAGAGATGAGAGCAGTCCAGGGAACCTGCAATTATTTCACGGAAGACTTGGAAGGGAATTCAGTGGCCCTGATGTCGGACAAGGCAACCTTGGTTACATACGTTAAGAAGATACGAAGGGCCCGGGGCCATGACTCTCCCCAGCGCAGGATGGAAGAAGTGGTTGGTGAGACGACGTCGGCGATGGAGGACTCCGCGTATAGGAGGGTATTCGACTTGATTAAAGGCTACATAGCCTGGTGGAACCCGTCCTACAGGAGTTGGAGACGGGGACCTCCGGCTTGAACAAGTTCTAGCCTACACCGCCCAGAAGGAGTCCTCACTTTCCCTTCCTGAGGCCACAAAGTAACTACCACTCGAGGGAAAGTGGACCAAACAGGACTTACAAGACAGGGGAAACCCTGGACATCCTTTGCCAGGGCTTCTCAGACGGAAGGGCGACATCAGCAGTCACCTTCTTCTCCCAGTTCGAGTCTGCCCTTTCAGGGGGAGGGCTGAGATCAAAATAGTTGTGTAGACTGGCCCTTCAGATCCTGGATTGGGAAGGAAAAGAGAAAATCAACCCTACAGCAAACTTCATTCTGGGGAAGAAGAACGTCCTAGCAGGCGGCCTCAGCAGAACAGGACAAATAGTTGCATCGGAGTGCTCCCTGCATCCGCGAGTGGCAAGCGACATCATTCAGATGTGGGGGTACCCAGTAATGGATCGGTTTGCAACAAGGGGGACGAACAACTCTCCGTATTCTGTTCACCTGTCCCAGACCCGAAGGCGGCATTGGAGGACGTGTCTCAACTCAGATGGGACGATCTAGACGTGTACGCTTTTCTCCCCCTTCTCCCTAAGAAGTCGAGTCCTCAACATGGGGGCAGCAACCAACCTTACAATGACTTTGGTAGCCCCTTTGTTGGTCGGAGAGAGAGTGGTTCGCAGACCTAATGAGTCTCGCCTCTCTCCCTCCCTGGACTCTTCCCAACATACCAGATCTATGGAGACGACCACATTTTCAAGGGTTTCACGAAACCCACAAGCCCTTCGTCTTCTCGCCTGGAGGTTATCCAGTTCCTCCTGAAAAGACAAAGGTACTCAAGCAAGACAGATAGGAGGATGTCCCCTTTACCTGAGGAAATCCTCTACGGCCATCTACCAATCCAAGTGGACGATGTACGTCAAGTGGACAAGGACAAGAAGATAGAACCATTAAAAGTATCCATGCCATTATA